>NW_028270153.1:47061999-47365029 GCF_037043375.1 Chiloscyllium plagiosum | reverse complement strand
TTAAAATATTTAGTGATGTGGCAGTCATGCACATTCTTATTAATGGCTTCTGAAAAGTAAATTATACCCAGTGCGATACTTGCTTAAGTTATATTTCACATCTGGTTCAATGTTATTCAGTCGTTCCATTAAGTGCTTTTGCCAGGTCAATGTGTTAACTCCATTACAGAGTTCTAAAATTTCAGTTCAGAAAAATGTGATTTTGCATTTCTCTCCCAAACATAAGTTGATCGAGAATTTTATTTTTAAACAGAGTAGGAAGCAGGAAGCACTCAAATATGCTTCTCATTTTAACTACTTTGATTGTTCATGGGATGAAATAGCTCTCGTAAATTGTCAGTACCAAGACTAAAAATTCATCAAGATATATTTGGAGTCAAAATTCCTCAGGGGATCTATCAATCTCCTGTGAAGACCATAATAGGAGATCAACAGAACACCAACAAAAAAAACCACAGAGATGGTTGTTGCCATTTCCAGGAGTTTCCTATTTGTCTTGAAAAAAGTATAACCTACTTCCTCTCCTTCCAAGGAAAATTATGACAAGGGGCAAAACAGGGATGGAAATGGAGCAGAGTAAAGATTGGTAGAGGGGCAGTCGACGCCAAGAGTTTTTCATGAGATTAAATCAAACCTCTTTTGTGTGGAATATAGTGACTACATCCAGTTATGTTAACCCCAATGTTCAGAAACGTTACTGTGCAACTTGATCTTAAACAATCCAGCTACGCACTGGAAAAAAATTAGAGGGTATGTTGGTTAACCCCAATCACCCGGCAAGAATAGCACATCCTAGAACAGGTTAGAACAAGAGCTAGTCTATTCACACTGCTATAAGCATTTGATCATATTTACAAATTGCAGGCATAGATCTCCTCACAAAACAAGAGTTTGAGTCTGTTTCTATTTTTTTTAATGTTCAGAAGTGCCCTTTATACACAACTGAACTTTTATTTCCATCACCAAAACAGCCATGGTACTTTTTCACCTATTAACCACCACCAGTAAAATACGCATGCAAATCGGTTAATTTATATGTGTGGCTCATTAAGGGCATTGCAGACCACCAAAGGTGAGGGAGTGGGAGGAGATTTAATCAAAATGAAGTCAGAAGTGGTGGTATTGAGTCTGTTTCTATTTATATGAGCACAAGTTAATCACCTGAATGCAATTAAATAGAGTTAATGCATGGAAGGAATAAAATTTGACCACTCTAGCTTTCATCTCAAAACCGCCTTGTTCTGGAAACTAATTTTGATACCAATGAATCATGCCATTGATGAGGATCCCATTAAAGGCAATCAAGATTTAACATTCAGAACTCTTGATACAATAAAATATGAAATAATTCCACAGAGGCTGGCATCCTGTCACCAAGTCACCTTTTATTTACATTTGGAGAGTCTTTGACATTGATCCTGTTCCCTCAAACCAGCTCTCAGAGTGAATAGAGCCTCTAACACTCCTGTTTATATCTATCAGCCAGAGCTCCCTGATTGGATCAGGTTAACAGCCCAAATCAGAGAACTCATATTCTATTAGGTCCGCCAGATGATTTTGCTACAATCTCTACAAAACGGTCATTTATAAATAAGATAATCTACAGGTTATTCCTCATGACTGAAAATGACACATTGTTTGCTATTTTGAAATCACAGTTTAGTATTTTTATATTTTTAAGCAGGCAGAATTTTCTTTTGACTTCATTTTTACCCCTCACTTTATTTGTCTCATCTTGAGAATAGAAAACAAAACCTCTCTGTGCTTCAAAGAAAAGCAATGTTACAAGTTTGAACAGACATAAGGGGCAACTTTTTCATGCCAAGGGTGGTGCATGTTTGGAATGTGCTGTCAAAGGAAGTGGTGGAGGCTGGTACAATTACAGCATTTAAAAGGCATCTGGATGGGTATATGAATAGAAAGTGTTTAAAGCGATGTGTGCCAAATGCTGGCAAAAAGGATTAGATTTATTTAAGATATCTGATCAGCATGAACCAGTTGTACCAGAGGATCTGTTTCTGTCCTGTACATCTCTATGACTCTCTGACTCTATAAGTGATAAACACTAAAATTAAAAGATGTTATAATCAGAAGTTCCTCCTTTCATGGTTCTGAATTCTTGCTGGGTTATATAGTCCATAGTTGCAAATAATTCTGAGGAGAATACTGACCATATTTTGTTAGCTCATTAATATGATCATTCTTAAACCAAGTCAGTGCGTGTCAATGAAATATTTGACCATGGAGAGTCTGATATGATCCATGACAAAAAAAAAATCACACACCGATAAATTCACTGTGGATGGTGATCAATAACAAGAACTCTAACTTATATTTTCCTACAGTTGCTGGTCCAATGTTGACAATAGGTGGAAACATGGATTTTCCTGGTATGCATTGGTTTAATTTTAACTTAGGCACTCACTTCTACTTTCTACATGCATCAACTACAAGTGAAGAAGTAAGTAGATCTTCACAATTTCCTACGTTAGTTGGTCATTGAGATTCGTAGGAGAGCTAAATACAGTGACAACTCTTCTGAAACAGGGTCACTGGACCTGAAGTATTATCGCTGATTTCTCTCCACTGATACTGCCAGACCTGCAGAGTTTTCAGTAATTTCTGTTTTTGTTTCTGATTTCCAGCATCCGCAGTTCTTTTTTTTATTTAAGTGATAACTCTTCCTTCAGTTCTTTTTCTCCCAAGACAGTTCAGAACACTGACCACATTTAAGATTTTAGATAAAACCCCAACATTTCACAGCAACAGTGCTCCAATCTCACACCAAAAGAGAAATTGATTTTCTAGTTCGAATGAAGTTGGGTGTGGTTACGAGCTATACATTTTCTAGCCAATTTATAATTCTGCTTCTTTATAGCTGTATACAAATTAATGAGAGTTCTGAATAAATTCTGAATATATGGAGGGATACTGGGATCTTTGAACAAGTAGATTTAAGTATTTTCATAAAAGTGCTATTCAAGAAGTATTATTGAAATTGTGATTTTTATTAGTGAAATGCATGTTCATGCGTATCTTAATATAATACTTTGATCTATGTTATATATAATGTGAAATCAGGTTTTCAAGTCATGATACGAAGAGAAGTTCTTGTGGGATCAAAAACATAATGACATAGACTACAGGGAAATAAGCTGTAATAATAATCTTCAATACTCAGCAGTTTCTGACGACACAAGTATGTTTCTCATATCAGCCCATGTTGATACAGTTAAAAATTATACAACGCCAGGTTATTTTTAACTTTGTCCAGCCCAGTCCAACACTGGCACCTCCACATCACGTTGATACAGATCAACTCTCCAGCCAGAATAAACATTTTTCTCTGTGTTTGCCATCCCCATAGACATCAACAGAAGAGCTCTGCTGGACGACAATGGCTGATATAAACATTTCTCTGCTCCTTGTTTCGAGCTGAAAATGTGTTGCTGGAAAAGTGCAGCAGGTCAGGCAGCATCCAAGGAGCAGGAGAATCGGTGTTTCGGGCATGAGCCCTTCTTCAGGAATGAGGAAAGTGTGCCAAGCAGGCTAAGATAAAAGGTAGAGACGAGGGACTTGGGGGAGGGGCGTTGGAAATGCAATAGGTGGAAGGAGGTTAAGGTGAGGGTGATAGGCCGGAGTGGGGGTGGGGGCGGAGAGGTCAGGAAGAAGGTTGCAGTTTAGGAAGGTGGTGCTGAGTTCGAGGGTTGGGACTGAGACAAGGTGGGGGGAGGGGAAATGAGGAAACTGGAGAAATCTGAGTACATCCCTTGTGGTTGGAGGGTTCCTAGGCGGAAGATGACGTGCTCTTCCTCCAGATGTCGTGTTGCTATGGTCTGGCGATGGAGGAGTCCAAGGACCTGCATGCCCTTAGTGGAGTGGGAGGGGGAGTTGAAGTGTTGAGCCACGGGGTGTTTGGGTTGGTTGGTCCGGGTGTCCCAGAGGTGTTCTCTGAAACATTCCGCAAGTAGGTGGCCTGTCTCCCCAATATAGAGGAGGCCACATCGGGTGCAGCGGATGCAGTAAATGATCTGTGTGGAGGTGCAGGTGAATTTGTGGCGGATATGGAAGGATCCCTTGGGGCCTTGGAGGGAAGTAAGGGGAGAGGTGTGGGCGCAGGTTTTGCATTTTTTGCGGTTGCAAGGGAAGGTGCCAGGAGTGGAGGTTGGGTTGGTGGGGGGTGTGGACCTGACGAGGGAGTCATGGAGGGAGTGGTCTTTTCGGAACGCTGATAGGGGAGGGGAGGGAAATATATCCCTGGTGGTGGGGTCCGTTTGGAGGTGGCGGAAATGACGACGGATGATACGATGTATATGGAGGTTGGTGGGGTGGTAGGTGAGGACCAGTGGAGTTCTGTCCTGGTCCTCACCTACCATCCCACTGGTCCTCACCTACCACCCCACCAACCTCCATATACATCGTATCATCCGTCGTCATTTCCGCCACCTCCAAACGGACCCCACCGCCAGGGGTATATTTCCCTCCCCTCCCCTATCAGCGTTCCGAAAAGACCACTCCCTCCGTGACTCCCTCGTCAGGTCCACACCCCCCACCAACCCAACCTCCACTCCCGGCACCTTCCCTTGCAACCGCAAAAGATGCAAAACTTGCGCCCACACCTCCCCCCTTACTTTCCTCCAAGGCCCCAAGGGATCCTTCCGTATCTGCCACAAATTCACCTGCACCTCCACCCACATCATTTACTGCATCCGCTGCACCCGATATGGCCTCCTCTATATTGGGGAGACAGGCCGCCTACTTGCGGAATGTTTCAGAGAACACCTCTGGGACACCCGGACCAACCAACCCAACCACCCCGTGGCTCAACACTTCAACTCCCCCTCCCACTCCACCAAGGACATGCAGGTCCTTGGACTCCTCCATCGCCAGACCATGGCAACATGGCGGCTAGAGGAAGAGCGCCTCATCTTCCGCCTAGGAACCCTCCAACCAAAAGGGATGAACTCTGATTTCTCCACTTTCCTCATTTCCCCTCCCCCCACCTTGTCTCAGTCCCAACCCTCGAACTCAGCACCACCTTCCTAAACTGCAATCTTCTTCCTGACCTCTCCGCCCCAACCCCCACTCCGGCCTATCACCCTCACCTTAACCTCCTTCCACCTATCGCATTTCCAACACCCCTCCCCCAAGTCCCTCATCTCTACCTTTTATCTTAGCCTGCTTGGCACACCTTCCTCATTCCTGAAGAAGGGCTCATGCCCGAAATGTCGATTCTCCTGCTCCTTTAATGCTGCTTGACCTGCTGCGCTTTTCCAGCAACACATTTTCAGCTCTGATCTCCAGCATCTGCAGTCCTCATTTCCTCCTTGTTACTAGCACCAGTATAAAACTTGAGGAAGAGTTTCATAGCATTACAAGAGTGAAAGGCCAAAACTCATGTCCCATCCTCTCTGAATGATCCAGGCATTTTGTAAGTAAAATTGTGGAGAAAGTCTGATATTCACTTCAACAATGCTGATGCAGAATCTAGTAGCTCATTCAGTATTCAAACACGGGGTAGAATTCTGTCCCACTTACAGCGAGGAACTGTCTATTATGTAACATATGTTTTGGCCTTTGTTGATCTAAGTTCCATATGATTATTCCCAAGTTTCTTGGATATTGCTATGTGCTTTTTTGGAGAAATAAAGGGATTAAAAATTCAAATAATAGGATCACAGTTGCCCAACAGTGCAGATAGAGGCCAGTAGGCTCATCAATGCTGCGTCAAATCCCACCCACCCCCACCCCCAGCAACCCTATCTTCTTAACCCTTCGTTTATTATGGCTATTCCACGTAGCCTGCACATCCCTGCACTCTGGAAGGAAACAGGAATACCTGGAGGAAAGCCACACAGACACAGGGAGAATACGCATGCTCCACACTGTCACTCAAGACTCAAATCAAACCTGGGTACCTGACACTGTGAGGCAGCAGGTCTAACCACTGTGCCCATTTATTTATCTTGCAATTTGCATTATTTTCATACTCTTTGAAAGCTTTCATTTATTGGTTAAAAATACACGTGGTTGGACAAAAGGCTACCTGATTGAACAAGGCATTTGAAGGCAAAAGATCAGACACTCATAAAGTCATAGAGAGGTACAGTACAGAAACAGACTCTTTGGTCCAACCCATCCATGCTTACCAGATATCCTAAATGAACCTAGTCCCATTTGCCAGTACTTGATCCATATCCGCCTAAACCCTTCCTATTCATAAACTCATTCAAATGCCTTTTAAACGTCATAATTGTAGCAGCCCATACCACTTCTTCTGGCAGCTCATTCTATACACGCACCATCCTCTGCACAAAAACAGGTCTCTCAGGTCCCTTTTAAACCTTTGCCCTCTCACCTTAAACCTATGCCCTTTAGCTTTGGTTTCTCCCACCCCGGTGAAAAGACCTTATTTATTTACCCTATCCATGCCCCTCATGATTTTATGAGCCTCCATAAGGTCACCCCTCAGCCTCTGATGCTCCAGGGAAAATAGCCCCAGTCTATTCAGCCTCTCCCTTTTGCTCAAACCCTCCAACCCTGGCAACATCCTTGTAAATCTGTTCTGAACTGTTTCAAGTTTCACAACATCCTTCTGAAGGCAGGGAGACAAGAATTGCATGGAATATTCCATGTAATGAAAGTTCCAGGAAAACATCCAACAAAAGTTAACAATCATGTTCCTTTGTATTAGTTTAAATGCAGCAAAAATATATATTCCAAAAATTATTGGAATGCAAATACCTCTATTATGTAGTGTATTTATATTCATGTTGTGATGGTGATAGAAATTTCATCTTAAATTATAACTGAAAGATCTCCCAGACAATTGTTTGAAAAAAAGTGAGTACCCCTTTCCATCTTAGTCAATACTTAACTTCAAACAACATCACTAACAATCCTGTCATTAATGATCTCATCACAATTACATGATCTTTTTGGGCAAACATTGTTTGCCACATTTCTCTACATTACTGCAGTGACAATACTTTGAATGACTTTACTGGCTGTAAGGCACTAAGGAACATTGGATGGTCATGAAAGCTGTTACATAAATGTACGTTCTTTTGTTTCAATATCAAATGTCCCCTAAAGGTTTAGGTACATTGGATATTGGAAGTGTAAGTACACAGTTGGTGGAGTATCAATAGACATTGTAGGCAAATAAGACAAATTTATGCTTGTTAATCTCTACTTAATTAATTTTTGATTTGCAAGCTGAAAATTAGGCCAGGTATTTCTCAAACAAAAATTTGAAATTTGGAGGGCTCAGTCATAGAATCCCTACAGTGTGGAAACAGTCTATTTGGCCCATCAGGGAGGAGAAAGTGAGGACTGCAGATGCTGGAGACCAGTGTTAAAAAATGTCGTGCTGGAAAAACACAGCAGGCCAGGCAGCATCTGAGGAGCAGGAGAATCGACATTTCAGGCATAAGCCCTTCTTCATATTTGGCCCATCAGGTCCACACCAACCTTCTGAAGAGCATCCCACCAGACACACCCTTACCCTATCCCTGTAACCCTGCATTTCCCATGGCTAACCCATATCCTAGGTCACTGTCAGTCAAGTTAGCATGGCCAATCCACCTAACCTGAACATCTTTGGACTGCAGGAGAAAACTGGAGCACTCAGAGAAAACCCAGACAGATATGTGGAGAATACGCAAACCCCACACAGTCACCCGAGGGTGGAATCGGACCAGTTCCCTAGCAATGAGAGGCTGTCCTCCCCTCTCATCTTTTCCTCCCATTTCCTTGTCATTCTCAAATTGTATAGTGCTAATTTTTTACTTAAAACTAGATACAAGGTGTTATGGTATGGATCTCTAAAGGGAGCCTTTTAAAAAGGCTTTACATTTAGAAGGAATAGAAAATGCAACACAACGGCAGAAATTGTGATATTGTATTGCAAGGATATTCACTGGAACTCTGAATGCAAATCATGTACAAAAATGCACCTTTGTTTGCAATGTCAATCTTCCCTTCATTTCCAAATAAACCTGTTCGACTATAGCCTGGAGTTGTGTGATATTTTAACTTCATTTCAGGTCACTTTAAATCAATAAATTCGCAATTACCTATCAAGTATAGCTTTCTTCCTGGTAAGAGTTAGGTTTAGAGTCATTGATAAGATTGTAACAATAAAGGAAGACATATTTCAAAAGCGAAATGATTCAGGAGACCTTAGTAAAGAAATGCAAAAGTAAACGAGATACAATGCCTTTTAATTTCATTATGCATTTCAATAAAACTCAACAGGAAGCACAGGAAAAGCAATATTACGCCTTCAAGAAGAAAACAAATGAACCATCTTTTCTGGCCTTCCAGGGAACTGTGAACAGACACCGATGGCACTCTAAAAAACATCTGAAGAAAAAGGCTGTTAATTGCTGTCTAGACATTTTATTGCTGCAATAAGTTTCTAACAGTTAATGCTATGTTTTCAGGGTTAAAACATTCAGTCTAA
Source organism: Chiloscyllium plagiosum (assembly GCF_037043375.1). Lineage (NCBI taxonomy): Eukaryota > Metazoa > Chordata > Chondrichthyes > Orectolobiformes > Hemiscylliidae > Chiloscyllium > Chiloscyllium plagiosum. The sequence continues at coordinate 47,356,562 of NW_028270153.1, read as the reverse complement.
ACAATTAGTTCATTCCATTCACAAAACACCTGATTTATAATGCACCCTCCTGCTGTGGATGGAACATTTTACTGCTTGTGTGTGAGATATTTAAACATGAGGCCAACATGTTCCCCTATTGTTTTTTAACTCCATTATTAATTAAAGAATGCATTTAAATTTGTGTAGTTGTTCGACATTGAAAATTGGCGACATTTATGAAATTGGAAACTAATCAATTACCATTCATTAAACTATAGAACTATTTTTATGATGTTTTAAAATTAGAAATTCCAATAAGTATAGAAACATATATCAATTTTTTTTGTTGCAATCATTTCAATTTTAATATAACTAAACAACAAAAATGGCAAAAGATCCTCATTACCCAGCAACGTATTCAAAACTCATAGGTTTTTATGGTTGAAAAAATATTATTTCAATAATATTTACCTTGGAAATACTGCTGTCAGCAATTTGACTTCAGTCATAAATAATCCACTTATCATATTCTGTGCTCATTTTGACACTCTCAACAATGATTGGCGCATAATGTCAAATTCCCAAAAAATGCTCTAAACTTGCAGTCTGCCCAAAAAGGCTTTGAAATTTTCTGCTGTTCTGAATTAATTGTGATGTAAATCAAATTTCCTGCAGACTGTAAGCAAACATTAAAACGTATTCACTGTTATTTTGACATATTTTCTTGAGAAGTACTCCATTCAAATCGGGCAATCTAGATTCCCTATGAGTTATTTAGAATAAAAGTAACAAAATATATTGACAGACTGTTCTGTATTAACAGTGCTATTTTATTTAAAAGTCTGATTATGCTCATTCAGTGGTTCGTTGATAAATGTACTGTAGAGTGCATTGAACCAACTAGATTAGTTGGTAAAGGTTCAATGCATATTATTACTGAATATACATTTTTAAAAATTAATTCTTGAGAATGGCGCATTGCTGGCTAGGCCAGCATTTATTGCCCATCCCCAATTACCTATAGGGCAGTTAAGAGTCAACCACATTGCTGTGGGTCTGGAGTGTCATGTAGGCCAGACCAGATGGCAGTTTCCTTCCCTGAAGGATATTAGTGAACCAGATGAGTTTTTCCCAACAATCAACAGTGGCTTCATGGTCATCATTAAACTCTTAATTCCAGGTTGTAATTAAATTCAAATTCCACCATCTGCCGTTGTTGAGATTTTAACCCAAGTTGACAAGACTTTACCTGGGTCTCTGGATAAATAGTCCAGCAATAAGACTTTGTCTATTTAGGCCATGCCCTCTCATGATTTTATAAACCTCTCTAAGATCGCCCCTTAACCTCCAATGCTCCAACCTATTCAGCCTCTCCCTATAGGTCAAACCCTCTGGCAACATATTTGTAAATCTTTTTTGAAACCTTTCAGGTTTCACAACATCCTTCCTATGGGAGGGAGACCAGTGGTCGTATTTGGCAAGACTAGCATTTGTTATCCTTCTCAATGTAGCCTTGAACTGGTGACTCTCTAGGCCATTTCAGAAAGCAGTTAAGCATCAACCACATTGCTGTCAGTCTGGAGTCACATATGGTCCAAAATACTGCAAGAGCAACAGATTTCCTTTCCCCAGAGACAGTAATGAGCTGAATGGGATTTTCTTCTGTATGAGTTTTTACATCAATATACAATGCTCACATGATTGCTGTTCTTGTTCAAGTTTTCATTGAATTCAAATGGTGGGATTCAAACTCATACTACCAGAACATTATTAGCCCAGTGATATTACCACAATGCCATCACCTCCTCTTGAGCTGTGTGAAACTACAGGTAACAATAATTAGTTTCTGTGCTTCCAGAAATATATGCTAATACATGTAAGCCTTTCTGGTCACTAGGAAACGATATAGTCACACCAAATAGGTCTATCAAATGGCCTCTATCACTTTGTAATTTCCTGGCTCTAACTGTCTCTTCTTAACTATGGTTATCCAATCTCTACACAATTACACGCTCAATCAATACAGTCTGATGGTCCTCTGCCTCTTCCTTGAATGAAAGCCAAATCAGTTTCAATCCATTAGGATACTCTCTGGCTGAACTTTACCTGGGTGTCTGGATAAATAGTCCTGACTTTGTCTATTTAGGTCATGCCCTCTCATGATTTTATAAACCTCTCTAAGATCGCCCCTTCAATTCCACTCAATTCTTCAAAATAAATTACGTTGAGATGGGTAGCTGTGTGAAGTCAAGCCATGCATGCCTATGTGTGGGTTACATGGAACATTCTTTGTTCCCTGATGCCTTCTTGATTTAACACTGATTTGAACAAATTTTAACTACAACTCCCACTGCCATTTGTTTGGGGTTTCTTTACTAGTTTGTTTTTTTCTCTCTCATTTTTTTTACTTTGCTTTTGGACAAAACCTGTTCATATCCTGCCATTCACACCTCTGGGCCCAGCAGTTTGGTCCATTAGCATTCTATTTGGCCTTGCACAAGGAAAACCTGTTGTTACTTAATCACTCCTGTCCTCTATCTTTTTACAGACTTTGACTTTTGTTGGTCTTCTCATCATTTGACGCTTATGAAATCCAGCACATTTCTAATTTCTGCCAGTTCTGATGAGAAGTCAAAGACCTGGAATGTTGGCTGTTTCTCTCCTCACAGATGCAACACAATAACAATAACTTTTATTTCTATCCCACTTTAAGAAAATGAAATGTACAATTTCATAGGGGTTTTATAAGACAATCTAGGACACCAAACCATACATGGAGAAATTGATCTGATGATGAAAGGCTCCATCGTAGAAGTAGTTTTTAAGGGGAAGTGAGGTTGCAATCCATACATACTTGGAGAAAGGAATTCCATAGCTTTGGGCCACTGCCATTTCCTGCTTTTGTCCTGAACTGGGAAATGTAATCAACTTTTCTTTCAATTTCCACTCTTATCTCACTTTCATGTGACCAATCTCCAAGTCTCCTGCCTCTTATACTCAGTTTCCATTCTTGGGGACAGGCTATCAATGAATAATCATGAGGCCATTGACTCCCATTGGTCCCTCAGATATATTTCCTCCTGTTAAAGCTTCACTCCATTCTTCCAGTTCCATGATTCTGTCATATATCATCTGAGAATGCATCCATACGAGCATATTAGGTCTGTCTTCCTTTATGTTTGATTGGAGGTCTCACCACCGTGTGGTTGATATAGCCCTAAACCATGTTCGTCTCATATCCCACGTTTCTGCTTTCACCTTTCCCTATCACTATAGGATTCCCCCAATGCTCACTTTCCACTCCACTACCTGTATATTTAACTGATTACTCTCTGCCACCTTCAACATGCCAAACACATCTTTGCATCACCACCCTTTTCAGCCATGGGTGGCTATTGCTGAACAATATCCTGGATCACTTCTCAATCCAATCACACATCATGGCAGCTTTTCCTGAAAGCCCAGGAGATAGATCACCTGACTTTTCACTTTTTCTGCTTTCAGCATTCAAGGCCTCAGATAACCAATTCAGGTGAAATAATGGTGTATCCATGTACTCACTCCTGTGCTACATGAGGGAGATCAAATGCAGATTATGCAGTTGATTTACATAACCCTTCACAGAGGAAGCTCGATTATTTGGCATTCGATTATCTGAGTATCCGATTATCAGACAAGGTCGCAAGGTACTGATATTTGGTTAAACCATGTTATCCAGCATTCAAATATCCAGAATTCAATTAAATGAACAAAATGCTCCTCAACTGTGTCCTTTGGATAATTGAAATTCCTCTGTAGTTCAATCTGCAACCTATTGGTTACTGAGTTCTTCACCTTGCTGACATACTTTTCTCTCTTTAAAGCATTCCACTGAACCTCAACCTAACCTCAAGGGACATTTTTTTCATTTCACAGTTTACAGCTTTTTGAATTCAACCATAATCTAAGGACCCATTTTGTTTCCTGCTTCTTTGCAGATTCATAGAGTCATAGAGATCTACAGCATGGAAACAGACCTTTCGGTCCAACCCGTCCATGCCAACCAGATATCCCAACCCAACCTAGTCCCATCTGCCAGCACCCGGCCCATATCCCTCCAAATTCTTCCTATTCATATACCCATCCAAATGCCTCTTAAATGTTGCAATTGTACCAGCCTCCACCACTTCCTCTGGCAGCTCATTCCACACACGTACCACCCTCTGTGTGAAAAAATTGCCCCATAGGTCTCTTTTGTATCTTTCCCCTCTCACCTGAAACCTATGCCCTCTAGTTCTGGACTCCCTGACCCCAAGGAAAAGACTTTTTCTATTTACCCTATCCATGCCCCTCATAATTTTGTAAACCTCCATAAGGTCACCCCTCAGTGTCCAATGCTCCAGGGAAAACAACCCGAGCCTGTTCAGCCTCTCCCTGTAGCTCAAATCCTCCAACCCTGGCAACATCCTTGTAAATCGTTTCTGAAACCTTTCAAGTTTCACAACATCTTTCCGATAGGAAGGAGACCAGAATTGCACGCAATATTCCAACAGTGGCTTAACCAGTGTCCTGTACAGCTGCAACATGACCTCCCAACTCCTGTACTCAATACTCTGACCAAGAAAGGAAAGCATACCAAATGCCTTCTTAACTATCCTATCTACCTGCGACTCCACTTTCAAGGAGCTATGAACCTGCACTCCAAGGTCTCTTTGTTCAGCAACACTCCTTAGGAACTTACCATTAAGGGTATAAGTCCTGCTAAGTTTGCTTTCCCAAAATGCAGCACTTCACATTTATCTGAATTAAACTCCATCTGCCACTTCTTAGCCCATTGGCCCAACTGGTCAAGATTCTGTTGTAATCTGAGGTAACCCTCTTCGCTGTCCACTACATCTCCAATTTTGGTGTCATCTGCAAACTTACGAACTGTATCTCTTATGCTCGCATCCAAATCATTTGTGTAAATGACAAAAAGTAGAGGCCCAGCACTGATCCTTGTGTCACACCACTGGTCACAGGCCTCCAGTCTGAAAAAAACCTTCCACCACCACCCTCTATCTTTTACCTTTGAGCCAGTTCTGTATCCAAATGGCTACTTCTCCCTGTATTCCGTGAGATCTAACCTTGCTAACCAATCTCCCATGGGGAACCTTGTCGAACGCTTTACTGAAGTCTATATAGATCACATCTACCACTCTGCCCTCATCAATCCTCTTTGTTACTTCCTTAAAGAACTCAATCAAGTATGCGAGACATGATTTCCCCCGCATAAGGCCTTATTACTATTCCTAATCAGTCCTTGCCTTTCCAAATACATGTACATCCTGTCCCTCAGGATTCCCTCCAACAAATTGCCCACCACCGACGTCAGGCTCACTGGTCTATATTACCCTGGCTTGTCCTTACTACCCTTCTTAAACAGTGGCGCCACGTTTGCCAACCTCTAGTCTTCCGGCACCTCACCTGTGACTATAGATGATATAAACATCTCAGCAAGAAGCCCAGCAATCACTTCTCTAGCTTCCCACAGATTTCTAGGGTACACCTGATCAGGTCCTGGGGATTTATCCACCTTTACCTGTTGCAAGACATCTAGCACTTCCTCCTCTGTAATCTGGACATTTTGCGATTTTAATTTTGTTTTTTTTCTTTGTTTCCTTTTTGATGGCAGCTGTTCTTCATTCTGCCATACTCACCTCCTCTCCTGATGTCTTTTGTGTCTTTCCTACTTGTACATTACACTTGATACTGCACCACAAGCTTCTTCATCATTTAATCTCTTCTACACTAACCCAGACTAGAGGACTAGAACAAGAGAATGGCACTGATTGTGTATCTCTAAGATGGCAAGGACCAATGGGCCTTTTGTGCCATAATGAATATATGGGTGGAATTTAATGCCCATAACTGTCAAAAGTCCAAGATTTGGGGTTCGCTCAATAAGGTGGAGAGCAATGAATGGGGCCTGCCTCACTACCCAGCTTTGGTCATAAAAGTCCATAAATAGCTTCCACCCATCAACACCAACAGAGGCTTTTTAGTGAGAAATTCACCCAGTAGCAGCCATAGGACTTGGTTGGCATGATTGTTTGTCAGCACATGAGAGGACCTCTTTATGTCAGGTAGTAAGTAACTGATCAAAGGGCCTAACATTGGGAAAGAGTCGCCCCACTGAAAATTACCACATGCCCTATTTCTGATCCCTGAGTTTTGAGCTGCTGTGAACCACAACTCTCTAAAACGCTGGGCTGATGCAATAAGAATTGTGAAGGAGTAGGCCAGGCCTATCTCCTCAATGTAGCCAGCCAGTATGGGAGCACTGGGTGTGAGCTGGTGACCCAAACCAGCCTGTACACTTAAAGGCTTTGGTTTAAATAAGAAAGGCCAGAAATGGAGTCAGGAATCTTAGAATCAAGACCAATCCACCATTCTTAAAGGGCTTTGAATCCATCCTATCTCAGCAAAAATTTAGGCTGATGATTCTATGATCCAAAACCTATACTTTTGCTCTTCTTCCTGACATTGTCCCTTTAACTTACTTGGAACTTCATCACCTCTGATGGAAACTCTTTAATGTGAAATGTTTAATCTGCTTTCCTCTCCATAGATGCTGCCTGACTTGCTGACTATTTCCAATAGTTTCTCTTTATCTTTTATATTATACTAAAGACAGGGCTTGGTTGTGATGCTTGCAGTCCCCTTAAAGCATGACATCCCTGCACTACTTATTTAAACTTACTTGTGAAAAACCAACACTTGAATGAGATACTGCAGGACAACCAATCGCAAGGAACAGTATCAGGGTGTCAATTTATTCTTTAAAGAAGGGAGGAGGATTGAAACATATGGGAGGGACGTTGGGGATAGAGAGAGAGAGAGTGGGGAATGGTTTCAGCTTCTAGCAGACAGTTTGACATTCAAACCTTTCCACCTTTACAGTGGCATTATTCCTAAATACTCATAGAATATTTGAAATGCCCAGCCAGGCCTGGTATGTCCTCATTGATACTCTGCATTGTGTTATTTTTCTCAACAAGAAACAATGGACAGCAGAAATGCTGATCTCCCTTTTCTCTTTCCTAGCTCAGAGATGCTGACGCCTGTTATTACATCTGTTAAAAACTACTCTGGCTGAGATCGAGATGGAAACTTGAATTGCCACATTCAATTGTTATTCATCAGGGAAACTCACTAATCCTCTGAGAGAACATGAGATTATCTCCACGGCAAAAATCAGACAGAACCTATCGCTGAAAATATGGAGATCTTACCTTGAGACACCAGTAATAATTTAAGGTCATTTTCATGGCACAGTTGCTTATCTTCTTCATATCTTCATCAATATAACATGCCCCTCTTTAAATACTTCCATTAAGATATTTAGTGAATCACAGTGACTTGACATTGTTAAAAATCACACAACACCAGGTTATAGTCCAACAGGTTTAATTGCAAGCACACTAGCTTTCGGAGCGAGGCTCCTTCATCAAGTGATAGTGGAGGGCTCGATCATAACACAGAATTTATAGCAATTTACGATCAAGCCCTCCACTATCAACTGATGAAGGACCGTCACTCCGAAAGCTAGTGTACTTCCAATTAAACCTGTTGGACTATAACTGGTGTTGTGTGATTTTTAACTTTGTACACCCCAGTCCAACACCGGCATCTCCAAATCATGACTTGACATTGCTTTTCTTTCTAGTAGTCCACACAAACTACAAATATTACTGCTTTTATAAGGAAGGAATTATGAATGTGAGCTTAAATCTCAGTTAACACTTCCAGGGCTTTTGTTCAAACATAGTGCCATGGTACAGTGGTATCACAAAGGAAATTAGCATTCCAGTCTTGGAATGCTTTGCTAATTTCATTTGTCAATGTGTCTTAGATTTGGGGTAATAGCTGGAACATTGGTTATTGTAAATGAATGACCATTTACTTGAGGGTTTTACAAACTTTGTGACTACTGGTATAGACATGCTCAACATTGTGTATGTTTGAGAAAGCATTAGAAATGTCAATTGTTTGCAATGATGTCATATTCTGATTTTTTTTTAAACTAACCACAAGAAGCAAACAACATATGCTGTTTAAAATGAATAAACTTCAGTTGCTAGAGTGGACTTCTAATTATGATGTTCTGTGGATTTGCAGCTAAGTATTAATTCGGGCCACAAATTCGGCATAAAAGTTTCAAATAACAAAATCTATTTAAAAACAGTTCCAAAGGAGATTAATTCATTTCTTTTGGCAACCAAAACAGTGAGAATTTGCATTTCAACACTTCTAATAAGCATGCCTCTCACATCCATGAGTCAAAGATAGCTATTTCTGATTAACCAACCCATTTCCTGGTTTGGTTAGATACAATATAAACATTCAAAGATCAAATTCAACTTGAATTTTGTAACCCACGCTGATGTCCTGTGTGGATGGCCAATGTTGTTTTCATTTGAAATCTAAAGTGCAGCAACAGCACACCGACACTTCTCACATCATCCATGGGCTTTGTTTAGTTAAGAGAGTAAACTGAAAAATCTATCCAACTGAAAGCTAATTCCATACAACCATCTCCAGCCTATTTATGTTTGCTCTAAAATGGAAGTCATCTTTTATGATTGCACTTCAGGCTGACTGGCTTCCTCTTCCTTTAGGGAAGATATCATGGGGATGATATTAGACCTCAAATAGTTCACACAGATGGTGACCACCTTCAGTCAACATTCTCGCGTGAATTCTTTCTCACATCTCCATATAAGATACATTGGGAGACATTTCAGTGTCACTCGATGTCATTTTGTAAATAATCATAAAATAGTTCAGCCTATTTGTTTAAGGAGAAATCAACAAAATAACAAATATCATATTTCTTCCTTTAGTCAAAATGCATTTTAGTTTTACAATCAAAACAAATGACCATTCAGAAACTGTCATTTGATATATTAAGATGCAGAGAAAAGACACCAACAATAATACAAGTCGTTGAATATACTACAAATAAGCAAGATAATTGGGTTGCTTAGGTACTTCCTTCAAGAACAAATTAATGGGATTCTATCTTTTATATGTGGATTTGTTTTCTTAATCTAATTTATTAATTCCTAGGTGTATTATTTTCATAAATAATGCAGGTTCAATCTTAATTAACCTGGGTTTAAATTACATTTGGGAAACATATTGAAAATCTATTGAAATATGTTTGGACTTGTAAATTTTCACTATTGTTATTACAAAAAGCTTTAATTTTAGAACATTTAAGTCTTGCATATTGTAGTAAGCATGTTTATGCCATTTTTTAAAACATATTCATTCACAAGGTGGAGGCTGCATTTATTGTATTCGAGGTGAGCTGGCTACTTTAAACACAGCTATCCTTGTGCTGTAAGTATCACCTCATCACTGTTAGGGAGGGTGATCCAGATTACTCACCCGACAATAGTGAAGGAAAGGTAACATACTTACATGTCAGGATTTTGTGTGAGCTCATTGCCCTTGACATTTAAACATTGGAGGTTTGGAAGATGATAACGAAGGGGCTTTTGGAAGTTACTACATTGCTTCTTATAAATGTTATATTGCAGCCTCAGTGAACTGGGGATGGACTGACCTTGAAGATGGTGGATGGGGTGCCATAAGCGGACTTCTTTGACCTGATGTACCCCCACACTGACATTTGCAAAGAGACGTGAATTCTCAGTGAGGTACAAGTGGGTCTTGAAATCTCAGGATTTTTCTGTCAGAATTGTACTTAATAATTCAGGTACTTTGGTGAGGGACCACCCAGGTCATTAAGGTCTAGGGTCCACTTGGGTTGACCCAACAGCTTTTCCTCTTATCTGATTAATAACAGCAACTGTCAACCTGAGTCACAGCTGCTCCCATGAAGAGGGTCTACCCAAAGAGGCTGTATGTAATTCTGTTTTGATTGGTGTCCCCTGAAGTCAATCTACAGTTAAGTTTTGACAGATGGGCTACCTATACAATATTGGTGAGCACATAGATGCTGCCCTTATCCTATTCAGCCAATGTCACTCTGTGAATGAAGCTTTCTGTATTGATGTGACACTGAAACTCATAAAGGGTTCATTTCCATGGCTGGGGGGTTAGTAATTAAATTATTGAGTTCTGAAGAAGGTCAATGAACTCAAAGTGTTAACTTAGTTTCTCTTTCCACAGATGCTGGTAGGCTTGCTGAGTTTATCCAGAAATTCATATTTTTATTACTTAGATTATTGACACTGATAACAATCACAGTCTGAATCTGGATAAATTTATAAAATTTATAAAATCATGTGAGGCATGGATAGGGTAAATAGGCAAAGCCTTTTTCCTGGTTTGGGGTGTCCAGAACTAGAGGGCATAGGTTTATGTTGAAAGGGGAAAGATATAAAAGAGACCTAAGGAGCAACTTTTTCACGCAGATGGTGGTGCATGTATGGAATAAGCTGCCAGGAACTGGTGGAGGCTGGTACAATTACATCATTTAAGTGGCATCTGGATGGGTACATGAATAGGAAGGGTTTAGATGAATATGGGCCAAGTGCTGGGAAACAGAACTGGATTAATTTAAGATATCTGGTCGGCATAAACGAGTTGGGCTGAAGGGTCTGTTTCCATGCTGTAAATTTTTATGACTCTATGAATCGATAAATGAATTTGAACCAACAGAAGTACAGCAGGTGGGTTGAATAAACCAGTAATGGAGTAGATTAGAAGTATTCAATCTGAGTGGTTTGAAAACAAAACCAAACTTCAAATAACTTTATATAGTAACCTGAGGGCCCTTATAGTGCATTGATTGTATCCCTAGCTCAGAGCCAGGAGGCCCACGTTCATGTCTCGCCTGATCCAGGGGATAATAGCATAGGTTGGTTTATCATAACTTGCTCCATTTTCATTTTTCACCTCAGGGTGGGTACAGGGAATCACTCCTGAGAGAACTGGAATGAACGACAAGTGAATGTTAAAGTGGAGCACACATAGACTACAATAACATTGGAGACACTTCGGGTGGAATGTTGAGGAGATGTCGGGGTATTGCATCCCAACTGGACCGTCAGTGAGAAACTTGTGTGGCCTTTATTTGGTAAGTGTCACTGAGCCCACTTGTCAATCTACAGTTGGCTCACCTTGGAAGCAATGGGCCTAAGTCTTACTTACTGTGAGTTGTTAGCCAATCAGATGTTAGCCAGTCTTGTTCTCAGCAGTGCCACAGAGGATGTATTGGTTGTTGCAGAAGAAACACCTACTGCATTCCCAGGGTCCCAGGTCACAGGCAAATAAGGCAAGATACTGTGGATGCCGGAAATTTGAATCAGAGAGAATATAAAATTATGAGAAGCATAGGTACGATAGATTGTGAGAATCTTATCCCCAAGACAGACATGTCCAAGACCATAGGTCAGTTTTAGGAAGGGAGAAAAACTGCAAATACAGTCAAATGGATGGGTTACCTCTAGGAAAGGTAGGAGAGGTAGGCAGTTACTGCAGGCATCTCCTGTGCAAATTTGTAAGGAGATCTCAGTTATCTGTAAGAATAATAGGGTTGTAATGGTAGGTGATTTTACCTTGCAAAGATAGACTGGGACTGTCATAGCGTTAAGGGTTTGGGTGAAATGGAGTTTGTTGTGAGTACAAGGGAATTTTATTATTCAGTATGAGAATGTACCTACTAGAGAAGGAGCAAAACTTGACCATCTCTTGGGAAATAAGGCAGAGCAAGTGACTGAGGTGATTGTGGAGTAGCACTTTGGGGCCAGTGATCATAATTCTATTAGCTTCAAAATAGTTATGGAAAAGGATAGGCCTGAGCTAAAAGTTAAAATTCTGAATTGGAGGAAGGCCAATTAGGCAAGAACATTCAAAAGTTTATTGGCAGTAGATATTTGCAGGTAAAGGGCTAGAAAGTGGAAAGCCTTCAAAAATCAAATAATGAGAGTTCAGAGGTGATATTTTCCTGTTAGTGTGAAGGATGAGGTGGGTAGGTATGGGGAATGCTGGATGACTAGACAAATTGTGGTTTTGGTCAAGAATAAGAAGAAAGCATGCACAGCAGAAGTCAAATGAATCCCTGGAAGAGTATAACGAGAGTAGGAGTATACTCAAGAGAGAAATCAGAAGGCCAAAAAGGGGCATGAGATAGCTTTGGCACATAGGGTTAAGGAGAATCCAAAGGGATGCTCCAAATATATTAAGGAAAGAACAGTAACTAGGGATTCTTAAAGATCAGCAAGACTATCTATGTGTAAAACCGCAGGAGATGGGAGAGATACAAGTGAGTATTTTACATGAGAGTTTACTGTGGAGAAGGATATAGAAGCAAGAGAACTTAAAAATGTAAATTGTGCTATCTTGAAAACTGTCCATAATTACAGAGGAGGAAGTGCTGGATGTCTTAAAACACATAAAGGTGGATAAATCCCCAGAATGGATTAGGTGTACCCTAGACCTTTGTGGCAAGCTAGGGAAGTGATTGCTGGATCCTTTTGCTGAGATATTTGTATAGTCGATAGTCTCAAGTGAGGTGCCGGAAACTTGAAGGCTGGCTAATGTGATGCCATTTTTTAAGAAAGGTGTAAGGAAAAGCCAGGGACCTATAGATTGGTGATCATGATGTCAGTGATGGTTAAGTTGCTTGAGCAATCCTGAGGGATAGGATTTACATATATTTGGAAAGGTAAGGACTGATTAGGGATAATCAATATGGCTTTATGTGTGGGAAATTATGTCTCACTATCTTGATTAAGTTTTGTGAAGAAGTGATGAACAAGATTGATGCAGGCAGAGCAGTGGATGTTGACTATATGGACTTCAGTAAGGCATTCGTCAAGATTCCACATGGTCAACTAGTTAGCAAGGTTAGATCTCACAGAATACAGGGAGAACTAGCTATTTGGATGCAAAATTGGTTCTAATGTAGGAGACAGAGAGTCGTGGTGGAGGGTTGCTTTTCAGACTGGAGGCCTGTGACTAGCGGTGTGCCACAAGAATCAGTGCTGGGTTCACTGCTTTTTGTCGTTTATATAAATAACTTGCATGTGAATATAGGAGATATAGTTATTACGTTTGCACTTGACACAAAAAATGGAGGTGTAGTGGACAGTGAACAGTGAAGATTATCTCAGATTACAATGGGGTGTTGATCAGATGGGCCAATGGGCTGAGGAGTGGCAGATGGAGTTTAATTTAGATAAATGTGAGGTGCTGCATTTTGGTAGGAAAAATCAGGGCAGGACTTATACACTTAATGGCAAGGTCCTGCGCAGTGTTGCCAAACAAAGAGACCTTGGGTTGCAGATTCATAGTACCTTGGAAGTGGAGTTGTAGGTAGACAGGACAGCGAAGAAAGTGTTTAGTATTGGTCTGAGAGTTAATTACAGGAGTTGGGAGGCCATATTGCAGCTCTACAGGCATTGGTTAGGCCACTTTTGGAATACTGCATTCAATTCTTGTCTCCCTGCTTTAGAAAAGATGTGAAATTTGAAAGGATTCAGTAACAAATTTATAAAGATGTTGCCAGGGTTGGACAGTTTGAACTATCGGGAGACACTGAATAGGCTGGGACAATTTTTATTGTAACATTGGAGGCTGAGGACTGACCTTATTGAATCTTATAATATTATGAGGGGCATGGATAGGATAAAGAGCCAAGGTCTTTTCCCCAGTGTGGGAGAATCTAAAACTATAGGTCGTAGGTTTAAGGTGAAAGGGGAAGGATTTAAAAGGGACCTAAAGAGCAACTTCTTAATGCAGAGAGTGATGAGTGTATGAATGAGCCATCAGAGGAAGTGGCGGAGGTTGGTACAATTACAACATCTAAAAGGCATCTCAGTGGGTACATGAATGAAAAGGGTTTAGAGGGATATGGGCCAAGTGCTGGCAAACAGGACAAGATTTATTTTGGATATCTGGTCAGCATGGACAAGTTGGACCGAAGGGTCTGGCTCCATGTTGTATATCTCTATGATTGTGTGACTAATATTTCCATCTTGACAGTGCACTACCATTTCAATCTACTTGAAGGAGCCATTGGATGATCATTGTCTGTCGGAATTTATTTTTCCCCATCCTCAATATTTTCATAACAAGTAAAAAAAAACTAAAGTTAAAAGAAAACACTTTTCTGAACTCCTAAATCATGTGTCTTTCCCAATTTTGCTCATAGGCTCAGGGATCAATCTTTAATTCCTGGAGACTGGAGGGCAATCCTGGAGGGTTGGTAATGCTAATTGATTGGGGGGAAAAAACTATGTGAACTGTCTGTTTTTCTTTGAAATAACAGCTTAGGCTCTCTTGCATTCACCTGAAAAGACAGATAAGGCCTCAGATAACATCTCATTGAAAGGATGGCACCTCCGTTAATGCAGTATTTCTTCAGGAGTAAACTGGAAAGTTTACTGAGGCATGTTGATCATTTCAAAAGACAAAGCTGTGCAAATCCTATCATTACTGTCCTGCAGAAATAATATTTACTCTTTAAACTGTTTATAATGTGTTTGAACATTTCTTGTTGTTTGGGAAAAATAATGTATGTCAAAAATATGTTGTTCATTTTCACAGATTTTTTTCCACAATGGAATTCAATTTTGCCACTCATCTTCATCTATTCAGTTTGGTTCATAACACATGCTTTAAACACTTATTCTATAGGAAAACATTTTTTCCCAATCATTGCCTGATATATAATTAATTTGAAGCAATTCAAAATAAGCAATCTGATTTTCTTTTGATTCAGTTCAGAATCAGATGAGATATGATCGGGAGAATGACAGGAGTTCAAATTTCAGGGGGAAAAGAAATCTACTAATGAATACAAATGTTTTGTCTTTAGTTCCTATGTTCTGCTGATGCTTTCCAAATAGAACAAATGCTTTCATTCCTTGCAGCTAATGGTCAAGTTGGAATTTACTATGCGGAGATATCTCATTTCGCCTTTACTTATCACAGGCAGTATCTGATTACAATTACTATTTCAGTTTACGTAGCTGACTATAGTTTCAACTTTTTAAGTAGCACACACAAGCAATTTGAGCTCCCTCAACGTATGAGCCAGCCAGTCCAGATCTTGTTCTGTGGTGAATTAACTCTCTTGAAGATAGAGCTGGAAGTGATGACCTTGCTGGCCATGAATTGGGAAGAGTAAACTAAGCCTGCTCATGATTAAAACCCACCAACTCCTGCTGGACATGTCCAAAACATCAGCTGAGGAAGGATCAGCTTTGATAGCAATAATTTAACAATATATTCACCATCAAGGCTTGCATGTGGTCACCTTGCATGACGTTTCAGGAGCAATCCACTTCTTACAGAACGGTTGCTTAGTAACGACTCACCACCTTCATGAATAAAATTGCATATATAATAATGCAAAAAATAAAACCCCAAACGCTGAACTGTTCTCAGCCAGACTCTACATTTTGCAGACTCTTTACTATTAC
Source organism: Chiloscyllium plagiosum (assembly GCF_037043375.1). Classification (NCBI taxonomy): domain Eukaryota; kingdom Metazoa; phylum Chordata; class Chondrichthyes; order Orectolobiformes; family Hemiscylliidae; genus Chiloscyllium; species Chiloscyllium plagiosum. The sequence continues at coordinate 47,341,179 of NW_028270153.1, read as the reverse complement.
CTGCACTATTTATCTTCTTGCTGTAATTTCTACCCAAGTTGGACAAGCAATCATCAACAGCTACCAGTGCAGTTTAACAAACAACATGGGACAAAACTATGCCCTCAGTATTACCAAACTCATCTGATCCACACTGACTTAGTTGATTCCAGTAGAACAAAGGGTGCAAAATTGGACTAAGCGTTTCAAGGTTAAGAAGAAAGGAAAAATTGAAGCATAGCTTCTACTCCTTTTGACCCCTGACAGAAAGTACATGTGGCAAACGTCAAGTGAGAAAATAATGATAATATCCCCTTCAATTCAGCTGGCTAATGTCATCTGTAATCAGACTCCCAAGTGAAGTGTCAGCTATTCAGCAAAGAGTTAATGGCACCTGTGATGTAAAATCTCATCAGAAATCACTGATTTCAAAATAAAAAGATTAATTGCAATCTGGAAAAACAATAACAAAGCTATACAGCACCTTTGACATAATAAAATGTCTCAGCATGCTTCAGGAGAATGGGATAGAGTAAAAACAAGTATGTCACTCTTTTCATGCAAATCTGCAATGTCACACAAAAGCAATCTTGTTTAAAATGTGATTCAATAATGTACAGTTCTGCAGGCAATGTTTATGCTCTTATTGCATATCTAATAACCTGCATGTGTATAATAAACAACAAACTGAGGATATTGTTAATCAAACAAAAACAGAAATTGCTAATAAAATTCAGCAGGTCTGTCAGCATCTCTGGAGAGAAAGCAGCATTAATTTTTCCAGTCCAGTGACCCTTCTTCAGAACTTGTACGTGCATTGTGCATTTCACATTATAAAACATCTCAAGATGCTTTACAAATAAAAATGAACATAATAAGAGATAAGAGCAGATGATCAAAAGCTTAGTAAAAAGGAATATTTCAAAGAGCATCTTAAAGAGGGGAAGGAGATGGAAAAGTAATTTAGGGAGACAATATGTAGTTTAGGGCCTTAATTAATTGAATGCACAATTACAAATGGTAGAGCTTGGTGCAAGGATGCCATCTGGGTCCGTACAGTCTGAATAGTCTGAAGGAATGCCCAATACTGTAAGAAGAAGGTCATTGATCTCAGTGCCACCATTTTCTCTTCGATACCTCCCACTCAGTCTACCTCTGCTGCTGTACGCAGCTCCTACCAAGGCTCACCCTCTGCCACTTTCACCATTGCCTGTAACACCTTTCCTCACTCGCTGTCACCTGCCCTGCCCCCTGCCTCCACTAACTCTGCAGTCTCTGCTGCCTACTCACTCACTCGGGATGCCTCCCCTCCTGCACACATAACAGCTATACTATTCAGTATCAGCTCTCTTAGTACTTGTTTCTCTCACTCATTCCAGCATTGTGCAACATTAGGCTCCTCACCCCTTATGTGGAGAGACCCTGAATCAGACCACCCCAACTGACCGACTGACTGTACCCAAGGCCCTGTCTGGTATCAGAGGCTGACCTTGACTTACTGTACTAGGACCCTCTCAGTGAAAGCTATTCCCCTTGACTTGACTGAGGTCCGCTCATCAAAATGGCAAATTTCTAGGCTTTATATTTGTGCTAAATGGCAAGGCAAGACAGCAGTACTGGTATCACTAATTGAGCATGCAGAATCCAAAAATACAAGACAAGACAAGGCATTGTAAGGCAGCAATACTATGAACATTCAGATAGGCTCACAGTAACTGAATGCCAAGGCAGCAGGTGAAGAGCCTGCCGAAGGAGGCTGGTCCAGTCACGAGCACAAAATGTCTTTGCAATAGCATTACAAGGACTGTTGCCATTGCAGCCTGAGGTATAGCATCACTGTCCAGAAGTGTACTGTAAGTGGATCGGAGATATGCCATGAGGGCTTGAAGGCTCACACTTGTCCGATGTTAATGTGGATGTGGGGTGCATGTGGCCAGTGCCCATGGAGTCTGCCTTGAGATATTGCTGCCATGTTCAAAATGAATGTTCTTCAGAGCAATTTGCAGCTGAAGTTGCCACATACCCCACTTTGACTTCCATGTCGAGAATTCTTAACTTGTTTAGTGCATTTAGTAAAATAGGAAACTGAATGTGAAAGATGCAAGTTAAGCCATTATTAAGGTATTTAACAAGCAATAATCCCTCTTCATTGGTTATTCACTGTTACAGAGAAACAACCCATAGCACTTGGCAAAGGCGTAAAAGATGCATTGAGATACTTCCAACATCAAGACAGTTCGCATCAGACTTCACATCTCGTTTGGCGACAAGAATTTCTTCATCAGAACCAAGCATTGAATTTCTTTTAGTTTATTTTGTTCGTACTTGTTTAAACAAAAAAAAAACTTTTTCAAGTCTTTAATTTCAACTCTAAACATAAATCAGATCCCTATAAGGTTCAGCCAATCTCTCAGTGAATACCATAGTATTATAAGTGACAATTCATCTCATGGTTGCCTGTTGAACATACATGTTTGCTTACAATGCAAAACTGACTAGAACTTCCAAAGTAATTTGTTGACTAAGAACCTCTCTGGAATGTCCTACGGATATAAAAGGCATTTTATGAATGCATATTTGTTTGCTCTTTCATTACTTCTTATCATTTTTACTTTAGGATTTTTTTTGTAAATGATCAGATCAAATGCAGGATCAGCTTAAATGAGATTATTTTGATCTAAATGAAATTAAGTTTGTGATATCAGCGGGATTTCAAGTTTTATCTTTTGTGAGTGCACGTCATGCTTTATTAAGTACTTTGGCCAGTGCAAAGGTTTAGTTAAGTACACATCATTTTCATAAGATACAGCTTTCCTTTGTTGTCCCACACAGGTATGATTTTAAAATACAGATAAGAGAGTGTTTCTTTTGAATGAAATAAAACTGGAAAATAAAACTCCAAACATTTTCTATTTACACTTCAGTGTATGCATTTTTGTAACTGAACACAATTATCTACAATTATCTGTCATTTCCAGTTAAGTAGCAGTTTCTTTCTAAGACACACAATATGCCATGGATATTTGCAGCCCAAATTATACACACTTGAATCCTACATGAGGTTGTATTTTGCTACTCCACATGTTTTAGTTTATTTTTGCATTTGAGTAAATTACAGAATAAAGTAGAACCCCATTATGATAAACATCAGTATTACCATGTTCCCAATATAACAAACCATTCTTTTACTGTTTCTAGCAAAAATCTCCCATTACAGACATCAAAATATTCTGTATTTATATTAATGTCTTCTTCAGAGCCAAGCTTTGAAACTTTCTTTGTTTATTTTATTTATATCTGTTAGAACAAAAATAATTCCAGTCTTTAATTTCAATTCTGCTGATGTGAAGCCAGTATAAAAACCGATCCCTGCTGATCCTGCTCTGTGTTGATTTTACACTAACGTATCTAAATCAAAAATGGACAGCTCAATGTACCAAAAGACACAGCAGTGTGATTGAAGCCCACTTCTAAATCTTTTACTTGGGTGCTGATGTATACTGATACCATTGGGGGTTTGCTGTGTAATCTGGTCATCCTTCCGTGTATTTCAATGTAAATAGGGCAGCTTCAAAGTTATTCCAGCTGGCACCTGGCTGGAAAAGAATATTCTAGAACCATTCCAGGTAACATCATGGACAAGTTTAAAAAACATGGCATAGTGTAACCAAAACAGATTGTTATCTTTTACTCCAAGTCATAAGAGATGTTATTACTTTGCACTGACACAGAAACATTTGAAGGAACTTTATCAAATGTTTTTGAAAGATTGTCAAAGGTTAATTGTTATATTATGAGAAAACAATTGTGTGTTTTTAAACCGAAATAAGGGACTAAGAGGTACTTACTAACTGCTAAATTTAGATTCTAGTTGCTATCTGATCATGTCATAATATTTACCAAAAGAAACTTCTTAAATGCAAGTCCAGAGATTTGAGAAATATAAACATCGCAGCCAATTAATTATGTCTATATTGGTTTATGCAGAGATAAAATTAAGATGCTTGAAGTTTTTCAGTGATTCTCACCAAATTACTTCATAATTGTATTGCTTAAACATGTGGACTTCCAATTATTGAAGTTTCTATTAATGTACTGACCAAAAAAATTAAACTAACTTTATGCACAACTGTAAATACATGAGATCCATGCTTTTTGTTTATATTTGTTTTCTTTCCCTTTTTTTTTCTTTCTTCTTTCTTTCTTACAACATCTGATATTTATTTTCCTCCAGTTTCCTGTCTGAACTAATTTGAGCAGCAAGACCATCAGCAAAACTACAAATGACAGGAAGCAATACTGGGTAGAACACGACTGTCCCCAACAAAGTTTTTCTATTCACCTACCAGTAATTTCCTTGTCTTCTTATTCCACAGAAAGCCTCAAAAATCAATACTTCATTGCAGGACTTGATACAAATGTTGGATGAGATGAGGAGGGTTTAGTGAATAAAGAGGGATTGCAATTTTCCACTTTGCTCAGCCTTTGGTATGTATAAGCCAGCTAACAATCCCGCCTGCAAATTGCTTATCATTCTCCCTGCCTTTCTTGTCTCTCTGTTTAATCAAGATTTCTTGATGCTTGTGCAGGATAAAGGAGACAAGTAATCAGCTTGCAAGCATTAAGGCCACAATGATGACTCTTCTGTTTGAAGATGAAGACCATCGGGGACAGTTGATGTGTGCAGTTTATTTAAGTCAAACAAAAGGTCTTCCTTATTTTTTGAAGATTATAGTTGAAATAAATATTTATAAAAGTATTGGGTTTCTTATGTCTCACATATAATTTTTAGAATTTCTTTTGTCAAGCAAAATGAAATAAAGGTATTTTGTGCCACAATAATGGCTTCTCAAAGATAGCTTATCAGCAAATATATATCAAGTTTCCTCCACACCAAGATTGTCCACTGCAGCATTTGGTTTAAGTCATAACAATAATACTGCTGAGGCATTATCTTCAAGATTTAGCCTTATGAATTTATAGATGCAAATTAAAAAGCAAAAAAAAATTCAATTTCCCAACACAAATCTATTATAGTCACTTAGTATCTAGCTATCCCAATGCCTATCAATTGGTACTTATGTGTAAAGTTTGCCCAAGTAGAAATTAACCTTTCCCAAAGACACACTAATCAAATGTGTTTAGGAGTTCCTCCAACGATCTGATTAATTCCATTACAAATTCCTCCACACCGACCCGCAACAGGAGGATCACATGCTACATCAAACATTCATTAACAGAAACTTTATTCACTTTAAAAAGAGTTCAGTGACCTTCCTAAGGTTAAAAAAAAGGAAAAAGAGAACAAGTAAACATCATGCAGGCTTGGATCGGCGCAACATCGAGGGCCAAAGGGCCTGTACTGCGCTGTATTTTTCTATGTTCTATGTTCTAAAGCTCTTGGATATAAATCACTGTGGTTGCTATATAGAAAAGTATCATCAACTTGTTCAAAACGCCTGTGGATACTTTTTCATAGTGATGCATGTAATTCTTAATTTTAAACAAAAATCTATGATTTAATTTCATACATCACAGCTTATAATGTGGCTGAGTCTGCTATTAGTAAGTTTGTTTGTGTGTATACAAATGTATATATAGGGGGGTGGGACAAGGGAAACAAAAGAATGACTTTGTGAAACACCATTGCATCAGCAAAGAAAGAAGACATTTTATTGACCTTGCCTAACAATGTCATTACTAATGAAACTGTGGAGTTGATCTTCTTGAAATGGTGATTTTCAGCATCAAAAAAGAAGTAATATGCAGAGTTCTTTAAAAGAATAAAATTGAATTTAATACAGGTCGTTCTGCTTTAATGTGATAGTTACTCTGTAACCTCGCTCCATAGAAAATCGCACTATGGAAAACCACTATAGAAAATTGCGCTGAAGGAGATTGCTGTACCTGTACAGCAGAAAGTTCACTTTATCCAACCAGCATCTACAATTCGTTAATTGTGATATAGCCAATTCACCTTGACGAAATGCATGTTTCAGCAGAACGACTTGCATATTAAATGATACACAGAGCATTGTAAGCAAATTGTCAAAATATACGTTTGAGTTGTTTTGTTTTTACTGACCAGTTATTTGACATTATGAGTCAATAAATCAATAATTTAAGTATTGTTGTAATCTGAGACTCATAATGTTACAAAACATAGAACAGTTGCAGCACAGGAAGATACCATTTGTCTTGTTGGGCCCCAACAATTTAGCTAGGCCCACTTCCCTAACCTTGCCTGTAATTTAAGACATTGCAGCTGAGTGTTTATTCATCTGACTGCTCATATTCCATAAATTCCAAATTATCACAAAAGTCATGATGAGGTGAATTTTATGGTGGGTTGACTGACCTGCTATTCCTTCCCATCAGGATGAAAATGTCGGTTAGCATACCACATTGATAAGAGTTTTGCAGAAGTAATAAACTGAATGCAACCTTAATTAGTGCAGAATGGGACTTCCATTGGCCAGCAGCTCTGTTGTCCCATCAGCACCCCCTTAAGAAAGTATGCTGAGAGGATAAATGGTCCTGAATAAGAAGAGAGCAAGTTTTGAGAAGATTTGTAGCTCAGGTTGAGGTTATGGATGTAAGTTTGCTGGCTGAGCTGGAAAGTTCATTTTCAGATGTTTCATCACCACACCCAGTAACATCAATGAGCGTGTCTCTGTTTGGCTTGTCCTAGGATTGATGTGTTGTTCCAGTTGAAGTGGTGTTCTTCCTCATCTGTATATAAAGATACTAGTGAGAGTGGGTCATGTCTTTTTGTAACTAGTTGATTTTCATGCATTCTGGTGTCTAGTTTTCTGCCTGTTTGTCCAATGTAATGTTTGTTATAGTTTTTGCAAGTATTTTGTACTTAACAGAGACACACGTGAGAATTCCTAGAAGCATGGTACTCCAACCGGAAGACTGTCAAAAAACACATTGATTTGGATCCCATTTACCACCCCCTGAGAAAAAGAACAGGAAATGACTTCACCACAGGAAATTACATCATCAATCCAAGGAAACTGAAACACATAAATAAAAAGTGGGCCATACCACCAGTACTACACCAGAGTCTCACTGATGATGTTACCTAGTATGGTGTCAAAACATCTGAAAATGAACCTTCCAGCTTAGTGAGCAAACTTACATCCAGAAGGGAAGATGTGGGCGGCGCGGTGGGCGGCGCGGTGGCACAATGGTTAGCACTGCTGCCTCACAGCGCCTGAGACCTGGGTTCAATTCCCGCCTCAGGCGACTGACTGTGTGGAGTTTGCACGTTCTCCCCGTGTCTGCGTGGGTTTCCTCCGGGTGCTCCGGTTTCCTCCCACAGTCCAAAGATGTGCAGGTCAGGTGAATTGGCCATGCTAAATTGCCCGTAGTGTTAGGTAAGGGCTAAATGTAGGGGTATGGGTGGGTTACGCTTCGGCGGGTCAGTGTGGACTTGTTGGGCCGAAGGGCCTGTTTCCACACTGTAATGTAATCTAATCTAAATACTGAACTTCCTACAAATTTGGGAACTTTTGGGTTGGCTTGTTGGGAGAATCCAGCCAGGGGTGGGTGGGGAGGGGGATGGGTTGTTTGTTGGTACAAGGAGGAGGGGGATTCTGATTAGAGAAGCCAGGCATGGAGGAGCAAAGGGAGGGATAGCATCTTAGCGGGTTCACCCTGATGGGCACAGGGGAACAGAGATGGAAATGTGTTGCTGGAGAAGCGCAGCAGGTCAGGCAGCATCTAGGGAACAGGAGAATCGACGTTTCGGGCATTAGCCCTTCTTCAGAGCACAGGGGAACCTCAAAAGAAGTGACCCCTTCCTGTACAAAAGCAACCCATATAATGAAAGCTGTCAGGATGTTCACCATTCTCCTGCCTTCTCCCACAGACCAAAACCTGCGGCGGAGATGAAAGTAGGCTCATAACATGTAAAAACAATGACTGCAGATGCTGGAAACCAGATTCTGGATCAGTGGTGCTGGAAGAGCACAGCAATTCAGGCAGCATCCGAAGACAGGCAAAATCAACGTTTCGGGCAAAAGCCCTTCATCAGGAATAAAGGCAGAGAGCCTGAAGCGTGGAGAGATAAGCTAGAGGAGGGTGGGGGTGGGGAGAGAGTGGCATAGAGTACAATAGGTCAGTGGGGAAGGAGATGAAGGTGATAGGTCAGGGAGGAGAGGGTGGAGTGGATAGGTGGAAAAGGAGCTGGGCAGGTCGGAGGAAATGACCTGGGAGCTGCAGTGAGAGAGAGACTCCCTGAGATTCTTGTAGAGAGAGGAGGAAAACTTCTTCAAGGCAGGCATCCTTGCAAGAGGATTCGCAGTAGGGTTAAAATCAACGAGGTAAAAACAATGACTGCAGATGCTGGAAACCAGATTCTGGATCAGTGGTGCTGGAAGAGCACAGCAATTCAGGCAGCATCCGAAGACAGGCAAAATCGACGTTTCGGGCAAAAGCCCTTCATCAGGAATAAAGGCATGTAGTTATTATTTGTCCATATTAGGACTTCAATAGGCTAAAGGTGGGGGAGCTACCCGATGCCTCATCCATCCTCTCAGTAACGGGGGCTGTGGGCACAAAGTAATGGCCTGCAATCCACTTTATTTAATGAGCCACCTCATCTTCAAATATACTGGTGAGGAAGATGCATAAGATTCACTCGTATATTTTGATTTTCGAAAGCCAAATGAGTAGCAGCAGGAAATGTTAAAAGAAAACTGACAATGGATTGTAAATCAGCTGAGGCAAGGGTGCTCTTAATGAATTAATTTCTAAGAATAGAAAGTCACTGAATCTTACTGACCAAGATACTGGTTTGGATTGTTGGTCTGTCCTGAGCTAACTGATCTTAGCCTCACTATGTGGCAACGTGAATTGCATAATTGGTCCAGGGCAACTGAGGCAAAGAAACCAAAAAAATAAAATTAGAAGTATTTTTTACTTTATAGCAGAACCTAACCTAGCTGATTCTGACATTGTGATTATAGGAGACTGATTCAATTCTTTTTTAGTGTTGCGTTTCAGTACTTTGCCTCATTAGCTATTCTTCAGAAATTTGGTTTTGGTTATACTTACCTCTTAGCTGTTCTGTCATAAAGAATGTCACAAGTTGCCAACTCGAAAAGGGCATCCAAACTAGCTGTTAATGCCGGCAAAACCAAGGAACTCATTATTGACCTTCGGCGGGATGTTACTCATGCCCCCCTACACATTAACTGCACAGAGGTGGAACAAGTGGAGAGTGTCAAGCTCCTGAGAGTGGTCATCCGCAACAAGCTTTCTTGGACTCTTCATGTGGACGCACTGGTTACAAAGGCCTAACAATGTCTCTTCTTCCTCAGGCAGCTGAGAAAATTTGACATGACGGTGAATACCCTTGCCAATTATTATAGGTGCACCATCGAGAGCATTCTGTCTGGATGTATCACCAGCTGGTATGGCAATTGTGCCATTCAAGATCTGAGGCGGTTACAGAGAGTGGTGAACTCGGCCTGGGCAATCACAAAGGCCAACCTCCCACCTATCGAATTCATCTACCAAGCCCACTGTCAAGGAAAGGCCGCCAGCATTCTCAAAGATCCATCCCAGCCTGACAATGTTTTTGTACAACTTCTACCATCGGGGAGAAGGTACAGAAGCCTGAACACACACACCAGCTGGTTTCTACCCTACTGTTGTTAGAATACTCAATGGACTCACAAACTCTTAACATTCGCCTGTACCTGTGATTTTTGTTGTTGCAGCTGTTTACCTGTTATTTACTTACTATGCTACTTAACAATGTGATTAACCTGTATTGCTCGCAAGACAAAGTTTTTCACTGTGCCTTGGTACATATGACAATAAATTCAATCAATTCAATTCAATTCAAGTTCTGATCAGAGCAAATTCAATGATCCTCAATCAAAATGGCTCATGTATAACTAGTTATTATCTCCTTCAAAATGTTTCCATATTTAATATTTCTTCATGCTCACCTCACTAAAACAATAACTCAAGTCTAGAATTTTGCTGCTGGAGTAAAGAAGATGGTTTCAATTAAGTTACAAAAAAACCAAGAAATCAGCACACAGGTGTCTATGCACAAACCATTAAATATACATAGCATGGCCAATTTTGTGAGGGAGGATCCTTAATGGAAGATTGGAGAAGCAGACACATAGGCCAGTTTTCCTTATCCTGGAGTCTTCCCAAATTTCGAAGTTACATCACCATCTGACATGACTCAAGAATCTAGAAATTTGGATTTTCTGGTTTCCATAATCGATTCTCTGAACGTGTTTCCTGTTGTGCAAGTGAAGCTCCATCAAGGTTTGCTCTGAAATGACTTGAGACAGAAATTGCTTCCAAAAGTTGAGTATTGCTCAAAGACTACTTCCACCTTTATCTTTCCCTTTCATCTTCCTTAACTGTCAAAGCATGGACTATATTAAAGCATCAAGTAAACAACTGAAACAAATTGTTGATATATTAGTAAGATTTTTAATCACCACCAATTCTAACCTTCAATGAACCTTATAGCTGAACAGAAATAATTAATGACAATTGCATCTGTTAACAATGTAAAATACAATCCCAAAGATCATTAGAAAAATCTGCTGTGTTGTATGACTCCATAACTTCCAACAATATTAAGAGCACAAGACACAGGGCCAAAATGTGGTTGCATTTGAGTCACTTTAATCCTTAATCAATCACTTCTGATACTTCACATTTTATCATACTTGTAGTTTTATAAAATTGTAGTACAAGCATAGTTTTAAAGAGACAGTAGCATTAATATGCATGAACCTCTAATAGCTTAAGTTTAAATATTAAATATCTTCTACCTGGATAAAGTGTGTTTCATTTATATCAGGCAAGATCTTTTCTTGAGCTGCCTACTCCCTATGCATTGGTTGACCAGCAGACATCTTAAAGTAATGTTATCCATCAAGCTACTGAAAAAACTGGTTTAAAACTGAGTCTTCCTAATGGTCTAGAGAATCGATATGGAAACCAGAAAATCCAAATTTCTAGATTCTTGAGTCATGTCAGATGGTGATGTAACTTTGAAATTTGGGAAGACTCCAGGATAAGGAAAACTGGCCTATGTGTCTGCTTCTCCAATCTTCCATTAAGAATCCTCCTTCACAAAACTGGCCATGCTATGCATATTTAATATTTAGTCGGTTTACATTGGGGCTGCCATCCACTTCATTGGGAGCCAGTAGCAGGCACATGGCATTTAACAGAATAACAAAGGAAGAGAGTAGACATACAGAAATTGGTGATACATCTTCAATTTAACATGAATGTAAATACATCGACTGAGGTCTGCTGGTAAAGGAACTGCCCATGTATATTACAGAGCTACACAAACCTGACATGTTTAAATCTAATCCCTGTCTGTTAACGCCTTTGATAAAAACCTGAAAGCAGTTCAGGTGCTAACGACAACTGGCCTTAACACCAGTCAGCAAAGGAAGGAAAAAAAAATCAATCTGGAGTTTTGGAGGTTTACCAAGGGAAAGTGCACTTGTGTTGAAGTCAAATGATATCTGGATCATAATCAACTGTCATTGTCTTCATTCATAACATGGAAACTATCACTAACTAATGTCATGCTAATGCTTAACATCCTTGCACAACGTGTTTTTCCATTCCTCAACTCCTTTCTGGCTTTTCTATCCTAATGATATCAACTGCTCTTCAGGTCTTACCAAACCTGGTGATTAGTTACATGAGAGACTTGGCAGGAAATTTTGGTAAATGATTTCACCACAGAAGATTCAAAGGACCAAGCCTGTCCCTGATGTTTCCTAACCCACATTCTTTTGTTAGTAATCAAAGTCAGGAAGTCCAGTCAATGCTTATTCTCTGACTCAACTCTGAAACCAATTTTAAATCCATAACACTGTCCTGGCTGAGATCAACTAACTCTTCATGAAAGCCCCTTTGTTTTCTGTTTCAGTCCTGTACTCTGGAAGTCTATCTTTTTGCCAATGTCAATAAGATCTGTGGCAATGACCAGATCTTAATGAATATATCCTTCCTTTGGGCCATATTACAGGCTTGCATTTACATCGCGTCCACCAGATGTCTCAAAGTGCTTGCAGCCAACAGCAGTGTAGTGAGTGTTGAATGAAGGGAATGCAGCATTCAGTTTGCACACAACAATGTGATAATGTCTGAGTAATCCTTTTTAGTGGTATCAACTGATAGATTTGAAATTGTGCTGTGGGATCCATTTTAACACCTGTCTAACTGACTATGCTTTTGGCAGTGCAGGGGGCCTTGATGCTGATTCTCAAGCTGTGGAATGGGACTTGAAGCCAGAACCTTCTGACTCAGAGGTGAGAGCATTACCAACAGAGCAGCAACTGACCCAGTAAGAGGTGAATAGCATATCAGTATCTGTACTATTCATATATTTTCTCAATGTCATTTCAATTGACCCAGTAAGAGCTGAAACTTGTGGGAGGGTTGTACCAATGGCAGGGAATATACTAAGGGAATACTTGCCAAAAGGAATGGAATAATGTAAATGTTTTTGAAACAAATAAATAGTTGAAAACCTGTAAATTGCTCTGTAGACAAGCATTTTGGGATGTGTAAGTGGTGAATAAGTGTAGAAGTGAGAGTTGACAGTTGAGGATTTTGTTTCCTTCCCCCATTGACAAAGAAAAGTCTCACTCTGGCTTTGTAATGCACTAAGTAGAAAGAACAATGTCAAATCTTGTTCCAATAGCTGCAGTTTTCCCTTTGACTAAGCTACTTGGATAGTATTTTAATCCTTTTGCATTACTGGCTGTAAGCCCATTCAGATTTTACAGAAAATTACATCAATTCATCCTGGGATAAAGGTTGACTTTTTTAACCTCAATTAGCACAATAATACAGTTATTTAAAAATAACTGAAAAGAAATGCTTCAATTTACCCACAAAACAAATGTGGGAACCAAGTTTGTACTCTACTTTAAGAAACTAGTTGAATCCTGGAGTTAATAATTCTGACTGAGCCTGACAGTGTAAAGTAAATAATATTAAACTGCTGGCTGTTATACAATTCTTGTGAATTTTGCGTTCATAGTTTTTTGCACCATCATTCAAAATCACAATTTCCTTTTCGAGTTTCAGTTTCTCAAATGCTTTTGTGATTTGTCATTGTATGTTGTTGATACTGAGTTGCATTTTGAAGGAAATCTGTAGAGCAGTTGGTCATGTTTGGAATGAATTTAAAAGGAAAAATGTAAGCCAGGATTCCTATTAATTGTCAAAAAAAACCCTGCTGGAATTGAATATCATGTGAGGACCAGCTCACATAGTTTGAGAACGAAGGTGTTGGGAGCTGATTATTTCCAACAGGCAGTCTGTCCACTGCCTCCCACCTGCCCCTCTCCCAGTCACCATTGCGATTTTACCAAGTATCAAGTGGCACCCAAGTGCGCTTATTGCGAACCTAAATATCTAATTAATGCCCACTTAAATTTTATTCCATTCCAGAAGTTAACTGGAGATAGACCTATACCAACAGTCAGTCTCATGGGTTTCCCTAGAATCAGTGAGGGTCCCAGAGGACTGGAAAATCGCTGAGGTGACACCCCTGTTTAAAAAGGGAGTACAGCAAAAGACGGAAAATTATAAACGGATTAGCCTAATCTCGGTGGGGTGTAAGATCCTGGAATCCATTGTAAAGGATGAGATTTCTGAACACTTTGGTTTCATTAAGGTGAGGTCATGCCTGACAAATCTGCTAGAATTCTTTGAGGAAGCAACAAGCAAGTTAGACCAAGGAGAGCCAATGAATGTTATCTACCTGGGCCTCAAGAAGGCCTATGAGAAGGTGCCGCACAGGAGTCTACTGAGTAAGAAACACACCTATGGTGTTCGAGGCAAGGTGCTAGCATGGATAGAAGCTTGGCAGTTGGGCAGAAAGCAGACAGTGGGGATAAAAGGGTCCTTCTCAGGATGGAAGTCGGTGACAAGTGGTGTTCCACAACGCTCAGTGTTGGGACCACAACTTTTCACTTAATACATTAACAATCTAGATAAAGGAACTAATGGCATTCTGGCTAAGTGTGCAGATGATACAAAGGTAGGGAGAGGGTCAGGTAGCATTGAGAAGGCATGGAGGCTCCAGAAGGATTTGACCAGGTTACGAGAGTGGGCAAAGAAGTGGCAAATAGAGTACAACATGGAAAAGGGTGAGGTCATGCACTTTAATAGGAAGAATAGAGGCATGGACTATTTTCTAACTGGGAGAAAATTTAGAAGTCTGAAGTGCAAAGAGACTTGGGAGTTCTCGTCCAGGATTCCCTCAAGGTAACCTTGCAGGTTGAGCCTGTAGTAAGGAAGGCAAATGCAATAATGGCATCTATTTTGAGAGGACTTGAACAAAAATGCAAGGATGTACTTCTAAGACTCTATAAAGCTTTGGTCAGACAACATTGGAGTATTGTGTGCAGATTTGGGCCCCATATCTCCAAAAGGATGTAATGGCTTTGGAGAGGGTTCAGAGCACGTTCATGGGAATGGTCCCAGGAATGAGAAGTTTAACATGTGAGAAACGTTTGAGGGCTCTGGACTGATACCTAATGAAATTTAGAAGGATGAGGGAGGGATCTAATTGAAACATAGAGAATACTGAATGGCCTGGACAGAGTAGATGTTGGAAAGATATTTCCAATGATATGCAAGACTAGGACCTGAGGGCATAGCCTTAGATTAAAGGGAAGACCTTTTACAATGGAGATAAGGAGAAACTTCTTCACCAAAGAGTGATGAATCTATGGAATTCATTGCCCCAAAAGGCTGTGGAGGCTATGTCATTGAATATATTTAAGAGTAAGATAGGTAGGTTCCTAATTATCAAGGGTTATGGGGAGAAAGTGGGAGAAGAAGATTGAGGAACTTATCAGCCATGATTGAATAGCGGCACAGACTCAATGGGCTGAATAGCCTATTTCTGCTCCTATGTGTTATGGATCTGTCCCAGGATACTATGGGAGGCAAGGAATGAAATAGTCAGGGCCTTACAGATATCTTTTTCTCCTCTTTGGCCTCAGGCAAGGTTCCAGAGGATAGGAGAATTGCCAATGATGTTTTTTGGTTTAAGAAGGGAAACAGAGATAATCCAGGTAATTACAGGCCGGTGAGCCTGACATCAGAGGTGGGTAAGTTGTTGGAGAAGATGCTGTGAGACAGGATTTATTCACATTTGGAAGCAAATGGACTTGTTAATAGTGGGCATCAGGGCTTTGTGTGGGGAACTATCTCCAACTTGGTTGAGTTTTTTAAGGAGGTGACAAGAATGATTGATGAGGGAAGGGCAGTGGATATTGTCGACCTGGACTTTAGAAAAACATTTGATAAGGTATGTTATGGCAAGCTGGTACTAAGATTGAGTTTCATGGGATCTGGGATGTGCTGCCAAGATGGATATAAAACTGGTTTGGCCACAGAGGACAGAGTAGCATTGGAAGGGTGGTTTTTGGAATGGAGATCAGTAACAAGTGGCATTCCTCAAGGGTTAGTGCAGAGACATTTGTTGTTTGTAACATATATAAATGATCTGGAGGAAAATGTCGGTAGTCTCATACGTAAGTTTGTGAATGACACCAAACTTGCCAGAGTTGTAGTTAATGAGGAAGATTGTTAAAGGATTCATTGCAATATACTTAGATTACAGGTTCGGGCAGAGAAATGGCAGATGGAGTTTAATCTGGACAAATGCGAGGTGATGCATTTTGGAATATCAAATTTAGGTGTGATTTCCTCAATAAATGGCAGAACCCTTTGGAGCATTGACATTCAGAGGGATCTGGGCTTACAGGTCCACAGATCCTAGAAAGTGGCAACACAGGTGGTCAGAGAAGACATATAGCACGCTTGCCCTTCATTAGCTGGGGGTTTGAATATAAAAGTTGACAAGTTACGTCACAGCTTACAAAACTTTAGTTAGACCATATTTGGAATATTGATTAGATTATTTATAGTATGGAAACAGCCCCTTCGGCCAAGCAGGTCCACACAAACCCTTCAGAGAGAACCCACCCAGACCTATTCCCCTGACTAATGCACCTAACACTATGGGCAATTTAGCATGGCCAATTCACCTGGCCTACACATCATTGGAATGTGGGAGGAAACCCACTAGACACAGGGAGAACATGCAAACTCCACACAGTCACCCAAGGTAGGAATCAAACCCGGGTCCCTGGCTCTATGAGGTAGCAGTGCTAACCACTGAGCCATCATGCCACCCTTTGCATGAATTTGTGGTCGCAGCGCTACTATCAGAAGGACATGGATGCTTTGGAAAGGGTGCAGAAAAGGTTCACCAGGTTTTTGATATGAGGGTTTTGTTATGAAGATAGGTTGGACAAACACCGATTGTTTTCACTGGAAAGATGGAAGCTGAGGAGTGATCTGATAGAGGTGTACAAAATTGAGAGGCATAGCTAGAGTCAATAGTCCAAGCCTTTTTCCCATGGTGAAAAGGTCAACTACAAGAGAGCACGGTTTCAAAGTGAGAGGGGAAAAGTTTAGGGGAGAGTTGTGGGGAAAACTTTCACAAAGAGGGTGATGAGTGCCTGGAATTCTGCCTGAAGAAGGCGCATTAGCAATATTTAAGGTGTATCTTGATGGACACATGAACTGGAGGAGAACAGAGGGATAGAAACTGCATATGGGTAATATATAGCGAATCTAAATAAAGATTAGAAATCGGCGCTGGCTTGGAGGGCTGAAGGGCCTATTCCTGTGCTGTATTGTATTGCTTTTTCCACAACCTGAATAAAATCTCCTAAACATTCTTTTAACTTCTTTAGACCAGGTGTACCTAGGCTATTAACCTGCCCTCGGATGTCACTTTAATCATTGGCCGCACATTGTCCCCAGATCTCTGACCTCAGATTAATATTTGTCATTTATCCTGTTTCTGTGTTTGCTCTCCATGCAGCAATACCTGATCTCAGCTGTAAGTAATGCTTTACTTGTTCACTTTTCCAGCCTGGAATATTGCACTTTTTATGACGTTCTTCTGTTCTACCCTAGATTTTAAGATTTACTCATGGAGCCTCTGTTTGTTCACTCACTGCAACATACCATTGGTTGGTATCTCTATACCACATTGTTGTCTATCACACTTGGATAGGGGAATATGGAGGGACATGCACTTGGGTATTGTTATGAATCAGCCCAAATCCCCTTCAGAATATTAAAGAGATATCCCAGACCCTAACTTTGCCTTATTTAAAGGTAAAGAGAGTCATAGAGCTGTACAGCACAGAAACAGACCCTTCGGTCCAACCCGTCCATGCCGATCAGATATCCCAACCCAATCTAGTCCCTCCTCCCAGCACCTGGCCCATAGCCCTCCAAACCCCTCCTATATATATACCCATCAGATGCCTTTTAAATGTTGCAATTGTACAAACCTCCACCACTTTCTCTGGTAGCTCATTCCACAAACATACCATTCTCTGAGTGAAAAAGTTGCCCCTTAGGTCTCTTTTATATCTTTCCCCTCTCACCCTAAACCTATGCCTGCTAATTCTGGACACTCCCATCCCAGGCAAAAAACTTTGTCTATTTATCCTATCCATGCCCCTCTTGATTTTATAAACCTTTATAAGGTCACCCCTCAGCCACCAATGCTCCAGGGAAAACAGCCCTAGCCTATTCAATCGCTCCCTCTAGCTCAAATCCAACATAAGGCGCTGAATTCTAGATATAATTCGATTGGTTCCACTACTCAGATTTAAGTAAAACACATTGCATTCTTAACCTATACAGTTAAAATATAAACAAAAGAATGAAGAGTTGGAATAACTTCACCCTAGTAAACTTAACAAAGTAATTGATTATTTAACTACAAAACGGCAACTGTACCAATATAGTAACATCCCATAAACTCATCCTCGGCAAAGGCAAATTTAGTAAATAGATTGTCTTGCATGCAATTCTGGTGGTACAGAGAAATCCAACTTTTAGCTATAACAGAGATAGGGGCAACTTTCACAGCCAACGTCAAAGCCACTACAACTACTGAAACCTAAACTAAAACCCTGTTTGTGCAGGAGCCTGACTCCACCCAATCAGGCTGCTTTTACTGTTCCAGCTTTAAAAAAAAGGCCTCACAAGCTGTTTACTTTTTAGCTTGGAAGAGACAGCTTATCACCTATATTCATTTAAAAAACTGGGAGAAATAGACGTCATAAAGCCATAGATTTGTCACAGTATGGGGACAGGCATTGGCATAAGTTAGAAAGCATGTTGGATGGGGAGTATGGGGTTGGTGAAAGGATATAATGGTGAGGACTGGAGGGTTGATTTTAGTTTCATTCATTTTTTAAAATTAATCTTCTATACTGAGCTGCTGGAGTGAGGAAATAGGATTTCTGAACAACCCACAGCAGCATCCACTCTCAATCTGGATCACCTCTCCTTCTTCCCTGGAAATCCCACCACCTCAGGATGGAAATCCGACCCCCCGGGCTAACTTCTCCCCAGTCAGTTTTGAAGAATCAGGACATGTCCAGTCTCTACACTCTCAATCTAGGATTGAGCATCAGTGTCTAGATACCAAAACGCCATTGACTCTTTTCAACAAAACTTAGTACACAGACAGAGTATGGCCCAAGGAAGAGTTGATTAGTTTTTGATAAAATTCAGGAGCTGGGTGGTAGGATTTGTTTTAAATGACCCTTTAGCCTTGGGAGATAGGGTGAATTGACCTATTATTTAAAATGGTGCATGTTGATTTAGTTGCAATATTATAGATTGCTGCAATTGGTATGATAGGATTTTTCCGCATCTGTCAAAATGTGAACTGTTTTCAGTGCAGGCTGGTAGATGTAATCTAGTCTGAAGCTGCCTCAGTGAGATGTAACTCTAAAGAGAAAGATTTATTTTGGTAAATGTCAAAATAATAGTTTCTCAAAGGTAATTAGAGAAAACAGGCCCAGCCTCTTCTTGTCTGGTAATCGAAACATTTATCAATTTCACTTCTAATTTCTGCTCTCACTTTCACCTGGTCCATCTCCGAGTCCTTCCTTCCCATCCTCAACATGCCTTTTCCATTTCTGGGGACAGGCTGGCTACCAATATCCATTACAAAGCAACCGAATCCCACAATTACTTTTACTATAATCCTCACACCCTGTTTCCTGTAAAAGCTTCATTCCATTCTCCCAGTTCCTCCGGCTCCTTCACATCTGTTCAGACGATGCTAACTTCAACTTTGGGTGGCATGGTGGCTCAGTGGTTAGCAGTGCTGCCTCACAGCACCAGGGTCCCAGGTTCAATTCCAGCCTCGGACGACTCGCTGTGTGGACTTTGCACATTCTCCCCATGTCTATGTGGATTTACTCCAGGTGTTCCAGTTTCCTCCCACAGCCCAAAGATGTGCAGGTCAGGTGAATTGTCAATAGTGTCAAGTGCCTTAGTCAGAGAGAAATGGGTCTGGGTGGGTTACTGTTCAGAGGGTCGGTGTCGACTTGTTGGGCCGAAGGGTCTGTTTCCACACTGTAGGGAATCTAATCAAACAAGGAGGCCTCCAAAATGTTCACCTTCTTCCTCAAACTAATATTCCCCAGTACCATAGTTGACAGGGTCCTTAACTCGGTGCAACCCTCACCCCCTCTATTCCATCCCACACCAGCAACAGGGTCCCACTTGTTCTCATCTGCCATCCCACCAGTATTCCATATCCAGAGGATTATTAGCTACCATTGATGCCACCACCTGACACATATTACCCTCCCCTCCCTTGTCAGCCTTCCTCAAGAACCATTTCCTCTGGGACACCATAGTCCATTCTTCCTTCATTCCCAGCAATTCCCTATTGCCCCATGGCACCTTCCTCTGCAAACATTGCAAGTGTAACAAAAACCTCAGAATTTCTGAGGAAGGGTCACTGGACCCAAAATACTCGCCACAGAAGCTGCCAGACCTGCTGAGCTTTCCCAGCAATTTCTGTTTTTGTTTCTGATTTATAGCAACTGTAGCTCTTCCAGTTTTTATTCTGAAGGTGTACTATCTGCCCATTTACTTCCTCCCTCCACAGTATCCAAGGGTCCCAACACATCTACCAGGTGAAGCAGCAGTTTACCCGCACTTCACACAATGTAGTCTACCACATTCGCCGCTCACAATGTGGTCTCCTCTACATTTGGAAAACAAAGCGAGGACTGCTGACCCCTTCGCAGAACACCTATGCTCTGTCTGAAAAAAAAGACCCTGAGCTTCCAGTTGCCTGCCACTTCAACACACCCACTTGTTCCCCAGCCAACATTTGTCTCAGACTTGCTAGGGTAAGTTCAGCGTAAGCTGGAAGAACAATACCTTATGTTCCACCTGGGCTTTTGCCCGAAACGTCGATTTTGCTGCTCGTCGGATGCTGCCGGAATTGCTGTGCTCTTCCAGTACCACTGATCCAGAATCTGGTTTCTAGCATCTGCAGTCATTGTTTTTACCTGTCCAACTGTTCTTCTCTACCTTTGGGATTTATCTTCACCTATCCTTTACTCTTTACCCTATTCCCCCACTTGATCTTCCGCATAAAAAAACAACTTTTTCCAAGCTAGCATCAGTTTGGAAGAAGGATCACAAGACACAAACATTAACTCTGATCTCTCCCCACAGATACTGGCAGAACTGCTCAGCTTTTCCAGCAATTTCTGTTTTTGTCACTGATTTCCAGCATCTGTAGTTCTTTTAGGTTTTTTAATATAATAATTAAGTGTTCCAAATTTGAGGCTGTAGCCCAATTCCTATTTGATGATATGGAAAAAGTGCACTCTTTTGCCAAAATCTTTAAGATCAAGAATTAATATTAGATAAAGCAAATATTATTCCACACAGTGGACCTTTTTACTACCTGCTGATGCAGTATTTCCGGCTAATACCTTTGTTGACGCTGATGATAAATAATTTATTTGAGTATTGGGAATATGTTTAAAAGAACTGATATAGGAACAATAAATCACACTACTGCCAAACCACTAGCAATATTCTTTAATGGTCTAAGTAGCAGGAGTGATCAAACTAATTTCTATTCAGCAAAATTCACTATCAGCACTGTTTCAGAGAGGGAAAGTACAGAGCAGTACAGAAATCCCAGCAAATTTATGGTGTAGCGTAATGACTGTCCCTGCCTGTTTCAAGAGGGCCAACATCATCCCTGTGCCGAAGAAGGCTCATGCAGCATGTCTCAATGACTACTGCCCAGTGGCCCTAACTTCGGTGGTCATGAAGTGATTTGAAAGGCTGGTCATGGCATTAATCAACTCCAGCCTCCCCACTACTCTTGACCCACTCCAATTTGCCAATTGAACCAACAGATCCACGGCAGATGCGATATCACTTGCCCTTCACTCCTCCCTAGAACATCTTAACACCAAGAATAGCTACGTAAGAATCCTACTCATTGACTACAGTTCAGCCTTCAACACTCATATCCCCTCAAGACTGGTTACTAAACTTAGTTATCTCTGACTAAGCCCCACTCTCTGCAACTGGATCCTCAGTTTCCTGGCCCACAGGCCACAATCAGTGAAGACTGGGGACAATATTTCATCCTCACCAGCACTCAACACTGGAGTCCCCCAGGCATGCATACTCAGCTCCCTACTGTACTCCCTGTATACCCATGACTGTGTCGCCAAACATCAGACTAATGCCATTTACAAGTTCGCTGATGACACCACCATAGTCGGTCAAATCTCAGATGGCATCGAAACAGACTGCAGACGGAAGGTGGAAGACCTGGAAAAATGATGCGCTGAGAACAACCTAGCTCTCAATGCCAGCAAAACCAAGGAACCCATTATTGACTTTTGGCGGGATGTTACTCATGCCCCCCTACACAATAACAGCACAGAGGTGGAACGAGTGAAGAGTGTCAAGCTCCTGGGAATGGTCATCAACAACAGCTTTCTTGGACTCTTCATGTGGACGCACTGGTTACAAAGGCCCAACAATGTCTCTTCTTTCTCAGGCAGCTGAGAAAATGTGGCTTGACAGCGAATACCCTTGTCAGCTTTTATAGGTGTGCCATCAAAAGCATTCTGTCTGCATGTATCACTACCTGGTATGGCAACTATGCCATTCAAGATTGGAGATGGTTACAGAGAAGGGTGAACTTAGCCTGGATCATCACAAAGGCCAACCTCCCATCTATAGAATCCATCTACCAGGCCGGCTGTCAAGCAAAGGCTGCCAGCATTCTCAAAGATCCAAGCCACCCTGGCAATGTTTTTCTACGGCCTCTACCATCGGGGAGAAGGTACAGAAGCCTGAACACATGCAGCAGCTGGTTTCAAAACAGTTTCTACCCTACTGTTGTTAGAACACTGAATAGACTCACAAACTCTTAACATTTGCCTGTACCTGTGTTTTTGATTTTGCCATTATTTACCAAGTATTTATTCATCTGTGCTACTTAACTCTGTGATCTGCCTATATTGCTCGCAAGACAAAGCTTTTCACTGTACACATGACAATAAATTTAATTCAATTCAACTCAAGTATCTTAAGCTTTAATTTTCTGGCACTTGCTTGTTACAATAATAGTTCAAAGTGCAGATGTATCAGTAGTAAGGTTCACTTCTCAAGGAATTCTAACCATAGTTTTCTACCATTGTGAAGATTCGTAGGTTAATATTTTATAAGTTTATTTGCACTGGCAATTGGTTGCATATCATTTATATCTGTAAAAGCCGTCTCTTATTTTCAATATTGCACAAAAGATCACAGAATTTTGAGCACAAATTATATTGAGCAGAAATTTGAGATACTTTGGACTAGTTTAAAAAAACATTGTGTTTGAAGCTGACCCCACCAACAAAACTGGTCATGCTAGTTAATCACCACTGGAACTTGTTTTGAACATTTTGTCTACTTGCAAACATTTGAAGATGCTCTTAAAGAATAAACTGGACCTTTAGAGTGTAAATTGAAGACACGAATACACATGCTTTAAGAGCTTTTAAAATTTATTTACTGTTAGTTGGAGCAATGAATGACCATGCACACAAACATGTTGTAGTGAAATATTGGTGTTTGAAAGAGACAGATGATGGTTTCTGTATTAAATGTGCTTTGGTCACTGTTAGATGCATCAGGAAATAATATTAAGTAAGTCAGTCACACAAAGTGCACAGTTAAGATATGTCAGCAGCCTACTGCAATGAACAAATTGTGTTCAAATGTTCAAAATGATGGATTGGTACTGACTAATGCACCTTGCCTGTCATCTGTTGTGATAACTAAAATAACTCAGTCCTGATGAAGGGTTATGCCTGAAACATCGACTGTCTTGCTCCTCAGATACAGCCTGACATCCTGTGCCTTTTTCAGCACCACACTTTATCAACTCTAACTCAAGGTACCACAAGCAAGAGGAATATCAAAATTCTTTTCCTCTTGATTGTGAGATTGTGTATTTTGTCAGTGAAATGCACAAGTGGGATGTAATTGTGTGTTTAGTGAAATGGGGTCCCTGCTACGGCAACTGCTTTGTGAGTGCATGGATAATGGTGGCCATTTTGAATACTGGCACCCAATCTCCCACATTGGCAACATAATCTAGATGTCCTACTGTACTAAACACTGACTTCAGTGCTCCGGCATAACTAGAAAATGATTTCAGTTGCATACTTTACAAGTTCTTTTCAGTAATTTGAAATTAGGTTACCCATGGATTGACATTGCAATTAAAAAGGCTTATATATTGAGATAATCTCATTCTTTTAGTTGCATTCTGCATACTAAACTACCATCCTGAATTTGTCAAAGAACTTTCCATATGCAATTTTTAATACTACGTTTTTGAATGCTGCCAGATTACATTGGTTCATGACAGATTCAACCATATTCAAAGGAATATGAGGGAAAAACTAAAAACCTCTTCAAGCAGATATAAATCCTAAATCATTCAAAGTTTTACCTTCAGATCTCTATTCATCTCTTAAGGAATACTTCTTAATATTTAATTCATTAGAATACTGCTGATCAAAGCAATTGGTAGTTAAATTAGCTGAATATGGCATCTTCACACAAATACTGATGACTGAATGCCAGTTAGATTTGGAAATTCAGTTAATTTAAGATGATATATGGAGGAACAGAGTCTTCTTACCTCTTTGTAATGACTGCAAACTATTTATATTTAAATATCCCACTCTCAGTTACAATGTTTGAAACATTCATTTCAACACCTTTGTGTTTTCATAAGCACAGAACCACATTGTAATTGGTAAAATAAGATTTTAGGTTATTTTTGGTCAGCCGATTTATGGAATAGTTAAACTGGACTGTATAGACAAGGAAACTTTTATGTTTCTTTGCTGATCCCAGCCAGGATAAGCACCACTGTTGGCTTCAGTACGTTGCTTTGAAAGTTGGCCAGGCTCCCCACTACGGAGTCAAAAAGTGTGGCGCTGGAAAAGAACAGCAAGTCAGGCAGCATCTGAGGAGCAGGAGAGTCGCCATTCTGGACATCTTCATCAAGAATGTGTAATGAAGAGCTTATGCCCGAAATGTCAACTGTCCTCCTCCTCGGATGCCGCCTGACCTGTTGTGCTTTTCCAGCTGCCTCACACAGCATCAGCAGCCCTCACTTTCTCTCAGTCACTGTAACCTGACTGTGAAGCCTCTTCCAAGGATGCCCACCTTGAAGAAGTTTTCCTCCTCCGGCCACAAGGATCTCAGTGAATCTCTCTATCTCAATGCACCCTCCCCCAACCCCAGGGTCATCTGCCCTGAACCACTTTAGCCACGTTCTGAAGCAGACACGCTACTACAGCCACGTCTCCTTCCTGCCACAGTCCTGATGAAGGGTGTATGCCCGAAATGTCAACTCTCCTGCTCCTTGGATGCTGCCTGACCTGCTGTGCGTTTCCAGCACCACACGTTTCGATTCTTATCTCCAACGTCTGCAGTCCTCACTTTCTCCTCCCCACTCATGAGTGTTATCATGCAGAACTATATGAATGCTAGTGTGCTATACCATAAAGATATCAGCACATTCAGGTCTAGGGCAACGAGACCATCAGTGCAGAAAATCCAGTGAAAGGAATAGGATTTATATCAACTTTCAATAAATTTGTAACTCATAGTAATTTATTGAGAGAGTAAACAAAAACAAAGTGCAAAAAAAACCCATAGATTTTAAACAAAGGTGGTCATTGTTCTAAATATAATTAAAACAGAAAATGGTTGAAATACTCAGTTGGTCTGGCAGCATCTATAGAGAGAAAAACAAAGTTAATGAGTAAAAGTTTACCAGTTCCATAAGGTGGGAATGGAAATGGGATGTCCAGTAATACCAAGGTCAGGCAGGATTCCCAACTTTTTCAAGTACGATTGGTGTGGCATATAATGGGGGGGGGGGGGGGTCAGAGATTGTCAAGTGAAACAAGGAGCAAAAGACCCAGCAATGCCAGGAGGATAAAAGATGAATCTATGAAGTACAATGTGTGTTCTCAACCAAGCCAAACTATTAGTTTTAGTGACTCTGCAGTGGAATGGGCCAGAATTGGTTGTTGCTGTTGGAAAGATATCTCCGAGACACACAGGAAGCAGGACCAAAATCTTACTTGGAGTATCAAGGCACTGGAGGCTTTATCAGACAATAGGGGGAAGTGTTTTCTCACTCTTGACTCATTCTCCAGTGAGAAGGTCAATGACTCAGAGATAAAAATTAAGCCATTCACCATGGCTTTGCAGAAACAAAGTAAACTTCAGGGGCTGGAGAAAGGCATTGGAAGTGAATGTGGATGAGAAAACGGGACATTCTCATTACAGAAGGGACTGTTGGGCTCAATGGCTATACCAAACCAGCAGGGGCCCAACATCATCAAATATCTGTGCATGAATGAATAGGGAGACTATGCTTTTCCACAGAGGTAGCAGTGTGCTCTCTGCAATAATGGAACAAGAGTTGAGACCACTTAGATATGGCAATCATCTAATGCCTGTTGCCTTAAAGGAAACATTAGCACCCAAACCCCATGCCAATTCTCTGCAACAGAAGGTGGCTGAGGCCAAAACCTTGAATTTTTCAAGAAGGAATTAGATATAATTCTTAGGGCTATAGAGTTCAAAGGGAATAGGGTATTGAGTTAGATGAACAGTCATGATCCTATTAAATGGCAGAGCAAGTCTCTTTTTGTCAGCAGTCCATCACGACATAAAGGAGGTTAAGGGTGTTATGTACCATGGAATTGGGTAATGCATCACAACAGCCAAACCAGCTGGGAAGGTTGGCAGCTTTGAGCCATGGTTGGGATTCTCCAGGTCTTGGGGGTCATCAGCTGTGCATGTGGTCATCAAGGAAGTAAGCACTTCATATAGATGTGTGCATAAAGTTTCCAGGAAGCTGCTATGACTCCTCCATCCTTGGGTAGACTCAATTGCTTCAGTTCTTCAAGCCAGCCAGTGTGACTTTGTGGCTGGATCCTTAAGGACAAGGGGTATGCACTAAAGTCATGGCTTCAGACCCTAGTACACAGGCAGAGTTTAACCATTACCTCATGAATGCAAAGGCATCAACAAGCAAGATATTGCTTTAGAAGGTGAGGCTTTGATGCATCAATAGACGTAAGACACCCTCAATGATATCCCATATTGTTGTCATTTGCTGAGCATTTTACAAGCCAGCTTTGGAGAGTAGCACTGGAGCCAGAGAGACACATTCTTATTGTAGAAAGATGATCACAAGGCACTCAAGCAGCATTGGTTAATGGGGGTGACACTGGGGAGAACCAGGCAACAGGAACAGGATACATGTAGCCAGGAAATAAAAGACTCTCATCAGCAAATGTTTTACTTAAGTCAAGTGGAAAGGGATGATGAGCCAACACATTTTCTCCAAGATATATCTGTGACTGACCTGACAAAAGAAGCTGTCATCGCCTATGACTGCAAAGTGCAAATATCATCATTAAACTTTGTTGTCAAATGTCTAACCTTCACAGACATACTGATAATGCTTTAGGAGTCTGTCTAACATATTAAGATATTAATATCATCCAGTGAGCCCCCCTGTGCTAGTCCATGCATCTATTTGCTTCCAGAAATCTTTACAAGGTGTAGTCACTTGTGTTTTGAACTGATGAGGAACCAGACTACGCCCTTTCTTGCTACAATTCATTAGATAACCATGGCCTTCAACACTAGGGTACCTGAATACCACTGAGACTAAGGACGTCTGGGTCCAACTTCGTTTGTGCTTGAACTGATTGATACAAATGGTGGATGCTGCTTTGACTCACTGTGGAAGGATGTAAGGATGTGTCAAAATGATAGATTATTTATTATTTACACATACAATAAATAGGAATCCCTGTTACCTGAAGCACACCCTTCTTTGTCCTTTAAGGCCTCATGTTGATTTGTATGCTTGCCTTGTGTGATTGATCTCCTGACAATGGAGTGATATGTGCCTGCTATCTCACATTTTCATAATTCCACTAACATCATATAGAAGGCCATGCTCTGGATATACCATTCCAGCCCCTGCATCCAGTCAGTATTGTCTTCCATTTGTTTCTCCATTTGGGTAGGCACACTCTCAATGGAGGGTGCCATGAGGTCACACACCAGAGATATGGAGCCACTTAACTCTTTGAAGGAATGTTCCGTTGTTTGGGAATGGATCTCCACTGTGTCTGGAAACTCCCATGTCTCCTCACATTTAGAGTCATAGAGACGTACAGCACAGAAACAGAACCTTCAGTCCAACTGGTCTATGTTGACCAGATATCCTAAATTAATCTAGTCGCATTTGTCAGCACTAGGCCCTTATCCCTCTCAACCCTTCGTATTCATCTTCCCATCCAGATGCCTTTTAAATGTTGTAATTGTACAAGCTTCCACCACTTTGGCAGCTCATTCCATATATGCACTGCCCTTTGCGTGAAAAGGTTGTCCCTTAGGTCCCTTTTAAAACTTTCCACTCTCAACCTAAGCCCATGCCCTCCGGTTCTGGACTCCCCCAACCCAGAGAAAATACTTTGTCTATGTACCCTATCCATGCCTCTCATGATTTTATAAACCTCTATAACTTTACCCCACAGTCTCCGACACTCCAGGGAAAATAGCCCCAGCCTATTCAGCCTCTTCCTATAGCTCAAACCCTCCAACCCTGGCAACATCCTTGTAAATCTTTTCTGAATCCTTTCAAGTTTCACAACATCCTTCCAATAGGAGAGAGACCAGAACTGCACATAATATTGCAAAAGTGTACAGCTGCATGTGACCTCCCAACTCCTATATCAAATGCCCTCTTCACTATCCTATCTGCGTGAGACTCCACTTTTAAGGAACTGTGAACCTGCACTCCAAGGTCTCTTTGTTCAGCAACATTCCCCAGGACCTTACAATTAAGTGTATAACTCTTCCTGTAATTTGCTTTTCCATAATAATACTTCCGGTGTTCATATCCAAATCATTTATACAAATAACAAAAAGCAGTGGATCCTTAGGGCACACCACTGGTCACAGGCCTCCAGTTTGAAAAGCAACCTTCCACCACCACCTCTGTCTTCTATCTTCAAGCCAGTCCTATATCTAAGTGGCTAGTTCTCCCTGTATTCCATGAGATCTAACCTTGCTAACCAGCTGAGGAATCTGGTTGAATGTCTTGCTGAACTCCAAAAAGGTCACGTCCACCACTCTGCCCTCATTAATCTTATGATTAGATTAGATTACTTTTTCACCTAATTCTACACCTGCAGCAGAACTCACTGAAGTCGTACATTTGTTTGCAGAGGGTATGCAGGCCTGAAGTGATGTAGAGTCATAGCATCATAGAGATGTACAGCATGCAAACAGACCCTTCAGTCCTACTGATCCATGCCAACCAGATATTCTAAATTAATCTCGTCCCATTTGGCAGCATTTGGCCCATGTTCCTTTAAATCCTTCCTATCCATTCACCCATCCACATGCCATTTAAATGTTGTCTTTATACCAACCTCCACCACTTCCTCTGGCAGCTGATTCCACCTTTTGTGTGGAAACGTTGACCCTTAGGTCCCTTTAAAATCTTTCCCCTCCCACCTTAAACCTATGCCTTCTAGTTTTTGACTCCCCTACCTTGGGAAAAAGACCTTGGCTTTTCACCCCATCCATGCCCCACATGATTTTACAAACCTCTATAAGGCCACTCCTCGGCCTCCAATGCTCCGGGAAAATATCCTCAGTCTATTCAGCCTCTCTCTTCAGCTGAAACACTCCAACCCCAGCAACATCCTTGTCAATCTTTTCCTAATCCTTTCAAATTTGACAACATTCTTCCTGTAGCAGGGAGACCAGAACTGAACTCAGTATTCCAAAAGTAGCTTCACCTATGTCCTGTGGGTAGTTCTTCTGTAATGCGATGATTGCATTCTTGTGCAACCTCACATTATAGAAAAATTGCACATTAGAAACAGCGCTTAAAATATTGATGATGTAAACGTGTTACAGCCAACACACATTTTAAAAATTTGCACTTTAGAAACAGTGACCTCCATTTCGTCAATTGCGTTAAGCAAATTAATGAAACGCCTGTTATAGCTGAACGACCTGTACATCTGCAACATGACATCCAAAATCATCTACTCAATGCACTGACTAACAAAGGCAAGCACACCAAATGGCTTCTTCGCTACTCCCTCTACCTGTGAGTCTACCTTCAAGGAAATTTGAACCTGCATCCCAAGGTCAATTTGCTCGGCAATGCTCCCCAGGTCCCTACCATTAATTGTACAAGTCCTGTCCTGATTTGCCTTTCCAAAATGCAATACTTCACACATATTTAAATTAAACTTCATCTGTCACTTCCCAACCAATTGGCCAATTTGATCAAGGTCCCATTGTACTCTGAAATAACCTTCTTCACTGTTCATGACACCACCAATCTTGGTGTCATCTGCAAACTCACCATTCCTTCTGTATTCACATCCAAATCTTCCAATAACACTTCATCCTCTGAACTTTTCAGGATAGATGCAGTGAATCTAAGGTCCTGAAGGGAGCTTAATGCCACACAAGGTCTGGAGAATGTTGGTCAAAACAAAATTTTTAAGAACTCAACTTTCCTTCTCCATGCAGTGACCTGATTTGCAGAGAAGCCACCTCCATAGTCAGTGCTAATTCCATGATCAGTACTTGAAGCTCTCTGGTGTTGAGTGTGCTTCACTGTGAACATGAACATGGGCAATGTAAATGCTGTCTCAAGGCCCCCAAAATGGTGTTTAATCTGAGGAAACTATGGTATGTCAGTGGGCCATCTATTGCAGCTTCTGAGGATTCTGGGTAATCCAAGGTGAAGGGTGAGAAAAATATCTGGCTGTAACAGGCTGCACCTTTTTGAGGTATTTTAGGTGTTGGAGGTGATTTCCTCAGATTCCAGGAGCAGCAATTATTGTTTTACATGCTGTTGCATTGTTTTGGAACTTTGGAGAAAAAAAAATCAAAACAATGGCAATTTTAAAAGGGAGAGGGACAGACAAAGGCAGCACATTGTCAGTGGAAGAGAGAGAAGAAACCCACAATGCTAACTGACACAGCAGTGAACCTGCGCAATTATTGCCTTTACTGTTTGAATTCATGCATCGCTGGACATCAGAGTGTGTCCAGGAAAACTTAACAAATGGTGAAAATTCATTGTGATCTTGGAGAAAACTGTTTGGGAGAGGTCACAACACAGAAACAGATAAGTGAATAGTTAAAAGTATAACCTTGCTGTAAATCCACAATAGTGAGTACTGTGGGTTCTTTATTGATTATATGTTTTATTGAGATATGTCATAAGTATTACGTTAGCCTGGAGCAGTGTTTTGTAGAGGAATAAGACAGTTTAGAGTCTGTAGATTGGAAGAAGCAGAAATAGCCCTTAGTAGAGTGATATTCTTTTCTTGTTGGATGTAGAAATTTAAAGAGAGTTTACGTGTTACTGAGGACTATATCTGCAACAAACACCGTTGGTTGTGAATCCTGTCAGATCGAATGGATCGGTCTGAGTTAGAGACAATGAGGAATTTACAAGAGCAAGGGGATGTGATGGACAGCAGTTATAGGAAGGGAGAAAAGTTACAGATACAGTCATAGATGGGTTAACTCCAGGAAAGGTGAGAGAGGTAGGCAGGTAGAGCAGGAGTCTTCTGTGGCTATCCTCATTTCAAACAAGTATGCTGTTTTGGAAAATGTAGAGGGTGATAATTTCTCAGGGGAATGTAGCACGAACAGCTATGTTTCTGGTATCGAGACTGGCTCTAATGTAATGAGGAGTACGTCGGGTTCCAAGTGATCGAGTGTGTTAGGTGACTCTCTAGTCAGAGGCACAGACAGACGTTTCTGTGGCCAGCAACGAAAAATCAGAATGGTGTGTTGCCTCCCTGAGGCCAGGATCAAGGATGTATCAGAGACGGTACAGAAAGGGGAGAGGGACCAGCAGGAGGTCATTGTACACTTTGGAACCAATAACATAGGAAGGGAAAAGGATGAGATTCTGAAGAGAGAATATAGAAAGTTAAGTAGGAAAATAAAAAGGAAGTCCTTGAGGGTAGTAATATCTGGATTACTCTCAGTGCTGCGAGCTAATGAGGGCAGGAATAGGAGGATAGTGCAGATGAATGCATGGCTGAGGAACTGGTGTATGAGGGAAGGAATCACATTTTTGGTTCATTGGAATCTCTTCTGGGGTAGAATTGACTTGTACAAGAAGGATGGATTGCATGTGTATTGGAAGGGGACTAATATACTGGCAGGGAAATTTACTGGAGCTGCTCAGAAGGATTTAAACTAGTAAGGAGGTGGGGTGGGACTCAGGGAGATAGTGAGGAAAGAGATCAATCTGAGATTGGTACAGTTGAGAAACGAAGCGAGTCAAGCAGTCAGGGCAGACAGGGACAAAGCAGAGAACAAGGTAGGACTGATACATTAAACTGCATTTATTTCAATGCAAGAGTCCTAACAGGGGAGGAACATGGGACTGGGATATCATAATAATTACAGAAATGTGGCTCAGGGATGGACAGGACTGGCAGCTTAAGGTTCCAGGATATAAGTGCTACAGGGAGGATAGAAAGAAGGGCAAGAGAGGAGGGGGGGTGGTGTTTTTGATAAGGGATAGCATTGCTGCTGTACTGAGGGAAGATATTCCTGGGAATACATTCCGGGGAGTTATTTGGGTTGAACTGAGAAATAAGAAAGGGATGATCACCTTATTGGGATTGTATTATAGACCCTCTAATAGTCAGTGGGAAATTGAGGAACACATTTGTAAGAAGATTTCAATTATCTGTAAGAATAATAGTGTGGTTATGGTAGGGGATTTTAACCGTCCAAACATAGACCGGGACTGACATCATTTTAAGGGTTTAGATGGAGAGGAATTTGTTAAATACGTACCAGAAGATTTTCTGATTCAGTATGTGGATGTACCTACTAGAGAAGGGAAAACTTGACCTACTCTTGGGAAATAAGGCAGGGCAGGTGACTGAGGTGTCAGAGGGGGAGCACTATGGGGCCAGCGACCATAATTCTATTATAAAATAGTGATGGAAAAGGATCGACCAGATCTATCAGTTGAAGTTTTAAATTGGAGGAAGGCTAATCTTGATGGTATTAGGCAAGAACTTTCAAAAGCTGATTGGGAGCAGATGTTCGCAGGTAAAGGGATGGCTGTAAAATGGGAAGCCTTCAGAAATGAAATAATGAGAGTCCAGAGAAAGTATATTCCTATTAGAATGAAAGGAAAGGCTGGTAGGTGTAGGGAATGCTGGATGAGTAGAGAAATTGAGGCTTTGATTCAGAAAAAGAAGGAAGTGTATCTCAGGTATAGACAGGAGAGATCGAGTGAATCCTCAGGTGAGTATAAAGGTAGAGGAGTATGCTTAAGAGGGAAATCAGGAGGGCAATAAGGGGACATGAGATAGCTTTGGCAAATAGGGTTAAAGAGAATCCAAGAGGTTTTTACAAATACATTAAGGACAAAAGAGTAACTGGGGAGAGAATAGGACCCCTCAAAGATCAGCAAGGCCTTTGTATGGAGCTGTAGGAGATGGGGGAGATACTAAATGAGTATTTTGTGAGAAAATAGATTGTGACAGCTTAAAAATGTCCATATTACAGAGGAGGAGGTGCTGGATGTTTTGAATGCATAAAGGTGGATAAATCCCCAGGACTGATCAGGTGAACACTAGAACTCTGTGGGAAGCTACCAAAGTGATTGCTGGGTCCCTCGCTGAGATATTTGTATCATCGATAGTCACAGGTGAGGTGACAGAAGACTGGAGGTTGGCTAGCGTGATGCCACTGTTTAAGAAAGATGGTAAGGACAAGCCAAGGAACTATAGACCAGTGAGCCTGACCTCGGTGGTGGGCAAATTGTTGGAGGGAATCCTGAGGGACAGTATGGACATGTATTTGGAAAGGCAAGGACTGATAAGGGATAGTCAACATGGCTTTGTGCATGGGAGATCATGTCTCACAAACTTGATTGAGTTTTTTTGAGGAAGTAACAAAGAGGATTGGTGAGGGCAGAGCGGTGGAAGTGATCTATATGGACTTCAGTAAGGCATTCAACAAGGTTCCCCATGGGAGACTGATTAGCAAGGTTAGATCTCATGAAATACAGAGTGAACTAGCCATTTGGATACAAAACTGGCTCTAAGATAGAAGACAGAGGATGGTGTTGGAGGATTGTTTTCCAGTCTGAAGGCCTGTGACCACTACTGTGAGTCCGCTACTTTTCGTCATTTATATAAATGATTTGGATGTGAACATAAGAGGTATAGTTAGTAAGTTTGCAAACTTGGAGGTGTAGTAGAGAGCAAAGAAGGTTACCTCAGATTACAATGGGATCCTGATCAGGTGAGCCAATGGGTTGAGGAGTGGCAGATGGAGTTTAATTTAGATAAATGTGATCTGCTGCATTTTGGGAAAGCAAATCTTAGCAGGACTTAATACGCTTAATGGTAAGATCCTGGGGAGTATTGCTGAACATAGAGACCTTGGAGTACAGGTTCATAGCTTCTTGAAAGTAGAGTCGCAGGTAGATAAGATAGTAAAGAAGGTGTTTGGTATGCTTTCATTTATGAGTGAGAGTATTGAGTACAGGAGTTGGGAGGTCATGTTGCTGGTCTATAGGACATTGGTTAGGCCACTTTTGGAATATTGCATGCAATTCTGGTCTCCTTCCTATCAGAAGGATATTGTGAAACTTGAAAGGGTTCAGAAAAGACTTACAAGGATGTTGCCAGGGTTGAAAGATTTGAGCTATAGGGAGATGTTAAATAGACTGGGCTGCTTTCCCTGGAGCATTTGGTGAGAGGGGAAAAATATATGAGAGACCTAAGGGGCAATCTTTTCATGCAGAGTGGGGTGCATGTGTGAGCTGCTAAAGGAAATGGTGGAGGCTGGTACAATTGCAACACTTAAAATGCTTCTAGATGGGTATATGAATCGGAAGGATTTGAAAAGATATGGGCCAAGTACTGGCAAGTGGGACTAGCTTATGTTGGGATATCTGGTCAGCATGGGAAAGTTGGACCGAAGGGTCTGTTTCCATGCTGTACATCTCTATGACTCTACGACTCTACCTATGCCTGATCAGGGTGCTTTGGATAGGATATTTCAACACCAACACTGATGCTTGATCTTGCTCCATGCATGGGTCCACTACAAGACTTCTGATCTGTTTAGTGCATCAAGAACCAGGTTCTAGCTATGTCCTCTCAGCCGATCATCACTTTGACTCTCTCTCCATCCTTGGTTCTTGGCGATAACTGGCCTACCCAATTCGTCTTGTGGAGAAAAGGATTTACCCCCACTCACAGACTGCTTTTATACATCAGCTTCATGGAAAGTGTTGCCACAGATGGGGTCGCCTTGCCTTTTCTTGTACTATCTCAGCACTGCCTTTGAACATGTCTACCTCCTAGTTTTGTCTTCTGGGTTGCAGCTGCCTGAATGTTCCAAAGTGAGTTGGTAAATTAACAATTGTACATGTACTGCTACCATTGGACAATTTCCCTGTTGACAGCCCATTAATTGACTGCTCTGATCACCACCTACCTGTGCATATTGTTGATTCACCTTTACTCCTAATACCAGAATCTCAACTCAAATCCTGTCCAACAACACAAGTCAATGGTCCTCATTCAGCACTGTAAGTAAGAAAACAATGGATTGATGGTTTTATTTCAGATTCCCAACATTCAGCATTTTACTTTTGTTTTAACATGAGCTTTGCTTTATAATGTATACTGCTCATTACAAAGAAGTTAAGGTGTGCATTTTCTGTTTGGATTTGGATTTTATACAACATTGCGGAATTATTTTATATTGCTTTGAAATGTTGGTATTGCTACAATTACTACATGTGTTTTTTGCATTCAGTTAGTACTCATCTGCAGTTTCCATATTATCATAGCATAATTTAAATATTAAGCTATTAAATATAAAGCTATTAAGTTGAAAGTGTTTTCTTTTCACAGAAAAACCATGAACCACAAATGCAATTGCCTTAGATTATTTGCAGCCTGTTATCATGGTACAAAAGATTGCATGACATCATGCAAAGTTGTCATAATGTGTTTCTTTTCAACTGCTCCTGCCCTAATATTTAAATAACATTAGCATCCCTGGCCAATGTTGTCCATCCCTAATTACCCTGGAGAAAATGTGGTGAGCTGCCTTCTTAAACTGTTGCAGTCCTAGGAGTCTGTGTGGGTAGGAAGTGAGTTCCAGGATTTTGAACCAGTGACAATGAAGGATAATGATACAGTTCCATGTCAGGACGGCAAGTGATTTTGAGGTGAACTTGCGGGTAGTGGTGTTCCCATGTATCTGCTGCCTGTGTATTTCTCAGTGGTAGAGGTCACAGGTTTGGAAAATATTACCACAAGAACCTTGGTGAGTTACTGCAGTGCAGTTTGTAGATAGTAGACACTACTGTCACTGTGCATCTGTGGTGAAAGGACCGAATGTTGAATGTACAAAATGGGATGCCAATCAAGTGGGCTGCTTTCTCTTGGATGATGTCAAGCTTCTCGGTGTTGTCAGAGCTGTGGAGAGTATTCCATCATACTCTTGACTTAGGACTTGTTCATGGTGGACAAGCATTGATTGGGCTTTTGGCCGAAACGTCGATTTCGAAGCTCCTTGGATGATGCCTGAACTGCTGTGCTCTTCCAGCATGACTAATCCAGAAATTGATAGGAGGTGAGCTACTCAATGCATGAGTCCTAGCCTCTGACTTACTCATGCAGCTACACTATTTATACAGCTAGACTAGTTTGGGTTCTGGTCAGTGGTGATCCCCAGGATTTTGATAGAGGAAGTTTCAGTAATACTAAATCTAGTGAATGTCAAAGGTGACAATCAGATCCTCCCTCATTGAGGATAGGCATTGCCTTGCACTTGTGTGATAGGAAAGTCACTTGCCACTTATCATCCCAAATCTGAATCTTGTCAAGGACTTGTTACATTTGGACATGAGTTGCCTCAGTGTCTGAAGTGCTATGAATGGTATTAATCCGTGTGTAAACATCAGCAAACATCCTAGTTCTGACATTATGGAGGATAAATCATTGATGAAGTAGATGAAGATGGTTGGACCTCAGACAGTACCTTGAGGAACACCTGCAGAGATGTCGTGTGATCGAGATTATTGAACACCAATAACAAAAACCATGTTCCTTTGCACAATAAAACAAAGAACGGTGGGTGCTGAAGATCTAAAACAAAACCACACATTGCTTGTGAATCTTAGCAGCTCTGGCAACATTTGTAGGGAGAAAGCAGAATTAACATTCTGGGTGGCACAGTGGTTAGCACTGCTGCCTCACAGTGCCAGAGACCCGGGTTCAATTCCCGCCTCAGGCGACTGACTGTGTGGAGTTTGCACGTTCTCCCCGTGTCTGCGTGGGTTTGCTCCGGTTTCCTCCCACAGTCCAAAGATGGTCAGGTGAATTGGCCATGCTAAATTGCCTGTAGCGTTAGGTTAGGGGTATGGGTCGGTGTGGACTTGTTGGGCCAGTGACACTTGTTCAGAACTGTTCATCTTCCTTTGTTATGACTTCAATCAACAAAAGAGCTTCCCTCCAATTCCCGTTGACTCCAGTTTTGCCAGGGCTCCTTGATGTCATACTCAGTCAAGTGCTGCCTGTTCTGTTCACACTTGGACCAAGGCTGTAATGAATGGGCCTGACAGAAACCAAGCTGAATGAGTGAACAGGTTATTCCTTTGTGCATGCTGCTCGATAATACTAACAACACAACTCCCATTGCTTTGTTTATGATACAGTGGTAATTGGTTGGTTGAACTAAACCTACTTTTTTGTGCACAGGATACATCTGGGCAATTGAGTGCAGATTGGGATTTATGGAGCCTTTACCTCCTATTAGCTGCCTAATTATCCAGCACTATTCATGAAAGGAAACAGCAGTTCTACTTACATCAGATCCATTGGTTGTGGGATTGTTTAGCCCTGTCAATTGAATACTGCTTCAGCTGACTGGCATGCAAGTACTCCGTATTTGAGATTCATGAGGTTGACACTTTATTTTGCTTATCTTGGCAAGTCCTCCTGCACTCTTCACTCTTACTGAAATCGTAACATCTCTTGTTCACTCGTGCACAAGGATCAAATTTGAGCCTACTCTTCTGCTCTCCCTGCTATCAACCTTGAAGATGAGAGGTCATACAATGAAGCAAGCTGATGTTGTATCGGAATCCCACTACAACCTGAATTAAGTTCTTAGCGGAAAAGCCCATTGTCAACCTTCCAACACTTCTGCAAATCACAGTCCTTAAGTGGCCAATTATTGTTCTCCAAAGGTTGTCATCTCACCTCCACTTGGATTAATCCAGTCACAAAGAGGATCTGTCACCATGCGGTGAGTACAGCAGCTGAGACCATGTAATCAGCTTCTTCAGTTGGACAGGGAGAATTCCCTTAGCCAAGGCCTGATTAAGACGATTGAGAGACCTACTGAAAGCCAACTCCCCTGCCCTTGCTACTGAACACCTCATCACCCATCCCATAAACCCACCTCCATGATTTCTAACCCAAGAAACACCAAACCTTACCACTCCCATCTGCCTCCTTACTTACCTGTGGCCTGAGTTATAGAGTCATAGAGATGTACAGCACGGAAACAGACACTTCAGTCCAACCTATCCATGCCGACAAGATATCCCAACTCAATCTAGTCCCTCCTGCCAGGACCTGGCCCATATCCCTCCAAACCCTTCCTATTCATATACCCATCCAAATGCCTTTTAAATGTTGCAATTGTAACAGCCTCCACCAATTCCTCTGGCACCTCATTCCATACACGTACCACCCTCTGTGTGAAAAAGTTGCCTCTTAGGTCTCTTTCATATCTTTCCTCTCTCACCCTAAACCTATGTCCTCTAGTTCTGGACTCCCTGGCCCCAGGGAAAAGACTTTGCCTATTTACCATATCCATGCCCCTCATAATTTTGTAAACCTCTATAAGATCACCCCTCAGCCTCTGATGCTCCAGGGAAAATAGCCCCAGCCTTTTCAGCCTCTCCCTATAGCTCAAATCCTCCAACCCTGGCAACATCCTTGTAAATCTTTTCTGAACCTTTTCAAGTTTCACAACATCTTTCCGATAGGAAGGAGACCAGAATTGCAAGCAATATTCCAACAGTGGCCTAACCAATGTCCTGTACAGCCGCAACATGACCTCCCAACTCCTGTACACAACTCTGACCAATAAAGGAAACATACTAAACACCTTCTTCACTATCCTATCTACCCGCGACTCCACTTTCAAGGAACTATGAACCTGTACTCTGTTCAGCAACACTCCCTATGACCTTACCATTAAGTGTATAAGTCCTGCTAAGATTTGCTTTCCCAAAGTACGGCACCTCACATTTGTCTAAATTAAACTCCGTCTGCCACTTCTCAGCCCATTGGCCCATCTAATCAAGATCCCTTTGTAATCTGAGGTAACCTTCTTTGCCGTCCACTATACCTCCAATTTTGGTGTCATCTGCAAACTTATTAACCATACCTGTTATGCTTACATCCAAATCGTTTATATAAATGATAAAAAATAGTGGACCCAACGCCAATTCCTGTGCTCTGTGCTGCCATGAGTTGATAGCTTTTCTGCAGCGGCCTAGCCCTCCCCTGTAGCATTGATCACCAGATGCTGGTCCCCAGTTGATGGAAGCTTTCAGTAGGTGAGACCTGCAGTGCAGGGGTCTTGATTCCAGGCAAAGATCTACCAGTAGCCTCACCATTGCCTGATTGATGTTAGGGCTGCCTTCCCGAAGTGAGGTGGTGCATTTCTGTCAATGGTCCTTTGCCCAGAAACTAACATTCTGAAAGCTCATTAAGAGTCCACTCAAAGTGTCACAGCCTCTTCAGCATGCCAAGGTCCTCGCATTCATAAGGGCAAGTTTTCAATTAGTTGTGTACATATGAAAGTATGGTCCTCTGAAGTCACACTCCAGCAATTTGGACCAAAGCAAACTAAGTATCAGAGAAATCATGTCATAAAATAGTTTTTAACAACCAGACACCAATTTGTTTCCTGTTGAATAGTGTGTAAGAGTTACTGAAAGACTTGTCTGAAATAAGAGGACTATTCTAGTCCTGGAATGGCATAGTCTTTGTGTCTTTGTGTACAGTTTTGTTTTATTATGGAAGTGAGGAGCATTTTGAAGATGAGGGAAACAGCTTTTTGAAGGCAATTTCAGCAACAAGTGAAGTATGAGATTTCTATTTGGATGAGGAGAAAATGGTAAGCCCAAGTTTCAATAATTGAAGAGAAGAAAAGGAAGATTTTATAAATTCACACTCCTGAGTGAATTTCAGTCAGTAATATATATCAAAAAACTTGGATAAGGATATGGAGGTCACAGGACCTTGAAGATTTTCTACGCTTTTTTAAAACTCAGGTGGGTAATCCCTGCAGGATATTTTACAAGAAGATTTCCATTTTTTAAACTCATTCCCCTGAGAAATCATTGGTAGCTGTTCATTAAACACAAGACATGTATGAAGAATCTTTGATCAACTGAAATAGATAGCGTTTTATTTCCTTTATCAAAGGACAGAATGGGAGAGAGGACAGAGCCTGGAGAATGTCTGTCTGGATTGATGGAGAATGTATCATCAACCCTCGTTCAAATTAAAGGATTGGAAAGTAAACCAGATTGTGAGCCAAGAAACCATGTTTGGAAACAAACAGGCAATCATGAAGTAGTCTAGACTTTAAACTGGGTGCTAATTTGAGAGTTGGAAGCATCATTCATGATTTATTGACATGAAGACAATTTGGGAATTGATTGAATGTAAAAAGGATCAGCCTTCTCAGGTAAAGGGTGAATATTAGAACATTAACAAAGGAAAAACAAACTAGACTTGCTCAAAAATATAGATTAGCTTGGAAATACACTGGTCAGTACTATATAAAGCTTGAACCTGCTATTTTGAATTAGCTGATCATACACAGTGTAGCAGTTGTACAGTGTCCCAAATTACGGAGGGAAAATTAGTTTGGAAGTCTCCTCCTCCTCACTATAATACTAAGAGCTTTGTGGGAGATGTGTAAATGTGCAGATTAGAGGTAGTGCAGAATATAGCACTAACTACTTTTTGAAATGGAAACACTATGAAAGATATGTTCATGAAGAGAGTGCTTTAGCCTTGAAAAGAGACATGAAAGATATGTGATACTTGACACAATAGGGAAAATCGGCTCAAAAATAAAATTTCGTTCAAAACAGAGAGACAAGATGAGACAAGACAGGTTAGTGCTATACAAATATGAGACAGATCCCAGGGAGTATTTCACTCCGAGATGGGAACCAATAGCAATAATGGACTGTCAAGAAAGGAGGATGAGGCCAGATATCAAACTCATTTAGAAATTAATGTGAAATTGTGACAAAAAGACAGTATGGTTGCTCTTCTTGAAGCATAAGATCAAATGGGATGAAAAAGATTTTCTTCTGGATTTGTTATGAGATTGCTTTATTTTTGCAGCAGCAAAACAGCACATATATTTGGATCGAAATTGGAATCTAGCAGATCCAGTGGTAGCTGAAGCCTGAAAGTGGATCTTTAATGCCAACTAGAATATTTTAAATTAATTTTTCATTACCAATTTTTCTTTTTCTCACTCTGACACCTGTGCCTTAATTAATATCAGTCATTTCAGCAAATCTATTATGTAGGTAATCTAATTTGCTCTGTGGTAAATGCCAGACAAGGAAATCTAAAGGAGAAACAAAGTTATCGGTCTTGCACATCCCTCACCTGCATGGTTCAACTATCCGTGATTCAATATACATGCTGAGCCACAATCTGTTATATTGGCAAGAAGGGTGAGAATAAAAACAAGTCAAAAATAGCAAAGAATCTTCATCAGGAATGTAGCTTCACTGAATTTATCCTGTAATCTGGAAACTGAGCTATATCACCAGACCAATCATCAGTACAAAGAGATTGACTGACAACTACAGTTGGATCATTGCTGGTAACCAAGAAGTCAACTTTGCCAGTTTGAGAGGAAATGTGCAAAAGCATTTGACGTCTGTGGAATTGTATAATTTTCACAGCATGTTTTTACAGTCCACACAAATTTATCATTGATTTCTTCAAACATTGCAGTCACGCACAACTCTGTAGAAATCACTGCTGGTATAGATTCACTACAGGACCAGTAAAGGAAAATTAATCCATTGCTGAAATTATAAATTAAGGCAGAAGAAAGTGAGGACTGTAGATGTTGAAGATCAGCGTCAAAAAGTGTGGTGCTGGAAAAGCACACTGGTCAGGCTGCATCTGAGGAGCAGGAGAGTCAACGTTTCAAGCATAACCATTTCATTAGGAATTACCACACTTTTTGACTCTTAACAATTAAGCTGTGAAGAATGGTAACTTTAGCACAAGAAGCATTTCAGGGTTAGTGGTTTTTATTTGGTGACCTCTCAATGTTTTTAAGCAAAATTATCATTCAGTTAAGATTTTCTTACATTAAATGACTCCCTGTGTGAATGAAGGTGTTCCCTAAGTCATGCATGCCAGAAGATCCTAAGTTTGATTCCTAGTTAATGCTTAACTAACAAGAAAAGAACACAGTTGATTTTAAACCATTACGCTTTTGGAGAAATTTATTAACAGCTATTAACAGATTTTCTAGTACAGGTCATAACAAGAAGCCAGTTATAAAAGAAAACAAATTTCAGCATGCGTCATGATACTTAAGGATGTGAAGTGGTGAGATACAAGTCAACACATCACCAAATGTACTGAATACACGTTGCATTTCTGGACTGTGAAAATGTCCTGAATAAAGACCTGTTACTGCATCACAAATTGTCACTTCCTCATTTTTCCCACTAAAAATTATGTCCAGTTCATAGAAACCACTTTTTGAGTATTATTGCTAAAAGCATGAACTCTTTCTTCCCATCTTTGACACAGTTATGTATGTACATAAAGCCAAAAAGCTAATATTGTGTGATCCATGAAAATCTATTGAAAGCCTGCATGTGCATGTTATGGATTTTTTGGATCTTTTAAATAAGCAGACCACACAACAAGGATTTTAAACTGAACTGAATTGAAGCTGTACACTTTGATTAACTTGCTTATTCCTATTTGAGACCAGGGTATTTTACTCAGTCATAACTGGAGGAACTTATGCATGGGTATATTATTTCACTTGGACAACATGCTTGTTTTTTATAGAATTTACTTGATCAGGATAGTGAATTGGGGTAATGAGAACTAAAACATGACAGCTGAAGATATTACATCTATAATTAGTACTTTCAACCCTTTATTATACATTTAACTCTAACTTGCCTTTGGCAAATGACAAACAAGAAAATCTAAAGCATGTGCAATGTAATAATACGAATGAAAATATGCCTCTTGTATATATGTTAATGATTAACAAACAGATGTTGGCACTAATAATTGGCCTTAGTGTTCATTTAGTGCATAGAAGCCTTTTACAAATTTAATGATTTATAAATCTCATTTATACTGATGCTTTCAAAATATGGTCAATACTGTTTTCTGCCAGGGTTCTGCCATCTGCATTATAGTTCTGGGAAGTCTAGAGTCAATGCTTTAATAGTGCTATGATTACAGTGATCATTCTATAATATCTTTGTCAGGTAACTATTCCTTACCTGTGAGGTAAGATGTTGGAGTGATAGAGATCCATTTGAA
This sequence comes from Chiloscyllium plagiosum, assembly GCF_037043375.1. NCBI lineage: Eukaryota > Metazoa > Chordata > Chondrichthyes > Orectolobiformes > Hemiscylliidae > Chiloscyllium > Chiloscyllium plagiosum. The sequence goes on along the minus strand of NW_028270153.1, from coordinate 47,298,001 downwards.
TGCAATGGCCATACAATCAAGTTCAACTTCATCATTCCCCAGTAACTACATGCCCTGCCTCAGCATGGTATCTGAAGAACATTCAAGAGCTACCATTCTCCTTGAGTGTGGAGGCCATTCATGCTGCTCTTATAGTTTAATCAAAATCAGCTTATGCAACGATTGCGACTATGGTCTTATTAATATGCAAAGTTTGGTTTACTTAAATTATGTTTATAGGTATTTTCCTTTCAAAAGATCTAAAGAAAAGAGAGTTTTACATAAGTGAGTTAGAGTCAGAGTCATACAGCACAGAAACAGACTTTTCAGTCCAACCAATCCATGCTGATCATAATCCAAAACTAAACCAGTCCCACCTGCCTATGTTTGGCTCATATTCCTTCAACCATTTCTTATTCATTTACCTATCTAAAAGTCTTTTAAACGTTGTAACTGTACCTGCATCTACCACTTCCTTGAAGTTCATTCCACACACAAACCACACTGTGCTCCTAAAAACAATTACCCTAATGCCTTTTTAAAATCTTTCTTCTCAACTTAAAAATATGCTCCCTGCTCTTGAAATCCCCTGACCCCAGGGAAAGGACACCTGCCATTCACCTTATCTCATTAGAGGGTGATGGTTTCATCCGAGGGGCAAAATTGAGAAGGTAGAAACTTCATGGCAATTTCTGTGGTATGGAAAATTAACCAAGGAGGAGGAAGTTGGCTGCAGTAGATTGGAAAAATACTAGAAAGATTTGATGGTAGTTTTAAAAATAGCGAGCATTTAAAGAATTAATGCTTGGTTTTCAACAAACATACCTTGCTTTAAATTAAAAATACTCAGGAGGTAAAGTAAAAGCACCATGACTATCAAAGGAAGTGAAAGGTAGCATTAAATCAAAGGAGGAGGCTTATGAAGTTATAAACAAGCAGTTGTAAACTAGAGGATTGAGAGAATTTTAGAATTCAAGGCAAGTCCAAAAAAATTGATTAATGAGATTTAAATATGAATATTAAATAGCAAGAAACATAAAAGCTCATATAAAATCATGTAAAATGAAAAAATTAACAAAGACAAGTGTGGGTCCAAAATCCTGGTTAGACCCCACTTGGTGCAGATCTGGGAACCACACTTTAGGAAGGATACATTGGCTTTGGAGGGAGAATGAACAAACTAGGTCTACAAGAATGATACCTGGATATCAGGGGTCAAGTTTGAGAAGAAATAAGTTTGAGGAGACGTAAGCTGCGCCACAATTGACATCATTACCTGCCTGGTTTTTGAACAACCGTGAAAATTTCAGATAAATAAATCACGGTAGCCAGATGTGTTATAATCAAATACGGAAATGCTAATTATGCTGTAAGTATTGATGGTACTCTGACATCAATAGAGCAAAGCAGAAGAGAACACAAGGAGCAGACTAGAGAGAAACATAGAGCAGAGCAGGAGGAAAAGACTATTAGGAAACACAAACTAACCATCCAGCCAACTGAGCTAACTGAACATTTAGTTGCCTAGATAGCTACCATACAATGCACAATGATGTCAGCAGCATGGGTTTAATTCCCGCACTGGTTGCCATGATGGACTCTCCTTCTCAACCTCTCCCCACACCTGAAGCATGGTGACCCTCAGGCTTATCCAGCATCAACTGTCTTTCTCTAATCATAGTGTTGTACTCTGGGACAAAGGTGACTTTATCTTACGTCTAAATGCAAAGTGTGGATACCAAGTACCTAAATCCCAAACAAGATAACCAAACTATACACTTAAAGGATCCTGGCAATAATGCAGGAGGTCAAAACTCATACAGTCCCCCCTGCAGTTAATGGCAAGCTGAAATCAGGGATTAAGTTCTCAGATGTTCAAAGGCAGGTGATGTAGATGACAAGCATTGGGATGTCCTTTTGCACAATTGCTAAGGCAGGAAGGCAGGCTGTATCTTAACTGCACAGGGCATTCCTGATGAAAGGCTTACACATGAAACATTGATTGTCCTCCTCCCTGGAAGCTACCTAACCTGCTGTGCTTTTCCAGTGCCACACTTTTTGACCCTTATCTCCAACATCTGCAGTCCTCACTTACTCCTCCAAGCTCAGGTCAGGGGCAGAGACATGGTCCAAAAACAGGAGGAGAGCCTTGATATCTGTCCTAGGAGCCAGATGTCTCTTTGACAAGGATAAAGAAGAAGCTGCTGCAGCTGAGGGAGTGGATGATATGGATGTAGCGGCAGATGCCATGGCAACAAAGCAGAGAGGCCTGTAACATCCTCACTGTCAGATTCCAGCCACGTGAGGCACCATAATATCTCTACCCACTAGCAATTAGCAATGTCTAGTAACTGAGAGCCTGAACTTCTACTGCCTGTGTAGGCATCCTTATTTCAGTGCAATGTACATTCATTTTGGTGGCTGCATTAAAGTCAATATTTTCACCTGAACACTGCTGGTACTTGGCAAGTAGTGAACAGTGGCAGAAAGCAAGATTAATCAGCCTTAGTTGGATGTTGGATATGACTGAATTGTTGTGGATGAATGGAAGTGAATGTGCGGGGAGAGTGTAAGACAACCGAGGCTGGCATACCAGGATGACAGCAGATCTCACTACAAGCAACAAACAGGCACTTTATGATGCTGTTATGCACCAATCTAAAAAGAAACACAGAGTCATATAGCACGGAAACAAACCTCTTGGTCCAACACATCCATAGCCGAACACAATCCCAACATAAACTAGTTCCACCTGCTTGTGCTTGACCCATTTCCCTCCAAACCTTTCCTATTCATATATCTATCCGAATCTTTTATATGTTGCAACAGTACCTACATCACCACTTCCTCTGGAAGTTCATTCCAAACAGAAACAGCTCCCTGTGTGAAAACGTTGCCCTTCATATCCTTCTTAAATCTTCTCCTCTCACCTGAGAAATATGCCCCCTAGTTTTAAATTTACCCATCCTAGGGAAGAGACCCTTGCTATTCACCTACTCTATGTCAATCCTGATTCTAAAAGGTCACCCCTCAACCTCCTACACTCCAGTGAAAAAAGTCTCAGCCTATCCAGCCTCTCCTTAGAACTCAAACCCTCCATTCCTGGCAACATCCAGGTATATCTCTTCTGAACCCTCTCCAGCTTAATGATATCCTTCCTATAACAAGGTGACCACAACTGTACACAATACAGGTAGACGCTGGAATAGACTCAAACAGCTGAATAGCCCCTCTCGCTCTCAGTTTCCATGATTTCAGAAGAGGGTTGGTATCATTGCAGCTGAACTCCCATCAAATTGGGAAGACTTTCAGAATCGGTATCAATTATTGGAGGACAATCTCAAATAGTTTCACAAAGAAAGCTGGACAAGGGCAAGTATATAATACTACAAAGTTGAAGTGGCATTATTTACATCTTTTCAGAAAACGTACAGGATCCCCCTCAGCGTTGTATATTCAGATACGCTGTTCTGGAGCCTCAATGACAGTCCAGTGCCAGAGACTGTCTGGAGTGTTAAAGGCCCAGTGGTGAGGAGTGTTACAGAATGGCCAGTGTAATTCATTGCTGACATCAGCTCTCCAATCAAATCAGCACCCTCCATAGCAGATGTACACAACATTCCCAGATTACTCCTTGGAGTTAGAGCACACTCGGTCAGGGACTCACCAATAGGACTTTCCTTGGAGGTTTCTCAGGTGGCACTGTGAACTCAGTTTCATAGCAGTTCTCATCCCACTGGAGCTAAATGTTCAGTCAAAATTGTGGTGTTAGTGCCGTCAGGATTAGATCTCTACCTATACAATATTTCCCACAACCTCTGGCACTTAGAAGTGGAAATGTAGCTGGTCCTTGGCTTTAGCAAGCCCATAGTCACATGCACTTGTAACTTGTCAGGAAGTCACACAAGTGTCTTAAAGATTAGATTATTTACAGTGTGGAAACAGGCCCTTCGGCCCAACAAGTCCACACCGCCCCGCCGAAGTGCAACCCACCCATACCCCTACATGTACCCCTTACCTAACACTACGGGCAATTTAGCATGGCCAATTCACCTGACCTGCACATCTTTGGACTGTGGGAGGAAACCGGAGCACCCGGAGGAAACCCACGCAGACACGGGGAGAACGTACAAACTCCACACAGTCGGTCGCCTGAGGCGGGAATTGAACCCGGGTCTCTGGCGCTGTGAGGCAGCAATGCTAACCACTGTGCCACCGTGCCATCACTGACACACTGTCCAGATTGGGGCATTGCCTCACAATAAACTCTGTCATGTAGGCACCAGCAAACTGTTAAATGACTGAGCTTTTGATATTGCTCAGGCAGCAGCCTCAATGATCAGTCATCTGCTTTTGATTCTGAAATGGAGTCTCCGAAGGATGAGCATCAGGTGAACACCACAGGCTGGATTATTAGACTTCACAAATGATACCGAAGGATTTACACACAAATATCAGGATACTCCAAACTGCTGACTCTCTTGACATGACACAATAAATGGCATGTCCACAAGCCCACATCTTTACAGATTGGTTGGAGATGAGGCGCACTAACCTTAAACATACACAACCATTGCTGCAACTAGCAACATAATGAAAATACAACATCCATGAATAAGGTAAAATTAAAAGTTGTATTTACATCTGTTTCAAATACAGTGTTACTAGTACTACCTTTGCTCCTTGATAATTTCTTCGTTTTTCTTTATAATGTCTAAGTGCTGCCCCAATACCTACAGCTGAGGTTGAGGTAACCTGCTGAATGCCATACCTTGTCGCCTCAGATGACCTTGACAAAAATCCTCCAGCCTTGACAGATCCAAGTTAAGAGTGTGTGCTGGGAAAGCACAGCAGGTCAGGCAGCATCCGAGGAGCAGGAGAATCAACATTTCGTGCATAAGCCCTTCATCAGGCCGATGGCTGGGGCTGAGAGATAAATGGGAGGGGGGTGGGGTTGGGGGGAAGGTAACTGAGAAAGCGATAGGTGGATGCTGGTGAGGAAGAAGATGATAGGTCTGGGGGGGATTTATTGTCAAGTCCGGAGGGCGGTGTTGAGTTGGAGGCTTGGGACTGGGATACCATTACCACCCGATGCCTGGAGGAAGAATGCCTCATATTCCACTTTGGGACCCTGCAACCACGCAGGATAAATGTGGATTTCAACAGCTTCCTCATTTCCCTTGCCCCCACATTATCCCAGTCCCAAGCCTCCAACTCGGCACCCATCTATCACTGCTCCCTCTGACCTATCACCTTCTCCCTCATCTTCATCCATCTTTCACTTTCTCAGCTACCTTCCCTCCAACCCTACCCCCCTCTGATTTATCGCTCAGCCCTGGCCCACAAGCTTCACTCCTGATAAAGGACTTATGGCAGAAACTTTGATTCTCCTGCCCTTTGGATGCTGCCTGACCTGCTGTGTTTTCCCAGCAACACACTCTTGACTCTGATCTCCAGCATCTGTCATCCTCACTTTCTCTAGTTGATTTTAACCTTGACAGATCCAAGGCCTAGAGTGCCTTGGCTTCCTGAGTGTCAACTGCAGGTGCTCCTGCTCAATCTGATCGACTGATTGTGATGGGAATCACTGATGAAGGAGAGGTGGAGATCCAGGGGACCGTTGAAATGTCCTGACATGAAAACCCTTTGGGTGGTTGCTGGCACACCTCATCCGTATGGGTACACTTTGATAGCAGAAGGGGCGCATGGACTGCATCCTAGCTAGAGTTCCCTTCATTGTGTTTTTCTTTCATGAAACCTTCAAGATCCATACTGGAAGTCAATGCTGTGATCCAGGTTGGAACATCAACCATCATATACACAGCCATGCAGCTTAGAAGAAATGTTGACCATGGCTACAGCGATGGAGTCCAGTCCAAACACATATTCAACAGCCAAGGTATATTCCACTGGATCTGCGTTTCCAAGGTTCCCTCCTTTCGCTGGAAGTAGCTGAGTACTCACATGCTGGAATTATGACTCCAGTCAGAGCTTGAGTATACTCTACCAAAGTTTGCTCAAGTGTGGATTTTGCCTCTGGTAATTCTGCCAAATGTTCTCTTTCCTATCTCTGCATCTCCAATAGGTCTTGAATAGCCAAATCCAGAGGTTTGTGGGCGGCATGGTGGCACAGTGGTTAGCACTGCTGCCTCACAGCGCCAGAGACCCGGGTTCAATTCCCGCCTCAAGTGACTCTCTGTGTGGAGTTTGCACATTCTCCCCGTGTCTGCGTGGGTTTCCTCCGAGTGCTCCGGTTTCCTCCCACAATCCAAAAATGTGCAGTTTAGGTGAATTGGCCATGCTAAATTGCCCGTAGTGTTAGGTGAAGGGGTAAATGTAGGAGTATGGGTCTGGGTGGTATACGCTTCGGCGGGTCGGTGTGGACTTGTTGGGCCGAAGGGCCTGTTTCCACACTGTAAGTAATCTAATCTAATCTAGTTTCTCATTTGCAAGGGGCTGATTCCATTTTTGTTCCAAGATTTAGTGACCTCAGTGGTCATCTCCTCCCTCAGTTGCAGGTGCATGACTGCAATTGCTTACTAGATTGTGACCCTGAATCTAGAATGTGCACCCACTGAGGTGAATCCCTGTCCTGGTGCAAGGTGCCTGGGAATAGTATGGCAAGTGCTTCCTCTGAGATTCTAAGTCATCACCCTTAGTGAAGCTTGAAGTGGACCTGGAGGTCATTCCTTCCTCTTGCTACATGAATATGCATTGGAGAATAAAAAGAATTAGCTGATGGTGATAAGCAACCACTGTTCTTAAATGTTGCAGCTGTTACTCCTCTGTCGTCATTCCTGAACACCAGACCTGAGTGATACTTTAAATTCTAAATCACTGTCATTTCTCCATTGCTTCATGCTTGGTGACAGTCATCCACAAAAATGGTACAGCCTCCTCCTTGGAAAGGGTCAGGATTGTTCCTCCTGCTTTGCCATGCACTATGATTATGAGGGGTTTTTTCCTGCAGTCAGACAGAGGGATTGAATGTCAATCCCATTGCTGTGTAACCAGTTTATCAGTTATCATGCCTATGCCTGCTCCAGTACACTCCCTAGTAGGTGTTCCATACCCAGTCTATCCTTCAATGTTCATGACTCTCAGATATTCAATATACACGTTCCTTCTCATAAAGAGCCTCCTACCTTATGTGTGTCACTTTGCTGCTTTAACTTGCCCTGGTGATGCACAGATGATCATTCAGCTGCATCTAGCACTGGACTAAGGTTCTGGATTTTGCCCCACAGCCACCAACCGAGCATGCACCCACCTTCCAGAATTTTTGGTTAGACGGGACGACCTCCTGTTACCATCCCTGGAAAACAATACCTTCCAGAAGAATCTCAGGAAAATCTCAGAACTCTTACAACACAAAAGGAAGCCATTTAGCCCAATCTGCTTGTGCCTGCCCTTCAAATGAGCACAATTACCAACCTCTCACTTTTTCCCTACACCTTTGCACAGTATTTTTATCCAAATAGTTGTCCAATATGCTCTTGAATGCCTCAACCAAACCACCAGATACCCATAATGCATTCATACCCTAACTACGTGGTGATTGAAGAAGGTTTTCCTCACTTCACCCTTGCTTCTTTTGCAAATCAGTTTAAATCTATGTCTTTTCTTTCTTATTTGTTTGACAAGTGGGAACAGTTTCTCCCTATCCACTCTATCCAGCCTGCTCATGATTTTGAAAATCTCCATCGGATCTCCTCTCAGCCATTCTCTCCAAGGAGAACAATCCCAACTTCTTTAATCTACCCTCAAAAATAAAGTTTTCCATCCCTTAAACCTGTTCTTGTAGATCTTTCTACACGTTCCAATGTAGTATATCATCATCATCATCTTCAGCGGTCCCTCGCAGATGAAGCTGACTGTCTTCCCCTCTCAGGGTGTGTCCATACATGGCTGTAGAGACTGATATGGCTACCACAGGCTCTGTTACATTTGGGGCAGGTAGGAGTCACGAGAAGGAGTGGGTGAGGTGTTGGTGTGGCAGTGCGCTCCTTACGCTGATTTTGCCTGGCTTCCACCTTTTCCCGAAGGCAGGTCTCAAGGTGCTTCCTGACTTTCTGGATGCCCCTCCTCCACTTGGGCCAGTGATTCCCAGGTGTCTGTGGGAATGCTGCACTTCGCCACTGAGGGCCTGAGGGTATCCCCAAAGCACTCCCTCTGTCTGCCTGCGGCTAGCCTACCATTTTGGAGCTGGGAATAGAGCACCTACTTGGAAAGTCTCATCTTGGTCACACGGACAACATGCCCAGATCACCACAGCTGATCAAGGGTGGTCAGTGCCTCAACACTGGTGATGATGGCTTGGTCGAGGACACTGGTGTTAGTGCATCTGTCTTCCCAGCTATTTCACGGGATCTTGCACAGACATCATTGGTGTTGCTACTCCGTGCCAGCTAAAGTCCAGTAAGCATTTTATCCAAATGCAACATCATTTCCCTGCTGTTGTACGCTCTGCCCCATTAAGGAAGCTCTATTCAATACACTCTTCATCTGTCCTGTTAACTCTAAATAGAGTCAGAGAGACACAGATGTACAGCGTGGAAACCGACACTTCAGTCCAACTCATCCATGCCGACCACATATCTGAACGTAATCCAGTCCCATTTGCCAGCACTTGGCCCACATCCCTCTAAACCCTTCCTATTCATATCACATCCAGATGTCTTTTAAATGCTATAATTGTACCAGCCTCCACCATTTCCTCTGGCAGCTCATTCCATACACGCACCACTCTCTGCATGAAAAAGTTGCCACTTAGATCTCTTATATGTCTTTCCCTTCTCACTCTAAACCTATGCTCTCTAGTTTTGGACTCCCCCACCCCAGGAAAAAGATCTTGTCTGTTTATCCTATCCATGCCCCTCATGATTTTATAAACCTATACAAGGTCACCTATCAGCCTCCAACACTCCAGGGATAACAGCCATATTCTATTCAGCCTCTCCCTATAGTTTACACCCTCCAATCCTGGCACCATTCTTGTAAATCTTTTCTGAACCTTTCAAGTTTCACAACATCCTTTCGATGGGAAGGAGACCAGAATTGCGTGCAATATTCCAAAAGTGGCCTAACCAATATCCTGTAAAGCCTCAACATGATCTCCCAACTCCTATACTCAATGCTCTGACCAATAAAGGAAAGTATACCAAACATCTTCTTCATAATCCTATCTATCTGCTATTCTACTTTCAAGGAACTATGATCCTGCACTCCAAGGTCTCTTTATTCAACAACACTCCCCAGGATCTTACCACTAAGTGTATAAGTCCTGCTCTGATTTGTTTTTCCAAAATGCAGCATCTCACGTTTATCTAAACTCCATCTGCCACTCCTCAGCCCATTGGCCCATCTGATCAAGATCCCATTGTACTCTGTGGTAACCTTCTTTGCTGTTCACTACAACTCCAATTTTGTGTCATCTGCAAACTTACTAAGTATACCTCCTATGTTCATATCCAAATCATTTATATATAAATGATGAAAAGAGGTGGACCTAGCACCGATCCTTGTGGCACACCAATGGTCACAGGCCTCCAGTCTGAAAAACAACCCTCCACCATCATTCTCTGTCTTCTACTTTTGAGCCAATTCTGTATCCAAGTACCTAGTTCTCCCTGTATTCTATGTCATCTCACCTTGCTAACCAGTCTCCCATGAGGAACTTGTCCGAATGCCATGTTGAAATTCATTTGGATCACATTTACCATTCTGCCCTCATCAGTCTTCTTCAAAAATGTCAATCAAATTTGTGAGACATGATTTCCCACACCCAAAGCCATGCTGACTATTCGTAATCAGTCCTTGCCTTTCCAAATACATGCACATCCTGTCCCTCAGGATTCCCTCCAACAACTTGCCCACCACTGATGTCAGGCTCATCAGTCCATAGTTCCTTGACTTTTCCTTACCACCTTCCTTAAATTGTGGCACCACGTTAACCAATCTCCAGTCTTCTGGCACCTCATCTGTGACTATCGATGATACAAATATCTCAGCAAGGGGCCCAGCAATCACTTCTCTAGCTTCCCACAGAGTTCTAGGGTACATCTGATCAGGTCCTGGGGATTTATCTACTTTTATGCGTTTCAAGACATCCAGCACTTCCTCCTCTGTATTATGGACATTTTTCAAGATGTCACCATCTATTTCTTTACATTCTATATCTTCTATGTCCTTCTCCAAAGTAAACACCGATGCAAAATACTCATCCAGTATCTCCTCCTTCTGTTGTGGCTCTACACATAGCATGCTTTGCTGAGTTTTCAGGGGCCCTATTCTCTCCCTAGTTTCCTGTTTGTCCTTAATGTATTTATAAAATCCCTTTCGATTCACTTTAACCCTATTTGCCAAAGCTATCTCATGTGCCCTATTTGCTCTCCTGATTTCTCTCTTATGAATATTCCTACTGTCTTTATACTTTTCTAAGGATTCATTCAATCTCTCCTGTCTATACCTGACATAGGAGAAAGTGAGGACTGTAGATGCTGGAGATCAGAGCTGAAAAATGTGTTGCTGGAAAAGCGCAGCAGGTCAGGTAGCATCCAAGGAGCAGGAGAATCGGTGTTTCGGGCATAAGCCCTTCTTCAGGAAATCTGACATACCTGACATACGCTTCCTCCTTTTTCTTAACCAAAACCTCAATTTCTCCAATCATCCAGCATTCCCTATACCTACCAGCCTTTCCTTTCACCCAAACAGGAATATACTGTCTTTGGACTCTCATTATCTCATTTCTGAAGGCTTCCCAATTTCCAGCCGTCCATTTACCTGCGAACATCTGCCCCCAATCAGCTTTTGAAAGTTCTTGCCTAATAACGCCAAAATTGGCCTTTCTCAATTTAGAACTTCAACTTTTAAATCTGGTCTATCCTTTTCCATCACTATTTTAAATCTAATAGAATTATGATCGCTGGCACCAAAGTGCTCCCCCACTGACACCTCAGTCACCTGCCCTGCCTTATTTCCCAAGAATGGGTCAAATTTTGCACCTTCTCTAGTAGGTACATCCACATACTGAATCAGAACATTTTCTTGTACACACTTTACAAATTCCTCTCCATCTAAACCCTTAACACAATGGCAGTCCCAGTCTATGTTTGAAAAGTTAAAATCCCCTTCCATAACCACACTATTATTTGGAGGAGCCAGTGTTTGACCGGGGTGGTCAAAGTCAAAAGTCATGGAACACCAGGTTTATTTGGAGGCACTAGCTTTCAAAGGGCTGCTTCTGCATCAGGAGGTTGTGAAGCAGGGTCATAAGACCAGATTTTATAGCAAAATATTATAGTGTCATGCAGCTGAACTGATAGTGTAATTTTTAACTTTGTCCACCCTATTAATCTGACAGTTAACTGAAATCTTGTTACAAATTTGTTCCTCAATTTCCTGCTGACTATTAGCAGTTCTACAATACAATTCCAGTAAGGTGATTGTCCCTTTCTTATTCCTCAGTCCACCCAAATAACTTTCGTGGATGTATTCCCAGGAATATCCGCCATAAGTACAGCTCTAATGCTATCCTTATCAAAAATCCCACTCCCCTTCCTGTCTTGCCCACCTTTCTACCCTTCCTATAGCATTTGTATCCTGGAACATTAAGCTGCCAGTCCTGTCCATCCCTGTGCCACATTTCTGTAATTACTATGATATCCCAATCTCATGTTCCTAAACATGCCCTGAGTTCATCTGCCTTCCCTGTTAAGACACTTGCATTGAAGTAAATGCAGTTTAATTTATCAGTCCTACCTTGTTCCCTGCTTTGTTCCTGTCTGCCCTGGCTGTTTGACTCACTCGGTTTCTCGGTGTACCAGTCTCAGTTTGATCTGTTTCCTCACTGCCTCCCTTGGTTCCAACCCCCCTCCTTACTAGTTTAAATCTTCCTGAGCAGCTTTAACAAATCTCCCTGCCAGTATATTAGTCCCGTCCAATTCACCTGCAATCCATTCTTCTTGTACAAGTCACTTCTACATCGGAAGAGATACCATTGATCCAAAAATGTGAACCTTCTCCCCTTCACCAGCTCCTCAGCCACACATTCATCTGCTCTATCTTCCTATTCCTACCCTCACCAGCTTGTGGCACCGGGAATAATCCAGGTACTACTACCCTCGAGGACCTCCTTTTTTTTAATTCCTGCCTAGCTTTCTATATTCTTCCTTCAGAATCTCGTCCTTTTCCCTTCCTGTGTCATTAGTTCTAATGACCTCCGGCTGGTCCCTCTCCCTTTTGCTAACATGCTGCACCTTCTCTGAGTTATCCTTATTCCTGGCTCCAGGGAGGCAACACACCATTCTGATTTTTCACTGCCAGCTGCAGAAAAGTCTGTCTGTGTCTCTGACTAGACAGTCCTCAAGTAATCGCTTGGAACCCAATGTACCCCTTATTACATTGGAGCCAGTCTTGATACCAGTCTTGATACTTGGCTGTTTGTGTTACATTCTCCTAAGAATCCATCACCCCTGCATTTTCCAAAAGAGCACGTGTGTTTGAATGGGGATAACCACAGGAGATAACCTCCTGCATTACCTGCAAACCCCTCCTATCTTTCCTGGAGTTAACCTATCCTCCTGACTGTTACTGTGGCTTTTTTCCCTTCCTATAACTGCCATCCATCACACCTCCTAGTTCCTGTAAGTTTCTCATTGTTTCTAACTGCCGCTCTAACCGATCCATGTGATCTGATAGGATTTGCAATCAAAAACATTTCCTGCAGGCATAATCATCAGTAACATGGAAACTTTCCATAAACTCCCACATCCCGCAGGAAGAGCACATCACTCTACTAAAGGCCATCTTTGCTCGTTCACAATCTACAGACCCAGAAAATAACACCTTCACATTGCTCTAAAAAAATGTGCTCCATGCTAACTTAATAATGATGCCTTATATTTTTAAAATTTAATCAAGAGACAGATCTCAATAAAACATACAATTAACAAAGGACCCACTCTACTCACTACTGTAGACTTAAGTAAGGTTACATGTTAAAAACTATGCACTTACTTGTTCCTGCACTGTGAGCACTCCCACACAGATTCCTACATGGTCAGCTGTGAATTTCGCTGTCTGTTACTTTTTCCTTGACACTGTCTGATGTCCAACAATACATGAACTCAAACAGCAGAGGTAGTGACTGTGGAGATTCATTGCTGTGTCAGTTAGCAGTGTAGGTTTCTTTCTCTCTCTCCCTCGCTGACCATGTGGTCGCTACGTTTTGTCTTTCTTCCTCCTTTTAAAAGTGCCGTTGTTTTGAGCTTTTTTCCCTAAAGCTCCAAAACAAAATAACAGCTTATAAAACAGTAATTCTAAATAGGAGAAAGGCTAATTTTGAAAGTATTAGGCAAGAACCTTCGAAAGCTGATTGGGGGTAGATGTTCGCAGATAAAGGGACGGCTGGAAAATGGGAAGCCTTCAGAAATGAGATAACGAGAATCCAGAGAAAGTATATTCCTGTTAGGGGTGAAAGGAAAGGCTGGTGGGTATAGGGAATGCTGGATGACAAAAGAAATTGAGGGTTTGGTTAAGAAAAAGAAGGAAGCATAAGGTATAGGCAGGATACATCGAGTGAATCCTTAGAAGAGTATAAAGGCAGTAGGAGTATACTTAAGAGGGAAATCAGGAGGGCAAAAAGGGGACATGCAATAGCATTGGCAACTAGAATTAAGGAGAATCCAAAGGGTTTTTACAAATACATTAAGGACAAAAGATTAACTAGGGAGAGAACAGGGCCCCTCAAAGATCAGCTAGGCGGCCTTTGAGTGGAACCGCAGAAAATGGGGGAGATATGAAACGAGTATTTTGCAATAATATTTACTGTGGAAAAGGATATGGAAGATACAGGCTGTAGGGAATTAGATGGTGACACCTTGCAAAATGTCCAAATTACAGAGGAGGAAATGCTGGATGTCTTGAAATGCATAAAGGTGGATAAATCCCCAGAACCTGATCAGATGTACCCTAGAACTCTGTGGGAAGGTAGGGAAGTGATTAATGGGCCTTTTCCTGCGATATTTGTATCATCGATAGTCACAGGTGAGGTGCCAGAAGACTGGAGGTTGGCAAATGTGGTGCCACTGTTTACAAAGAGTGGTAAGGACAAGCCAAGGAACTATAGACCAGTGAGCCTGACGTTGGTGGTGGGCAAAATGTTGGAGGGAATCCTGAGGGACATGATGTACATGTATTTGGAAAGGCAAGGAACTGAGTAGGGACAGTCAACATGGTGTTGTGCATGGTAAATCATGTCTCACAAACCTGATTGAGTTTTTTGAAGAAGTAACAAAGAGGATTGATGAGGGCAGAGCGGTAGATGTGATCTATATGGAGGCTGGGACAGTTATGGCATTTAGAAGCAACTGGATGGGTATGTGAATAGGAAGGGTTTAGAGGGATAACGGCCAAGTGGTGGCAAAAGGGACTAAATTAATTTAGGATATCTGATTGGCATGGATGAGTTGGACAAAAGTGTCCGTTCCTGTGCTATATATTTTTATGACTCTACGACTCTGTGACGTTGTGTAGCGCTCCCTTCAGCGTCGAGGATTTCTGACCCTTTCCAGAAATCTGAAATTGGACCTGCAGGGAGATTATGCTGAACCATGGAGCCACCCCTGTTGTCTTCTCAGAGACATTGCTTAAGGTTGGAGGGGGGGGTTGGAGGTAAGGGAGCAGTAATCAGATAAAAGGTTTTGCTGCTTTCTCAATGTGTTCATGCAGACATGATTTGGAGCTGCCCGGCTTTCAGGAAAATACCATACAACCTTGTCACGGTGGACGCTGAAAGACGTGTCAGAGTGTCAACATGGATGCCACCATTACGTGTGAGGACACCTCCCACCATGTACGTGGCAGGTACTTATGCGATTCAGCCAACATTGTCAACTCATACGCTGCAGGCAAGGATGCGCTGAGGCATGGTACATTGGTGAGATTAAGCAGAGGCTACAGCAACAGATGAATGGTTACCACACAACAATCAACAGACAGGAGTGTTTCCGTCCCAGTCGGAGAACACTTCAGCGGTCCAGAACATTCGACCTCGGACCTTCGGGTGACCCATCCTCCAAGGCGGACTTCGAGACAGGCAACAATGCAAAGTGGTAAAAACAATGACTGCAGATGCTGGAAACCAGATTCTGGATTAGTGGTGCTGGAAGAGCACAGCAATTCAGGCAGCATCCGAGGACAGGTAAAATCGACGTTTCGGGCAAAAGCCCTTCATCAGGAATAAAGGCAGAGAGCCTGAAGCATGGAGAGATAAGCTAGAGGAGGGTGGGGGTGGGGAGAGAGTAGCATAGAGTACAATAGGTCAGTGGTGAAGGAGATGAAGGTGTTAGGTCAGGGAAGAGAGGGTGGAGTGGATAGGTGGAAAAGGAGCTGGGCAGGTCGGACAAGTCCGGACAAGTCGAGTTGCTGGAGGTTATAAACTAGGATGAGGTGGGGGAAGGGGAAATGAGGAAACTGTTGAAATCCACATTGATGCCCTGGGGTTGAAGTGTTCCGAGGCGGAAGATGAGGCGTTCTTCCTCCAGGCGTCTGGTGGTGAGGGAGCGGCGGTGGAGGAGGCCCAGCACCTCCATATCCTCGGCAGAGTGGGAGGGGGAGTTGAAATGTTGAGCCACTGGGCGATTTGGTTGATTGATGCGGGTGTCTCGGAGATGTTCCCTAAAGCGCTCTGCTAGGAGGCGCCCAGTCTCCCCAATGTAGAGGAGACCGCATTGGGAGCAACGGATACAATAGATGGTTTTAGTGGATGTGAAGGTAAAAATTTGATGGATGTGGAAGGCTCCTTTAGGGTCTTGGATGGAGGTGAGGGAGGAGGTGTGGGCACAGGTTTTACAGTTCCTGCGGTGGAAGGGGAAAGTGCCAGGATGGGAGGGTGGGTCGTAGGGGGGCGTGGACCTGACCAGGTAGTGACGGAGGGAACGGTCTTTGCGGAAGGCGGAGAGGGGTGGGGAGGGAAATATATCCCTGGTGGTGGCGTCTGTTTGGAGGTGGCGGAAATGTCGGCGGATGATTTGGTTTATGCGAAGGTTGGTAGGGTGGAAGGTGAGCACCAGGGGCGTTCTGTCCTTGTTGCGGTTGGAGGGGTTGGGTCTGAGGGCGGAGGTGCGGGATGTGGATGAGATGCGTTGGAGGGCATCTTTAACCACGTGGGAAGGGAAATTGCGGTCTCTAAAGAAGGAGGCCATCTGGTGTGTTCTATGGTGGAACCGCTCCTCCTGGGAGCAGATACGGCGGAGGCGGAGGAATTGGGAATACGGGATGGCATTTTTGCAAGAGGTAGGGTGGGAAGAGGTGTAATCCAGGTAGCTGTGGGAGTCGGTGGGTTTGTAGAAAATGTCAGTGTCAAGTCGGTCGTCACTGATGGAGATGGAGAGGTCCAGGAAGGGGAGGGAGGTGTCAGAGATGGTCCAGGTAAATTTAAGGTCAGGGTGGAATGTGTTGGTGAAGTTGATGAATATCATGTTGTGGCTGTACAATGTGAACATAAATGTGGGTGCCAGCTCACCACCTCTCCCACCTAACCCATGCTTGGATACTCTCAGCATCATCTTCCCTCTCCATTCTCTTGCCTCATTGAAGTTGATTGTGCACGTCACACTCTTGCCCTTGTGCCCTTTGTGTTATTGTGATGGCTGTTGAGGAAGTGGCAGTGCTTGTGTGCCTAAACACAAGAAGGTGGTGAGGAAGCTTAGTGAAAAGGTGAAACTGTTGGATAAATTGCAAAGTGGTATGTCAACTAGTGCTGTAGGCCGAGTTTGGCCTCAATGAGTCTACCTTATTCTATATATATTGTTTCAACCAAAAAGGAAGAGGTGAACAGTCATAATCCTGGGGTCAACTCTCCATGCTTCAGGCTCTCTGCCTTTATTCCTGATGAAGGGCTTTTGCCCGAAACATCGATTTTGCCTGTCCTCGGATGCTGCCTGAATTGCTATGCTCTTCCAGCACCACTAATCCAGAACAATGCAAAGTGGCCGAGCAGAGGCTGATAGCCAAGTTTGGTACCCATGGGGATGGCTTCAACCAGGACTTTGGGTTCATGTCACAGTACAGGTGACCCCACTGCACTACACACACACAGACAGATGCACACACACACACACACACACACACACACACAGACACAGACACTCCTACATACACACACATACACTCCTACAGACCCAAACACACACAGACTCGCTCTCATATGCTCACACATACACTCGCACACTCACACATGCACCCTCTCACAGACTTATATCCCTTTACACTCACACTCACATGCACACTCTTTCACAGATACTCATAACCCCTCCCCCAATCCCACACTTACACACCCACATAAACACACACACATATATGTTTATGGGGCGAATTTGTATGTGCAGAATTACATTTTACTTTGCTCAAAAACTGCATGAATCCATGTAAGATTCTGTAAATCCATTTTTTAGATGAGAATCAGTCTGAACATTGTGGCACAGACAGTCTCACACAGGGCAGCTCACACCTTCAATGCATTATCTGGGCCAACATGACACCAATTGTTAAAGTCCACTTGAGAATGTAACTTTTAAATGTTCTGCGATATACGTATGAAAGAACTGAAACCAATATGTTCATTCTAAAAGATCAGAGACTTAACAAGAAATCCAGGTCATTTTCAATGTATAATTTCAGTTACATTTACATTTGCTATAAATTCTGTGTCTTATGATCTTATACTCCACAACCACCTGATGAAGAAGCAGTGCTGCAAAAGCTAGTGCTTCCAAATAAACCTGTTGAACTGGTGTTGTGTGATTTTTAACTTCGTACATACAGCCAAAGTGATGTTCCTGCCTTGCAAGAAATTAATTCTTGTTTGGATGACCTGCAGATATGGTGCTTGGACATTCGACCTTTACTGTGAGAACATTAATTTGCTCAAGCCTCTGAGCAAATTAATGTTCTCATTGTAAAGCTGGTTGTGAGATTTTATGCACTTGTCATCTGAGTATAACTAATTAACTGTTTCTTTATTGTTGTGTGCAGCCAGCCATCTTATCCCCAGATACAAGTGTTGCTCACTTCCTGTCCCATGGCTAGTAAACTGGCCACTACCAGAAGCTTTCACCCTACCTTTTCAAAAAAGTGGGAAAAATGGCTCAGGGAATATATAAACAAGTCACTCAGACTGAAGGGAAGAAATTGAGAATCAGAGGAACAATAATTCCTGTTGGAGGCCTAACTATAAGATAGATTTTCCTTAACTGCTCTCAAGAAATCCAGGACTAGATATGGCACAAAATATGCTATTTGAAGAAATTATTGCAGGCCACAACTAACGGATAAGATTTCAAACTATAATTACCTGAATGTGAAATTTAGAGACAGCATTGGTCTCAAACCGCATGCAAAGAATAGCAGACACTGCCTCTGCTCCATATCACCCACTGCTCTACAACTGACATTGCCCCATGTGCCCTCCTCAATCACTGGTATTATCACCCCAGATTGTCAATGTACTTTCCAAACATGACTGCTTAGTTTCCTCCATTTGCATACAATCATGGAGGGATTTCTCTAGCTACTGCTGCCTCCTCACTTGTCTTCGTGCAACACTAGGCTACTGTTGCTGTCCAAAGCTCTACAATTCCATTAAAAGACCCAATGTTGAGGGAGATTCAGCCTCACCATTCTGAGCAATCTTGATTTGCTCAGAAATACATTTCAATTAACATAAAATATGGGGCCATTTCTACAAGACGGATCAGCAAAGACCATGGATTATTACCTGAAAAATCATGAGACAAACTTAACAAAATATGTTATTGAAAAGAAAAAGATTCCATCAACACCAGAAAGGACACATTCATTGTCAGAATAATGAAGAGTGATACAGAAAATCACATAACCAGGATCTAAAATACCAGTGATTTTATGATATTATAATTTAGTTTTATACCAGTTGCACTGTTAAGATTTTTTGGCCATTAAATTGGGCGTTCTTTGGTTGGCACTGTGGGTGATACAAAGGTACTGTCTGCCAGATGCATTTTGCATGACACAGACCACATGCAGTCTTGCTGAGGACGTTAGTGCACATACTAAAGGAGCCTGAGGAAGTAAACAGGATAGGCTGATCATGGTGTCATCAGTGTGTCTAAACATGCCCTCACCCAACACTCACTTATTTACTTTTCCAGCAGAGAGCCATCAACAGCAATTAGGAGTAAGGGCCTTTCTTGTATATTTTTCCTGCAGTAGCAAAAGGTACTGACGTCGATTAGAGGTTTTTTAAAATCAACGTTGCCCATCTCATCAAGAACATCATGGAGAAGTTAGTGCTTTTCTATCTGTATGATTTATCGCCAGCAAAGTATCATCATAGTCATGTGAAATGTAGCAATGTTTTTCTAAAGATTTAAAATGTGTAATTTTCAGAGGCTTTTTGCAGTGCAATGTTTGTAGTCAAGACATTATGACATTGCAGTTTGCATGAGTTGGAAGTAAATTTCATACAAAAGCCCTTTGGCTAAATGACATAACAAGATTTGTATGAAATAAGTTGCACAGTATTCAAATCATGCCACTGAAAAAAAAACAAGAAGATAATTTGTGTGTTATCCAAATCCAAAACTTTATCATGTTTAAAAACCTGCTGAGGGGATCTAAGATGGCAGCGATCTGAGAAGATCACACTGTGGAGCTTCGCATCGCAGCAGGAGCAGGACGGTCCTTTAACCCACCCAACCTAGGTCATCAGGATTTCTTGGGGTGTTGGAAAGATTGTGGAGCCCCAAGAAACATTTAAAAATTACCTGTATTTTCAGCTGTCTAGAAATGCCTAAAAAGGGAGGAGGAGCATCTGAGGCCGGGCCTGCAGCTCAGCCTGCAGCAGCCTCAGAGCAGATTACTCTTCAGGACCTGGTGAACCAGCTCTCGAAATCTCACGAGATGTTGGGGAAACAGATTGAAGAGAAGCTGGCTCCAGTCTCTCTCATTCTGCAGAAGCATGAGCAGTAGCTGGGAGACCTGGAGAAGAGGACAGATGAGGTGGAGCACAGGGTCACAGTGGTGGAAACTGATGCCAGTTCATTCAAGGAAGAGATCCAAGCCCTGAAAACGCAGGTTCGTAATTTGCGTGACCAAGTGGATGATCTTGAAAACAGGGGCAAGAGGAAAAACATTCGGATCATCGGTCTGCCTGAGGGTAAGGAGGGTGAGCGGTCGCGGAACTTGTTGAAGATTGGCTTCCGAACTTCCTTGACTTGGAGACTGGCATGAGAGGATTGAAGATAGAGAGGGCTCACCGGGTCGCAGCACGGAGGTCGAATCTGGGTCAATGCCCTTGTCCTTTCCTGGTGCAGTTCCATCATTACCGGGATAAGGAGAGAGTTACAGAGGCTTCCAGACTCCAGGGGAAGGATCCAAAGGCCCTAATTTACGAGGGGTCTAAGATCATGTTTTTTCAGGACTTTTCAGCGGCGGTGATCCAGAAACGAAAATCGTATGATGGTGTCAAGAGAAGATTGAAGGAGCTTGGGATTCAGTACTCCCTGAGATATACGGCCCCATTACATCGATTAAAGAAGAGTCTGGAAACCTAACATGTGATTCTAAAAAGATTAATGTGGCGTTCCAGAGATTCTACTCTAAATTATATCTGTCTGAGAATTGTGAGAAGGGGCAGGCCAAAATGGAATCCTTTTTTAAGAGATCTTAAGCTCCCGGGTGTGACTCCCGAACAACATGCCCCATTGTCAGAGCAAGAAGTGCAGGAAGCTGTGAGGCAGCTTCAGAGTGGAAAGGTCCTGATGAACTTCCTAGTGAATTCTATAAGGAATTTATAAGTATACTGTCAGGCCCGATGCTGAATATGTTTAAGGAATCATACAGTCATGTTTGTCTCCCACCATCTCTGAGAGAGGCCAATATTTCACTTATCCTTAAAAAAGGGAAGGATCCGGAAGAATGTGCTTCATGCAGGCCCATCTCACTCTTAAATGTGGACTTTAAGATCCTCTCTAAGGCTGTTGTGTTAATGCTGGAGACTGTGTTACCCTCTATTATTAAAGAGGATCAAACAGGCTTCATAAAGGGTCGCAGGTCCTCCAATAATGTTAGGAGGCTGCTTAACGTAATTCAAGCATGCCAACAGCAGTCAATACAGGGATTGGTGATTTCTTTAGATGCAGAGAAGGCATTTGACCGAGTTGAGTGGCCGTACCTTTTCTATACTCTAGACCGGTTTGGTCTGGGCGAAGTTTTCGTAAGATGGGTAAAGGTTCTCTACCGTGTACCTCTCACTGCGGTCATTACCAACGGGGTACGATCAAGCAATTTTAATATTTCTAGGGGCAGCCGGCAGGGCTGTCCCCTTTCACCATTACTTTTTACGTTGGTGATTGAATCGTTGGCAGAGGCCATTCGTGGGGATCTCAATATATCAGCTCCAGAAGTGGGGTCAAAATTACATAAGATCTCACTGTATGCAGATGATGTTCTAATTTTCTTGACAAATCCAGCAGTTTCAGTGCCTTGCCTGATACAATGCATTCATGCGTTTGGCGCTTTTTCAGGGTATAAGATTAATTCTGGATTGGCTGTTCAAAGCCAATTTTAATTATTTGAAAAAATTAAACAAGATCTCCAAAAATGGGAGGCACTTCCAGTGTCATCGTTGGGTCGGATAGCACTTATTAAGATGAATATTCTCCCTCGTTTGCTATACCCTATACGGATGCTCCCCCTGATTTTCAATAAACAAACAGTCAGGAGACTGAACAGTTGGTTCAGCTCCTTTATCTGGCACCGTAAACGGCCCCTCATTAAATTAGCCAAACTGAAGTTGCCTCACAGATTGGGGGGAGTAGACCTTCCGGACATTAAAAATTACCAATTAAGCTCACTTTTGACCTACGTAAGTGATTGGGTTTGTGGGGACCCTCTTTCAATATGGCTAGATATCGAAGTCTCCCAGGCAAGGTGCCCCCTTACCAGTTTGCTGTTTTTGGACAAGGTGAGGACAGTTAGGGAATATTGTCATATCCCAATAGTCAAGAATACTGTTAAAGCATGGAGGGCAATTTGGCAGAGAGAAGGTAATATTGGCAAAACATCTTTGTTTATACCTTTAGTGGGTATGCCAAGTTTTCAACCAGGTATGATAGATTCAGGATTTAAACGTTGGGCAGGTAGGGGTATATCTTGCATTGGTGATTTATTTGAGGGACATGTAATGATATCCTTCGATCAGTTAGTACGGAAGTACGAGTTACCTAAATGAGACCTCTTTTGTTTTTTTCAAGTTAGGGATTTTATTCAAAAAAGGACCACACTTTTGACTGATCCCTACAAATCTGACATAGAAAGAGGAGGACTAAGGGCTAAGAGTACACTCTCTGTCAGTACTCTATATCACCAATTGGGGGGTGCCACCTCAGATGAGTCTGATCGACTCTGCAAGATGTGGGAAAGAGAGCTGGGTGTGAAAGTTTCTTCAGAGGCATGGGAGGATATTTGGGAGAATGCAAGAAGATATCAATTTGCAATAGGACCCATGCTTTACAGTTGAAGATTCTCCACAGGGTACACTTAGCCCCCCGTTTGTCAAAATTTAAACCGGGGTATCTTCAGCATGCCCCAAGTGCAAGGTCAGTATGGGTACTCTTACCCATTGCCTTTGGTCTTGTGACAGGCTTCAAACATATTGGAGCGCTGTGGTGGGTGCAATGGAGAGGATTTTAGGTGTAGGGGTGGAGAAGGACCCTATTTCGCTCCTTTTGGGCCTACCCATTATACTTCCTGCAGACTTGCATAAGGCAAAACTGTTCAATATTCTTACATTCTGTGCAAGGAAGAATATCTTGCTAGGTTGGCTATCCGAAAAACCCCCAGGCCTGTCGGGTTGGCGGAAGATTGTTATGGAGCATATTCCGCTGGATTTTCTCACAAATATAGTACACCACAAAACTAAGAATTTTTACAAGACATGGCAGCCCTTTTTGAAATACCTGGACACAGATTTATCTGCCACACTAACAAGGGCTTTTATATAGCCGTAACGATTGTGTTTCATGAGTCCAATATCCAGGGAGGAGGAACTGTGAATGT
Source organism: Chiloscyllium plagiosum (assembly GCF_037043375.1). Lineage (NCBI taxonomy): Eukaryota > Metazoa > Chordata > Chondrichthyes > Orectolobiformes > Hemiscylliidae > Chiloscyllium > Chiloscyllium plagiosum. The sequence continues at coordinate 47,274,922 of NW_028270153.1, read as the reverse complement.
ATGAATGTTTTGTTTGACTGGGCTGATTATTACTATTTATTTGTTTGTAGTTAGGTATTTATTTAGTTAGTTAAATAGCTAGTTTAAGTTTTTTATTAATTTTATACTTCTCTATATATGTTTATACATTCGTATAGGAAGATGGGTTGGGGAATTTTTTTTATTATTAGGGTTTAGTTTTGTACTATTTTTGTACCGTTTTGAATGGCATTGTTTTGTATTTGTTGTAATATTTAAAAATCTATTTTTTCTTAATAAAAATAAATTATATAAAAAAAACCTGCTGTAGCCAGGAGCCACGTGTCTATTTTTCATTGAAAGCAACATTTCTTGTTTAGCTCACATTGTGACTTTTGGGCATCAAACAGAGTCATAGAGTCATAGTCATATAGTCACATAACATAGAAACAGGTCCTTCACTCCAACCAGTCCATGTTGTCCAAGTTCCAAAATTAAACTCGTTCCACTTGGGTGCACTTGGCCCATTTCCCTCCAAATCCTTCCTATTCAGGTACTGATCCAAATATCTTTTAAATGTTGTAGCTATACCTGCGTCCATCACTTCTGTGGCAGCTCTTTCCACACATGAACCACTTTCTGTGTAAAACAATTTGCCCCACATTTCCCTTTTAAATCTTTCTCCTCTTACCCTACAAATATGCCACTTGGTTTTGAACTTGCCCACCTTAGAGAACAGACCCTTGTCATTCACCCTATCTATGCTCTTCATGATTTTATAAACTTCAATAATTGAACTAGATAACTATAATGAATGACATTTTTTTTTATTTCCTGAGACAGATGACAAAACATATTAGCAACCTGCAATGGTCAGGTAATCTACTTGTTTCTCCTCAACTGAGTATATGCTTTAAGACAGCAATGTGTGGCTGAATGTAATCACACTGCTCAGGGAGGGAAAAATAAGATCACTGCTGAAATGACTCTTGCTGGGGACAAAATACATGTGCCTGTCATGTGAGAAGAGGATGGGAAGTGGACAACATACCTTTCCATAAAAGACAGCTGAAGATTAACAGTACAAATGGGAATTCTATACCAGTATGACAGGAGGGTGAGAAAGGATACTATATTGTAAACAAGAAAATAAATGCTAAAAAATCTATATCAAGGTTTAAAAGGTATGATCCTTAAGTTTCACTCAAACTGACAATTTGTAGAGAATGCAGTGGAAAGGTATGACTTAGTTTCTGATCCAGATACACTGCATCCAATGTTTCAATTAAAGCTCCCATTTGGCCTTGTGCCTCTGCACCTCCTTTCAGCAAACTCAGTTGCATAGAAGAGGACACATCCAGGGCATCAAAAACTCCTGGCCTGTGAGTCTCCGTGTCTCCTGGTGGATTATTGGGAGTTGGTACACCAAATGAGGTCAAGTGTACCTGTTGTCTAGTTCGCCTTATAGAAGTGCAGCCACTTGATAAAACAGCCACGTTCCAGCTTAGACACCTAAAAATATCTATGTGTATTTCTATTTTTTGGTATTCATTGTATTACAAAGCAAACTCTTGGATAAGGAGGGGAAACAAGCCAGATTTCTGATTTCCTGATTTAATCTCCTGATCTCCCCTGAAATATAAGCAAGTAAGCAAGTTCACCATAGTACCAGAGGAGCAGAGAGCTGCACACTCACTAGAGAGAGATGACTGGTTAACTTGAGGGACATTGCACATCAGACAAGGGACTGTTGGGAAGGTGGAGTTCTCATAGCAAACTCAACCAATGTGGGAATTGATTCTATGCTGTTGGTGTCACTCTGCATTGCAGACAAACTGTCCAACTAACGGGGGCTAACTAGTTGCCAGTTGATGTCTTAGCTTAATGCCTTGTACCGTCAAAAATGCTACTTGGCCGATATACTGGAGGGTATACTAAATTTGTGGAACTATTTGTAAGGTTGACTTACAACATTTCTGTCGGGAATAGTAAAATCTGGAATTTTTAAGGTTTTTCATTTTCTTTTCCTTCCCTGATGAGAGCATTGAGTTTTGTTGCTCTATTTTTCAGCAATAATATTTGATTACCAATCAAGATTAGATGATCTGATGGATTTTGTTTTCCCCCGCCCTATCACAGAGTGTACTCACAATGGCCCAAGCAGATCTAAGCAATGATCATTCAGTCAGCACAGTGTCAGCAAAGCCTCAGAATGTCTCAGCCCAGTTATACATTGAACATTATAAACAAGGGCAGGAGTAGCACTCAAACCTGCCCACCATTCAACAAGATCATGGCTGATCTGCAAGATTCTGCTTGACCTGCTGCGCTTTTCCAGCAACACATTTTCAGCTCTGATCTCCAGCATCTGCAGTCCTCGCTTTCTCCTATAGAACCACCCGCCATGACAGACGGAACGGTATAAATTCGGGGCAGATCACAACAACAGTGCTTCATCCAGAGGCTACACAGCATTGGAGATGTCATCCAGTTGGGGGACGGGACATTTTCAAAAAATTAAATGGGCTCAGCAAACCAACCAACAACTTCAACCACAACCCAAGCTATAGATTGTCAGGAAAACTTTAAATCATCTGCCAAGTTTTGGCTACCCACTCAATCCATCTCTGTAATCTTGTGGTTTCCTTATGTCATCATATGATTTGATCATCAGCAACTTTGATACAGTACGCTCTGTCCCCTCCTTCCAGTCATTAATATACACAGAAACTAATTGAGGTCACGGGTCTCATCTTTGTGGCATTCCACTTCTCACGTCTTTCCAATCTGAAAAAACCCATAATCCCCACTCTCAGTCTTCTGTATATTAACCAATGCTCAATCCATGTTAATATTACACCCAATACCATGAGCTCCTATCACGTGCAATAACCTTTTATATGGCACCCTATTGAATGTCTTCTGGAAAACCAAATACGCTACACCTACAGATTCTCCTTATCAACACTGTTTGTTATATCCTCAAATAACTTTATCAAATTTGTTAAACATGGTTTCCTTTTCACAAAACCATGTTGACTCTGTCTGATTGTGTTAAACTTTTCTAAATGCCCTGCTATTTCTTCCTTAATAAAGAACTCTATCATTTTCCCAAAGGAAATAAAATTGTTAGGGGAAAAAGAAAGAGCTGGAGAAACTGAACCGGTCTGGCAGCATCTGTAGAGAGAAAAAGATTCAATGTTTCGAGCCCAGTGGCCCTTTGTTTCAACAGTCCATTTCTCAACTCAGGCATCACAGAAGATATAACTTTTTTTTGCCTTTTTATTTCCCAATTCCTAAGGATAACAACCATTGATCAGGAGTGAACTTTTACAACAGACTCTATGTTAAATCATCTATGTTAAATCATGTTGTAATAAGGTCCTCTGATTCCTTGCATTGTCTGCTTCTCTTTAAAGGTTCCTCTGCATCATCTTACCTCTCTGTAAATATCCGGACTAATGAGTCTTTTCGGTCTACTCCATTGTGAAGAGTACTACAGTGTTCCCCGTACCTCCTCCTTTTTGTAGATACTTTTTGACAGGGGCAAATGTATAATAGTCATGAGAAGAAACATCGGGAGATTTTACGCTTTCCTAACCAAACATTAATGCCCTGCAGAATCTATACTGCATTTCTTATTCATTTTGAAAATGAATTTTGTGGTTATGTTTCAAAAACCTTTGATCCTGTGGTCTTAAAGTTATTTTCAATGTTGCAGTACTAGGAGATTGTGAGGACTGGAGATGCTGGAGAATTCAGAGTCGAAAAATTGTGCTGCTAGAGAAAGTACAGCAGGTCAGGCAGCATCTGAGGAGCAAGAGAGTCAACATTTCGGCCTTAACCCTCCCCAGTCCTGATATAGGGATAAGCCCAAAACATTGATTTTCTTGCTCCTCAAATGCTGCTTGACCAACTTGCAGTAGTTCACGTTTGAAAAAGATTTAGAGTCAGGCCAAGTACACATTCTATGCCTGTATACCTGTGGAAAGATTGGAAAGATGCATGTTATTGGGCCAAGGTTTGGGCCTGGAAAACAGTAGAGACTCTCTCTAACTGAACATATTGGAATATGATTTTCTGATGTGTGCAGCCTGTACTGGAGGCTCTCCAGTGAATTACCCTCACGCCACATCTGCAAGTGCAGCTTATCTGAGAAAACAATACATTGAAGTAATCCTACAGAACAACACAAACCATTTCCATGGTTTATAACCAAAGGTGGTACGTGATCAATATTTCAAATAGGTTTTCATTTCAAAATATTTTCAATATTGGAAGAGATGCTTTTACTCATGGTATGAAACAGATTCCTTCCAAAAGAAAACAAAGTGTACATACATTCAATAAAACGATCAGATCCATGCAGTCACAACTTTTTTCATGAAAAGCTGAAAAGCACAGATAAGCATATCACTCCATGAACACAAGAGTAAGAGAGTGGTTGTAAGCAAGATTCCAACAAAAAAAACTGGAATTCAAAGGTCATCAATGATTGTGAAGTTATGCCCTGTTTGCTTTATCGCACATCAGCTGAATATCTCAGTTCATGCAATCAAGGAGGGGTCAGATTCCAAACATATAAACTGGCCACATTATATTTACAATGTATGTTGCTCACCAGTTTCCTCACTTGCCACCTTCTCTTGAAGCTGCTGAGTCCATGTTATTGTAGCCACAGTGATAGTATCCCAAATGCCCACTCCTGGTACCTTGTGGTAATTTCCACCTTTCAACCGTACATGTTACTCTGTAAGGATTGTTTGAAATAGCTCATTGCTGCCAATTTTACTTTGTCTTTGTTTTGTCTTGGGCCTTCCTTATGATTAGAGGTTGAGGATACGCTGCTGTAAAGAGCTAGTTTTACATAAAAAACATTTTATTGCAAGTTGGCAATAAATACAACTACATTTAGCCAACTATAATTACTGGGATCTTAGGCAACTCATACAGATACATTTGCTCCCTCCAAAGAGCAGAACTCCTTGTCTGCACCACAGATTGTGTATGGCATCAGTAGAATGGGTGATGTTAATGTAACAATGTAGCCTCTCCAGATCTATTCCATTATACAGCAGCTACCCATTCATTCCTCACTAAGATGACCTTCAGCAATAAACCTTAATACTGAGAATTTTAAATATCAGCCTCCAGGCAAACTGACAATTTCCCAAATTCAGTGATTATGTAGACAGCACTACATTGGCTTCAATATTTTTTTTAAAAGCGTCATGCAGACACAGTTAAAATCTTACTTTTAGCTACTCTGATTGTATTCATGGACGGAGGAAAGTGGATCACTGCATTTACTAAACTTTATTTACCTTCAGCGAGCTTCATGAAAATTGATTTTGCCCATTGTTCGCAATGCAGTCATGTTCCCCTATCTCAGGCCTAACCCATTCTAGATATCAGGGGAAATAAATAGTTAATTCCATTACAAAAAGTATCATATTGCTGTTCTTACTCATGTGCATTTTCCAACCCAATATTCCAAATGCAGTCTGATCAGATCCTGATACAGCTTTTACTGTTGTATTCTAGCCCTCTTGAAATGAATGCTAACATTGCATTTGCCTTCCTAACTGCCAATTGAAATGCCATGTTAACCTTAAGAGAATACTGAACTAGGATTCCTACATGTCTTTGTGTTTCAGATTTCCAAAGCCTTTTCCCATTTAGAAAATAATCTAGGCCTCTTCTTCCTACCAAAGTGCAAAACCTCACACTTTCCCACATTGTATTCCATTTGCTACTTCTTTGTCCACTCTCCTAGTCTGTCCAAATCCTTCTAAAGCCTCCTTGGCTCCTCAACACTACCTGCACTCATCTATCTTTGTTTCATCTGCAAACTTAGCAACAATTACCTCAGTTTCTTCATCCAGATAATTAATGTATAACATTGTAGTCCCAATACTGAGCCTTGTGGAACTCAAATAGTCATGGCTGCCATACTGAAAAATACCCCTTTATTTCTACTCTCTTCTGTCTGCCTGTCAGCCAGTCCACTATCCATTTCAGTACTTTGACCCAAACACTATAAGCTCTGATCTTCTTTTGCAGCCTCTTGTGCGGCACATTTTTGAAGGCCTCCTGGAAATCCAATGGCTCTCCTTTGTCTAACTTGCTCATTCCCTCCTCAAAGAATTCCAACAGATTTGTCAGGCATGGCCTTTCCTTAATGAAACTATCCCGACTCAATCCTATTTTATCACACAGTCTAAGTACGCTACAATCTCATCCGTAATAATGGGCTCTAAAACCTTAACAATGACCAAAGTCAGGTTAACTGATACATAGTTTCCTGTCTTCTGCCTCCCTTCCTTCTTAAACAGGGTTGTTACAATAGACATTTTCCAGTCGGCTGGAACCCTCCCTGACTCCAGTAATTCCTGAAAGATCACAACTAATGCCTCCCCAATCTCATCAGCTATTTCCTTCAGAATGTTGGGGTGTAGCCCATCTGGTCCTGGTGATTTATCTACCGTCAGATGTTTTAGTTTCCCAGCACCTTCTGTTTTGCAATGGCCACCTCACTCAACTCTGCCCTGGCTCTCTTGAAATTCTGGTATGCTACTAGTGTCTTCCACTATGAATAGTGATGTAAAGTATCTATTCAGCTCCTTTGCCATTTATTTAGGCCTTGTATCTAAGGAAGGATGTGCTGACATTGGAGAGGTCCATGGAGGATTACAAGAATGATCCTACAGATGACGAGCTTGTTATATGAGGAGGAATTGAGGATTCTGGGTCTGTTCTTGATGGAGTTCAAAAACGTGAGGGAAATCCTTTTGAAACTTACAGCGAGCGAGCTGGATAAAGTGGACTTGAAGAAGATATTCCCACTGGTAGGAAAGATTCGGACCTGAGAGCAATAGCCTCAGAATGAAGGGTCAACCCTTTAGAACTATAAAGAGAAGGAATTTCTTCAGCTAGAGGATGGTGAATCTGTGGAACTCATTGCCATGGTAGACTGTGAACAACAAGTCATTGAGTGCATTTAAGACATAAATAGATAGATTCTTGATTGGTAAGGGGATCAAGGGTTGGTGGCAGAAGGCGAGAGAATGGTGTTGAGAAACATATCAGCCATGGTTGACTGGTGGATCAGAAGCAATGGGCCAAATAGCCTAATTCTACTCCTATACCTTATAGATTTATAATACTGTGGGATCCTTACTTAAATTGCAAGCAGATTCACAGAGCTCCAAGAAACAGAGAAATGTACTTCTGTGTGCTATTTTTTGAAAGCTGATGATTATAATCCTGGATATAAACCATGGTTATAGAGTCATAGAGTTATAAAGCATGGACACCAGACCATTTGGTCCAACTTGGCCATGCTGACCAGTTATCCTAGATAAATCTAGTCCCATTTGCCAGCACATCCCCCTAAACCCTTCCTTTCATATCCCCATCCAAATGCCTTTTAAATTTTGTAATTGTACCAGCTTCCACCACTACCTCTGGCAGCTCATTCCATACACACACCACCCTCTGTGTGAAAAAGTTGTCCCTTAAGATCCTTTTATTTCTTTCCCATCTCACATTAAATCAATACCATCTACTTTTAGACTCCCCCATTCTGGGAAAATGAACTTGCTTATTTACCCTATCCATGTCCTTCATGATTTTATAAACCTCTATAAGGTCACCTCTCAGCCTCTGACCTCCAGGGAAAACAGCCCCAGCCTATTCAGCCTCTCTTTATAACTCAAACCCTCCAACTCTGGCAACAGCCTCATAAATCTTTTCTGAACCCTTTCTAGTTTCATAATATCTTTCCTATAGAAAAGAGACCAGAATTGCATGCAATATTCCAAACATGGCTAAACCAATGTCCTGTACAACCACAACATGACCTCCCAACTCTGATGCTCAATGCTCTGACCAATAAAGGAATTTAACAGATTACGGCGCACAGTGAACTTCTCTGCGTGTTGGGTTTAAAATTAGTAGAGAGGGTTACCCCGTGTCGTAACAATAAATACTTACAAAAATGAAAAAATGTAATCTTGGCTTCTTCTGCTTATTTGGAATCAAAGGTGTGACTAAAATCTCACTTTCCCAACCCCAAAATTATCCACTTCACCCATCCTGGAATTTCCAAGTCAAAGTGTTTGGTTAGTGTCAAAAATTGATTTGCAAATATAAAGATGTTTCATTAATAGTCTTACAATTAAAATCAGTAATTATTCCAGAAGTGGTAGAACCCCCACTCAGATATAGAAAACAACCATTGCTCTCTCTTAGATTTTCCCTGTCATATAATATCAACACAGACATTTCAGACATTAAAAATATTGTTTTATAACTAAATTTACTAACCTCCTAGTCAATGTTGTTACATTTTCAATATAGTTATAATGCTTATTCCCAGATGTCCGAGATTAAGCTTGTGGAGAATGATAATAGTAGGTGCGAGGAATTTTACATTTTTCCAGTAATGATTTGATTGACTTTTATTTTGATCACAATTATTACTAGCTGTTGCTGACTGCCAAGTTCTGATTTAAATTTTATTGGTAATTTTCAATGCGAGCTGCTCTGCATTGCTTCATGTATTCCTGCTTATTAAATAATGATTTGTTGCCAAATCAAAGATGTACAATTTGAACCAATTAGTCACACAGTCATATCAGTTTACCATTCTAAGATGAATTCTGTACTGCATATGAACTTAAGAACTGCTAGTGAAAAATGACCAAAAGCCACCTAGTTCACCCTCTATAATCCTGATAATCTCCTGAAACACTAACGATTGAATTGTTGAGATGGGGCCAGCAAAACTGCATGGACAGCTTTTGGAGCTATAGACATGAAGTCAGTAATTCTTTCTAAGAATGCTGCACTGATCTTAGTCCTTGTCTCAACTTACTTAGATTTGGGATGATGTATAATATTTTATTATGTCAAGAAGGAGCTATGTCCTTTTAATGCTACAAGTTCTACTTCTTCAAATTCTTCAGTAAAAATGTCTTGCATCATTCAATTTATGTACTGTTCAGTCAGGGAACTAAAGCAGGTTATAATCTATTTATGAGTTTTGAGGAACACCCAATGGTTTAAGCTGTTTTACATCAATAACATTGTGCATTGGACCCTTTTTTTGGTTCATTCAGTACATATGGTCATTGCTGGCCAGCCACCATTTATTGTCATCATGTTTGGGCCGCTAGCAGCAGCAGAGCAGACTCATAGTGGTGAGGGTGTTTGTGGAGGCAAGGTGGTGTCAAAGAATGGCAACTTTCATTCCAGCCGCGGTGCAGCAAAAAGGACTCAGCCTGGCCACCAGGCCCATGGCCCATAGCAGAGCACTTAATAAGAAGGACTGTAAAGTTGAACACTTTTTCATCATTCCTTCATTTTTGTGCCTTTATATTCTATGTTATGGTTTATTTTTCTGAATTTTAAAATGGCGCAGGAGAGTAACGGCTCTATACAAAGTGGTATTTTGCAACAAAATACATGTGACAATAAATAAATCAAATCAAATCAAATCAAATTGCCCTTGATCTGCAGTCCACCTATTGTGGGTTGACCCATAATGCCTTTGAGGGAGAGAATCCTGCAGTTTAACCATATCAAAAAGTCCTATGCTTTGGCTGTACTGGTAGATGATCCTGTACTTGGCAGTGGGAGGACTAATGTTTGCCAATATCATACAAAGGAACTTGAATTGGGAGATTGAATATGAGCTTTGGTTCACAGATGGATGATATAATGGATGGATGATATGGGGAAAGGGGAAGCACATGGACTAGATACTGCTTGGAGAGGGAAGTCTACACATATAGCCTATTTGGTTTGTTAATTTGTAACAGATCCCTGCAAAGATATTAGTATCAATATTTACAGGGAAACAGGGGAGTAGCAGAGGATTCTGAACGTGAAACCCAAAAGTAAAGGGGTCTTACATGTTGAAATTACATGTTTTCACCAAATGTCTGACCCAATAGCCAGCCTAATTTATTGGTTTGTTGCCCGTTGAATGAGAAAGCCTATATAGTAGGCCACAGACAAGCAACAGAGAGGAACAGGGAGAGCTTAGATGGATAGGGAACTCATGCAGTCTGGAGGGTGCTTACAGTCAGAAGAGAGACAGAGATCAACAGGGAAGGAACAACATGATCTGTGCATGAGCATAGCTCATTGACTTGGGGAGACTATGTGTTGAATAATACATGGTTTTACGTATCGCTGTAAAATCAATTCCTAACCACTTGGGTGAAAGCAGCCCCCATATAAGAAAATCTCTGATTGAGAACTCAAAAGAATTAACAAGTAACTTTTTAAACAAAACTGTAAGTAGTTCAGGAGATAAAAAAAATCACATGAGCATTTAAAAAAGACAATGCATTTTCTTAGAATGAGTTTCTTGATTATGTATTTGCATTGGATTGTTGGATTGACTGCCAGTCAAGATTTATTAAAACAAGTAACAGCCTGTTTGTTTCAGTCGGTATGTGAAATTGGTTGGCCAGGCGGATAGTCAGAATCCAAGGTAGGGCAACTGGATCAGAGAGGTCATGGGATGGACCCTCCAGGAATACCTCCAGGTTATGTCAATAATGCTGCTGTAAAGAGGTTGCGCTGCATCTCGAGCTGCAGCAAACTATAGCTGTCACAGTTGGTACGGGGCATTTGCCTTCCTGATGAAGAACTCATGATCGAAATGTCAACTCTCCTGCTCCTCGGATGCTGCTTGACCGGCTATGCTTTTCCAGCACCACACTTTTCGACTCCTCCCTGTCATCTGCTGCACAGTAGCTGCAGGTGTCAGTAGATGGCACTTCATTTTGACTCCCTGAAGATGTGAATCATATGTGGATTGCTCCTATAATCATTATCTAGTAGGTCCCAGGCTGCCTGAAAAGATTTCAAACAAATGTTTACCCCCAGAAAATAAAAATGCTTCAACATCATCTGGGTGTTATGATTATGTGCTCTTTAGCAAAATACATCAGTAGCTTTTTGACTTGAAATAAAGACAGTCCCTCTTCCTGTGAAGACTTTGAGCTTTCCTTTCTCCGAACTGTTTGAAACAAGGTGCAAATGGAAGCTTTATTGCAGATCATTTTAAAAAACTGTCAATTTCATAGAGTCATAGAATCATAGAGATGTACAGCACAGAAACAGACCCTTCGGTCCAACCCGTCCATGCCGACCAGATATCCCAACTCAATCTAGTCCCATCTGCCAGCACCTGGCCCATATCCCTCCAAACCCTTCCTATTCATATACCCATCCAAATGCCTTTTAAACGTTGCAATTGTACCAGCCTCGACCACTTCCTCTGGCAGCTCATGCCATACACGTACCACCCTTTGTGTGAAACGTTGCCCCTTAGATCTCTTTCATATCTTTCCCCTCTCACCCTAAACCTTTGCCCTCTAGTTCTGGACTCTCCGACCCCAGGAAAAAGACTTTGCCTATTTACCCTATCCATGACCCTCATAATTTTGTAAACCTCTATAAGGTCACCCCTCAGCCTCCAACGCTCTGGGGAAAACAGCCCCAGCCTGTTACGCCTCTCCCTATAGCTCAAATCCTCCAACCCTGGAAACATCCATGGAAATCTTTTCTGAACCCTTTCAAGTTTCACAACATCTTTCTGATAGGAAGGAGGTCAGAATTGCATGCATTTTTCCAACAGTGGCATAACCAATGTCCTGTACAGCCGCAGCATGACCTCCCAACTCCTGTACTCAATACTCTGACCAATAAAAGAAAGCATACCAAACACTATCCTATCTACCTGCAACTCCACTTTCAAGGAGCTATGAACCTGCACTCCAAGGTCTCCTTGTTCAGCAACACTCTCAAGGACCTTACCATTAACTGTATAAGTCCTGCTAAGATTTGCTTTCCCAAAATGCAGCACCTTGCATTAATCTGAATTAAACTCCATCGGTCACTTCTGAGCCCATTGGCCTATCTGGTCCAGATCCTGTTGTAATCTGAGGTAACCCTCTTCACTGTCCACTACACCTCCAATTTTGGTGTCATCTGCAAACTTACTAACTGTACCTCTTATGCTCACATCCAAATCATTTATGTAAATGACAAAAAGTAGTGGACCCAGCACCGATCCTTATGGCACTCCACTGGCCACAGGCCTCCAGTCTGAAAAACAACCCTCAGCATCACCCTCTGTCTTCTACCTTTGAGCCAGTTCTGTATCCAAATGGCTAGTTTAGATTAGATTAGATTAGATTCCTTACTGTGTGAAAACAGGCCCTTCGGCCCAACAAGTCCACACCGACCCGCCGAAGCGCAACACACCCAGACACATTCCCCTACATTTACCATGGCCAATTCACCTGACCTGCACATCTTTGGACTGTGGGAGGAAACCGGAGCACCCGGAGGAAACCCACACAGACACGGGGAGAACGTGCAAACTCCACACAGACAGTCGCCTGAGTCGGGAATTGAACCCGGGTCCCTGGCGCTGTGAGGCAGCAGTGCTAACCACTGTGCCACCGTGCCGCCCTAATTCTCCCTGTTCTCCCTGTATTCCATGAGATCTAACCTTGCTAACCAGTCTCCCATGGGGAACCTAGTCGAATGTTTTACTGAAGTCCATATAGATCACATTTACCGCTCTGCCCTCATCAATCCTCTTTGTTACTTCCTCAAAAAACTCAATCAAGTTTGTGAGACATGATTTCCCATGCACAAAGCCATGTTGACTATCCTTAATAGGTTCTTGCCTTTCTAAATACATGTACATGCTGTCCCTCAGGATTCCCTCCAACAATTTGCCCACCATACACCTGGGGTTTTTAGATTAGATTAGATTACCTACAGTGTGGAAACAGGCCCTTCGGCCCAACAAGTCCACACCGATCCTCCGAAGACAAACCAACCCCCCTATATTTACCCCTGACTAATCCACCTAACACTATGGGCAATTTAGCATGGCCAATTCACCTAAGCTGCACATCTTTGGACTGTGGGAGGAAACCGGAGCACCCGGAGGAAACCCACGCAGACACGGGGAGAATGTGCAAACTCCACACAGACAGTTGCCCGAGGCAGGAATTGAACCCGGATTTCTGGCGCTGTGAGGCAGCAGTGCTAACCACTGAGCCACCGTGTTTTATTCACCTTTATGTGTTTCAAGACATCCAGCACTTCCTCCTCTGTAATAGGGACATTTTGCAAGGTGTCATAATCTATTTCCCTACATTCTATATCTTCCATATCCTTTTCCACAGAAAATACTGATGCAAAATATTCATTTAGTATCTCCCCCATTTTCTGTGGCTCCACACAAAGGCCGCCTTGCTGATCTTTGAGGGGTCCTATTCTCTCCCTAGTTACCCTTTTGTCCTTAATATATTTGTAAAAACTCTCTGGATTCTCCTTAATTCTATTTGCCAAAACTATCTCATGTCCCCGTTTTGCCCTCCTGATTTCCCTCTTAAGTATACTCCTATTGCCTTTATACTCTTCTCAGGATTCACTCGATCTATCCTGTCTATACCTGACATATGCTTCCTTCTTTTTCTTAACCAAACCCTCAATTTCTCTTGTCATCCAGTATTCCCTATACCTACCAGCCTTTTCTTTCACCCTGACAGGATTCTTGTTATCTCATTTCTAAAAGCTTCCCATTTTCCAGCCGTCCCTTTATCTGCGAACATCTGCCCCCAATCAGCTTTTGAAAGTTCTTGCCTAATACTGTCAAAATTGGCCTTTCTCCAATATAGAACTTCAACTTTTAGATCTGGTCTATCCTTTTCCATCACTATTTTAAATCTAATAGTATTATGGTCACTGACTTCAAAGTGATCCCCCATTGACACCTCAGTCACCTGCCCTGCCTTATTACCTAAGAGTAGGTCAAGTTTCGCATCTTCTGTAGTAGGTACATCCACATACTGAATCAGAAAATTGTCTTGTACACACTTAACAAAGTCCTCTCCATCTAAACCCTTAACACTATGTCTCTTTCTATCATGAGCTGTAGTTGGGCAAAGTTTGTGATAAATGTACCTGAGATGGGCAGAATCCATGGTCTCTTTGCCACCAAGTTAGAACAGAAAACAAAAAGAAACCATTGTCTTAAAGTACCATTTTTGAACCTTTGAAGTATTTTTGTATGTTGGAAAAATTACATAAACAATGTACTTCTGAGTATGTTATGTGGTAATTTCTGTTATGCATGTTTATATTTGTTAAAGATAATATCAGTTGGCAAACTCAGTAATAGCACTAAATGCTTTTAGACAGGAACCAGACAACTGTAGGGAGGCACTAAGATAAGTGGGGTCAGGGTGCCCTAACACTGTAAAAAGGCCCGTGGATTAATTGAGGAAGCAGTTTAACAAGCAGGCACATTTTGAAGAGGTGGTGCTCATCTAATGGTCAGAAACAGTCAGGGCAGTGTGGATCCCACTTCTTTACACAGTATTCCTTAACTCACAAGCTTGTTATATCCTAGACCGCATGGTCTCAAATGCCTTCTCATTTCAATTGGAGTATGGGAACTCATTACCCTGTTAGCTACCTGTTGTTTCCACCTATTTTCTCTCAGTGATCACAAACTCCAGGATCACAATGCCAATATTCTTGAATTCCAGAGATATCCTTCATCTTGTCAAATTGTGGCATGTTTTTCTCTACAATGCTCCCAGATTCCAAGGTTGTTCTCCCATTTTTTCCAGGTCCCAGAATTACTCAGGGTAACTTTTCATGAGCCTAATCCCCAGCACCTCAACCATCCTCTACAATGTTACTGGAAGTCAGTAATCTTCAACTTTGTTTTGAATTTTGTGAACCGCGCCCACGTCTCCACCTACTCTAAGAGATGCTAATCCTGAGACTTTTCGATACTTTTTTAATTCCAACATTCGCCAGCTGTTGAACCATATTATTTGTACCATTTTGTCTTAAATCATCTCCAGTTCATCAGTTGTGATTTTGTATGAAGCTTACTCGTGACAGATGAAAAGTGTTGCATGTACTTCTGTCCGTGTAACATTTACTTTCTGTTACACTTTCCATTTCCTCCACACTTTTTCCAATATGATATTTTGTCATGCCTGTCACACTCGAACCTGTATATTTATTATACTAACTTTTGATTGAATACTACCAACTGTCAGCTAAGAAGGTAGCAGAATGGTACTGCTCTTCATCATTACTAACCTGAAGTCAAAGACTGAATGACAGAAATAAAGGCCCAGATAGAATGTGGTGAGGGAAGCAAATTATTGTCTAAAAGAGAAACCCAGAAATATTCCAGAATTTGAAAGTGCCATTGAATTTGAGAGCAAGAACTTATTATTTGGTTTTTTGCTTCCATTTTCTAACTCCTGGTAATGGTGAGGAAAGGAGGAGAAGAATGGGGCTTTGTGCATTTTAGTGGTAGGGTATGTTTAGAGCCCAAAAATTACAAGGGATGGAATGTTAAGATTGAGTTAGGTCAGAGTTGGTGAAGAGGGGAGCTGTGATCTTTAGGTGACCAAGGTTTGCTCAAGAGATTGTGGGGTGTATTTTAGCCTCTTCTAACCTACAGCTGTTACACTAAATAGCATAACCTTGTTAACACTTGTTGATTCCCTCTCTGTTATGCTCTGGATTACCCAAGGTCTGGAAAATGAGGCTGGCAGTTAAATTTAAACAGCCTCCTCTAACATCATATTTTAAGTGTGCAGCTTCTGCAAAATGAAGGAGACACGCTTCATAACCCTCTGTTACTACACAACCAAAAACAATTGGTTGGAAAGGAGTTTTCCAATCTTTAAAATTTTAATCAGCCAACCTTCTCCTATTTATCTTAGGGAATCAACATTGACCCCAGAAAGAGTGAAGGAAGAGAAGTAGGTAGTATGTTAACTATTATATCTTACTTTCAGAGATCCAAACCTCATTTCAGCCCATACTTGATTTACCAATTTACGTGTTATTTGTCCCTGCCTCAAGGAACTCCTATTGCTTCCACATGCTTCAAAATAGGTTTTTAAATTAATCCCTGCCTTATCAAATGGCCTCCACTCATCCTGGCCCTTTTTCCACCATCCACAATCACCCCCATCATCGATTTCAGAACTTACACGTACTCAGCCACCCCTATTCACCCAAACGTGCACAACTCCTCTTCTATCAACAGTTTTAGATTCTAGCAATCACTACTCACTGATTCTATGCTATACATCTTCTTCCCTACTCCTCTACAACTCTACACCCCTTGAATTGTTTCTGAGCACATCATTTGAATTCTCACTTGTACATGCAGAAATATTCCAAAAACCAACCAATATTGGTCCAATTGATTTCACACTGAAATAACTGCCAGAAACCGGAGCAGTACTTTTGCAGCACCCCCTGCCCCCATTCTCTCCACAAGCAACTTCCAGAATATCCAAATCCCTCTCATTGTTGCAGGCCTTTTGATTACTTTAATAGTTTTCTTTTATTCATTCACAGAATGAGGACATTACTGTCTGGGCCAACATTTATTATCCAGAGGGCAGTTGAGAGTCAACCACATTATTGAGAGTCTGGAGTCATATGTAGGCCAGACCAGGTAAGGATGGCAGTCTCCTTCCCTAAAGGACATTACTGAACCAGATGGGTTTTTACAACAATTGACAATGGATTCATGGTCATCATTAGACTCTGAATTCCAGATTTTTTATTGAATTCAAATTCCACTATCTGTCATGGTAGAATTCAAACCTAGGTCCCCAGACTACTAGCTGGCTCTCTGGATTAACAGTCCAGCAATAATCCCATTCAGCCTCCCCAACACTGTTGACTAAGATGTCACCGAGTGAATCAAGACACACACAGACAAGCATATAATAATGATTGGGCCACCTGTTTATATTTCCAGAGACATAATTAACAATAAAAAAGTAGTTAACGTTAATAAGGAAACAAGTAATGTTTGTTAATTAATTGATGAGTGGCTGTATAAAATCCTTCTGTAAGAAAAAAAATAAATAAATAAAATCCTTCTGTGACACAGTTGGTGGTTGGTTCAGGACTCATTCCACTTGTGTGTGATAATGCTTTGGATACAGAAAGCAAACATTTTTTTAAAATTAAAACAGACTGAGAGGGCATTTGTGGTAGTGTCCCTATGTCTGAGTTAGAAGGCCTGTGTTGAAGTCCCATGTGCTACGGTAAAAGAGAAAAGACCTACTCCAGAATATGAACATAAAAATGAAAGGATGACAAGCTAGTGCCGTGCTGAGGAAGTGCTGCACTGTCAAAATTGCCAGACACAAAACTGAGACCCTGTCTGCCACTGAAGTGAATGAAAAGGATCCAGTGAATATATAAATTGGGGACGACTGGAATTGGAGAGTGAACCATTGAACGGGTATAATCAATAAACTCATTGCCCAAAGAAAGTCTATTTCTCTTGGTTTTAGTTTGGCCAGTCTATAATTTCATTTGATCAATACATTAATTTGTATAACAAATCAAATATTTTGTATGACTTATTATTGACAGTTAAAGGAGATATGCTTGTAATAAAGCAAAAATATCTTGGACACTTCTTTGATAATAACATAAAAAGCTTGTTTGAAATATAATGTTTCCTTTGACTCATTAATAATAAAAATAATAATGTAATATACTAAAAATATTTATGCATATATCCTGTCCATCTTACCTTCTACTGTAAGATCACCAGCTTCAACCTTTATGATACTGCCTGCCTCCATCCCTATCTCAGCCAATTTCCCACTGAAATGCTTATCTATTAGTTTTGTCACCTTCAGATTTGACTGCCTTTATTACCCAAATTTGATCCTTCACCCACTATAAACTTTGGCTCATCTAACATTCAATATCCCTTCCTTCCAGTTCCAAGAAGGGATTGCCCAACACCTTTTGTCCTCATTGATCTGCATTGGCTCTTCACCCCCAAATGCCTGAAAATTCTCTTTTTCCTTTAATCCTCAGCTTCCTATTTGTGGAAACTCCACCAGCTTTACCTCTATTATATTCCATCTGGCTCTGAACTCATTTGTATCTTCTTCATCATCTCTTCAGTCAGCTCTTGGTGACAGTATTTACACAAACTTTGGCTGAACACCTTGAAATTCCTTGCCAAACCACAAGAAGAAATACTAGGTGCTTGTAATAAAGGGACAGCACTAATTATTGATGATATGAATCGGCATGGTGGCTCAGTGGTTAGCACTGCTGCCTCACAGGATCAAAAACCTGAGTTTGATCCCAGCCTCGGGCAGATGCTTGTGTGGAATTTACACCCCCACTCCCCCCTCGTGTCTGCTGGGGTTTCCTCTGGGTTTCTCACACAATCCAAAGTTGATTTGGAGGATCCGTTGTTGGACTGGGGTGGACAAAGTTAGAAATCACACAACACCAGGTTGTAGTCCAACAGGTCCAACTAGCTTTCAGGGTGCTGCTCCTTTATCAGGTGATAAAGGAGCAGTCATCTGATGAACCATCGGATGAAACAGCAGCGCTCCAAAAGCTAGTGCTTCTAACTAAACCTGTTGGACTATAACCTAGTGTTGTGTGATTTCTAACTTTGTCCAAAGATGTACAGAATAGGTGGATTGGCCATGCTAAATTGCCCATAGCATCCAGGGATGTGCAGGCTAGGTGCGTTAGACATAGGAAATGCAGGGTTACAGGGTGAGGGTGGGGGGTTGGGTCTGGGGGGAAAGCTCTTTAGAGAGTCGGTGTGGACTTGATGGTCTGAATGCCTCCTTCCACACTGTTGGGAATCTATGATAAATATAAAGTAGAAAAAAACATATTTGTAATTCACATTTGTAACCTTAATGAAGACTTTACAGAATGCTATTAAGGTTGTCTCTTAGAGCAGCATATCTGCAACTTGCCAGACAGCAGCATAGACTAGACTTGGAACAGTTAAATGTCTCAAAAGTAATTAAGATCTCAGACTGAAAGCACTGTTAGGTATCAGTGATCACAATATGACTGAATTTTACATCCTGTTCGAAAGGGAGAAAAGTGGGTATAAAAATGATTTTTCAAAAAAACTTAAAACGGCAACAATGTGGTCAAAAAGGTGATTTCACTGTGCTTCAATGTATCGTGCAGTATCAATGATCTTCTTAGTGGCCTTAACGTAACCGTCCTCACCCATGTACATCATGGTGGCCCAGCAAGCAGCAATGATCCCCCCTGGTCTCGATCCAGCGATTATGGGTGATGCATAGATCCCTCCCTGCCAGTCCGGGGCCACAAAGAACTGGTAGTGACGGTACTTCTTGTTGCTGTACAGGACAACTAAAGAACCTTTGGGAGAATAGCCGTACTTGTGTGTGTCGGCAGAGATGCTCGTCACTCCCTTAACACGAAAGTCAAAGGGTGGCAGTGAGTAACCAGCTTTCTCCATGAAGACAATAAGAAAGTGAATTATGATACTAGGCTAGGCAATAAATCAACAGAAAAGCTGTAAACATTTCAAGGGATATTTCAGAATACTCAGAAATTTCAGAATTAAGTACATTCCTACTATAAACAAAATTTCTAAGTGGACAGTCTACCATCTGTGGTTAACTAAAGAAGCATCAAACGTCTATATAGAGCA
This sequence comes from Chiloscyllium plagiosum, assembly GCF_037043375.1. Taxonomy (NCBI): domain Eukaryota; kingdom Metazoa; phylum Chordata; class Chondrichthyes; order Orectolobiformes; family Hemiscylliidae; genus Chiloscyllium; species Chiloscyllium plagiosum. The sequence continues at coordinate 47,255,406 of NW_028270153.1, read as the reverse complement.
TCAAACTTAGCAAAAGGCATATAATTGTGCAAAAGATGAGTGGCAGGTCAGATGACTAATCAGAATGCAAAGAATGGCTGACAGGTTAAACAGGACAAATAAATTGGAATATGAGAGGAAGAAAGCTCAAAATGTAAAAATATACAGCAATATTAGTATCTAAAAAGGAAAAGAGTACATAAAGTGACTGTTGTTCTTTACAATGTGAGAATGTAAGTTAATAGTAGTTAATAAAGAAATTTTAGATATGATGAATAAATATTTTGCATCTGCCTTCACTATACAGTGTAAAACAATTCCCAATAATATGTGTAAAACAGAAGGTTAAAAGAAGGAAGGAGTTTGGTGAAACTTCATCAATAAGGAAATATTACTGAAAACACTGATGTATTTAGGGTTGGCGAGTCTTTGAGTCCTGATAAATTTCAACCTCAATTATTAGATGAGATGGCTAACAAAAATGGCTAATAAAAAAGGAACTATGGATGCTGGAAATCTGAAATAGTGCTGGAGAAACTCAGCAGGTCTGACAGCATCAGTGGAGAGAGAAGCAGTTAACGTTTGATTCCAATGATCCTTCTTCAGACTTGATAGCATCTAAGCATCTTGATGAGAATGGGTTGGGGCATTTGGAAGGGAAATGAGTGACCACACAGATGGAGTTGGAGCCCAGAGAAAGAGAGAGGGGAAAAGTTAGGTGGACAAAGCTAATGTTGATAGTAAGCCAGAGAAGAAGAAAAGCTAGATAAGTAACAATGGGGACTATGAGGAGGTGAAAACGAATTAGGTATGCTGAAAGCAGCCCACATCATGAGAGGATCTGGGATGTGGGGGTGAGTAAAAGAGATGGTAGGATGTGTTCAGGGTCTAAACTTCTTGTACTTAATATTGAGTCCTGAAGGCTGCAGAAGTAAATAAGTTGCATTAATTTTCCAAAAGTCATTAGATTTTGGAAGAAAAAATTATGTTTGACTAATGTATTAGAATTATTTAAGGAATAACATGTTCAGTGGACAAAGCCAATCCAATGATTACATTTAGACTTCCAGAAGGCATTTTACAAGGTTCCAGATAAAAGTTTATTGTGCAAAGTAAAAGCTCATAATGTTGGGAGTAACATATCAGCATAAATAGAAGATTGTCTGGCTGACAGAAAACAGAGAATGCACAAATGTAGGATGTGATGAATAGGGTCCAACAAAGGGCTGTGGTGGGCTTTTAACTTTTACAATTTATATCAATTGTCTTAGAAGTAGGACTCAAAGTCATGGTGGCTATATTTTCAAATGACACAAAGATAGGTAGGGTAGTGTATTGTGAATATGGCCACTATTGGAATATTGTGTGCAGCTCTGGTCTCCCTCCTCTAGAAAGGATGCAGCGAAACTTGAAAGAGTTCAGAAGAGATTTACAAGGATGTTGTCAGGTTTGAAGGGCTTGAGCTATCGGGAGAGACTGAATAGGTTGGGGCTGTTTTCCCTGGGGTGTGGAGGCTGAGGGGTGACCTTATAAAGGTTTATATAATATGATGGGCATGGATAGGGTAAATGGCCAAGGTATTTTCCCTGGGTTGGGGGAGTCCAAAACTAGATGGCATAGGTTTAGGGTGGGAGGAGAAAGATTTAAAAGGGACCTCAGTGGCAACTTTTTCATACAGTATGGAATGAACTGCAAGAGTAAGTGATGGAAGCTGGTACAATTACAATATTTAAAAGATATCTGGATGGGTATATGAATAGGAAAGGTTTAAAAGGATATAGCCCAAGTGCTGGCAAATGGGACCGGATTAGTTGAGGATATCTGGTCAGCATGGACATGTTAGACTGAAGGGTCTGTTTCTATGCTGTATATTTCCATGACTCTGTGATATAACAAGAATTCAGACCTATAAAGCTTATCTGAGTGGCAAAAATCTGACGGATTTTTAATGTGAGAAAATGTAATAGTATTCACTTTGGCAGGATGAATAGAAAAAGAGGATTATGTAAATGCTGAATGACTGCAGAATGCCAAGATGCAGAGAGAGAGAGCCAATCACAAAATGTTGCCATGAATGCACAGAAAGGGGTTAAGAATGCTTTCTGTTATACGAGGAATATTGAACTTAAGTCAGAAGTCACACAACACCAGGTTATAGTCCAACAGGTTTATTTGAAATGACAAATTTTCAGAGCACTACTCCTTTGTCAGGTGAAGCGGAGAGAAGCAAAGAGGCACAGAATTTTTATGCAGAGAGATAATGGTAAGATATTGTACTTAAAAGTAAAGACGTTATGTTCTAGTTATACAGGGTATCAGTGACGTAGATGGCTTTTTGTTAAGTAAGGAAATCAAAGGTTATTGAGGTAAACAGGAATGTGGAATTCAGAACATTGTCATATCAGCCATAAACTTACTGATTGGCACATTAGGCTTTAAGGGCTGACAGACTACTTCTGCTCAAAATTAGTATTCTGCTGTGTATGGTTCAAACTCTTCTCTTTTTGCTTTCCACCTCTTGTCATTTTTGAACAAGGTTTTGATCATATGTGCCAGAAGGGAAGAAAGAAAGAAGGGATCAAAATGATGTCCTGGGCAATTGAAGAGGGGAGAAATAGCTGTACTTTTAAAAGAAGTTCTTGTGTTGTCCAACTGCTTCTATTGTAGGTTAAAGGCTGGTTCTGGTAATGATAAGGTGGTAATGGTGAAACATTTCCCCTTTTTTGTACTAATGTAAAGACACTGATTATCACGTGCTAACATGCATATTTGAGCATGACGGCCACTTGGCCAGAGAAAGGTTTAGCAAAGTTTGGATAAGCTATCTATTGAAGAACAAACTTGTGTTGTATAATAGTGCAACTTTAAGAGTCTGTGTCCCTTGTCAGGTCAGATGACCTTCTGCTGAACCCATGAATAATTATTTGGAGGAAACGGCAATAATCACTGTCCATAACCAAGTGATTTTTCATGCTTGTTACTGTTGGAATTTCTACTCAGTAGAAGGGATAAGTGGAATATTCACACACGTGATATTCTGCTATGTTAATTGAGTACAAGGTATTTTGAAGTTCTTCAGAGATATCCTGTGGAGAAGTGTGAATTATAGCCAATAAACAGCAAAAGTAGACTGTCATCAGTTCAACATTCTTTACAGTGGAGTTACTTACAATGTACTAACAAGTTAGCAGCCAAAATCAGGATGTTAACAAGCAAATGACAATAAAAGCAATGGAAATGTCATCAACATAAGTCAATTTATCATTTTACTATATTTCAAAAAGTATTTCATCAGCTCTAAAGAAATTTAGAATATCCATAATTTGCGAGTTCCTTTGACACTAATTGTTGTGGAGATCGTTACACTATATTAGTGATGAGATGACCTCTTCAATTTATATTATTTCTTTGTTGGGCCCAAAAGATTATTTTCTGTGTCGCTGAACCTCACAAACTTGTTTGATCACAGATTTTCTCATCTTGAAAATGATTTTAGTTAAGATAGAGGTGCCACTGTAGCTTGGATTAAACAAGGGAAAATTAGTCATTCCAGTTTGTAAAACTTGCAGAAAATTTGTCTGTGTGGATTTTTTTTTATTTACTGGATATGTCCATCAGTCGCTATGCCAGTATTTATTGCCCTTTGAGAATGTGACAATGAACTGCTTTATTGAACAGCCAATGATCATGAGGGTAGGTACACCCAGTAGTAGTGAACTAATGACAATATAATTCCATGTAAGAAGGTGTGTGGCTTGGAGACGAATATGAAGGTTCTGTTGTTCTCATGAATGTGCTGTCCTTATCCTTCTAGCTGGTGGAAATGAGCTTTGGAAGGAGCCTTTGTGAGCTGTTGCAGTGTATCTTGTAGTTGGCATGTACTACTACCACTGTGCCTTTATTGTGGGCAAAACTGAATGTTGAAGGTGTTACCAATCAAACAAGCTGCTTTGTCCTGAATGCTTGTGAGCTTGTTGAGTGTTGATAGGTTCAGGTAAATGGAGCATATTCCATCATATTTCTGGCTTGTGGCTGTTGGACAGGCTTTGAGAGTCAGGAGGAACGTTGCTCATTGCAAAATTTCCAACAGATGAGGACAGGATCTGACTATAATGACCTTCACAATCAATCTGTTGATATCCACAGCTGAGGTTCACAGGTGAATTATGAACACTTAGGAATGGTAACAAAAGATATTCAGGATAGTGGAACCATATTGAAAGTTTACATGAAAGAAGAATGGAAGCATACTGGAGGAAATTGTTAATGAGAATAGGCATAATTAATAATCTTCATAATACATTAATCTTATTTATTGAATTGCAAATATTTGCACTCACAAGTACACTAGTAGCTAACTACATAATAATCATATAAATAGTAGAGAAAGTTATGGAGAAAATTCTGAAGGAGAAAATTAATCTCCATTTAGAGAGGTGAAATTTGATCAAGATAGTCAGCATGGCTTTGTCAGAGAGAGGTCATGCCCAATAAATCTGGTTGAATTTTTCAAGGATGTGACAAAGCTTGTAGGTGAGGGTGGTGCAGTTGATGTGTTCATATGGATTTCAATAAGGCCTTTGATAAAGTCCCAGAAGGTAAAAGCACCTGGGATCTGAGATAACTTGACAAGTTGGATCCAAATTTGGCTTGGAACAAGGAACAGATAATAGGAGTCGAAGGCTGTTGGTATGACTGGAGGGCAGTGTCCAGTGGTGCACCACAGGGATCCCTTATTGTTGGTGTTATAAAAAAACAATGTAGATGAGAATATGAGGGGTATGATATGTAGGTTTGTGGATGACATTGAGATTAAATATGTAGTCAATAATGAGGACATGGACAGATTAGGTAGATGGTCAGAACAGTGGCAGATGGAATACAACCCTGTTAAGTTTGAGGTGATGTATTTTGGAAGAACTAACAAGACAAGGGAGCACACAATGACTAGCAGGACACTAGAAGTTCAGAGGAACAGAGGGATCTGAGATGCTTGTCCACAGATTCCTGAAGGCTAATAAGATGGCTAAGAATCTTTGTGGTTGGCACGGTGGCACAGTGGTTAGCACTGCTGCCTCACATCGCCTGAGATCCGAGTTCAATTCCCTCTGCAGGCGACTGACTGTGTGGAGTTTGCATGTTCTCCCCGTGTCTGCGTGGGTTTCCTCCGGGTGCTACGGTTTCCTCCCACAATCCAAAGATGTGCAGGTCATGTGAATTGGCCATGCTAAATTGTCCGTAGTGTTAGGTAAGGGGTAAATGTAGGGGCATGGGTGGGTTGCGCTTCGGCGGGTCGGTGTGGACTTGTTGGGCCGAAGAGCCTGTTTCCACGCTGTAATGTAATCTAAAAAAAATCTAATGTAAGACACTTGACTTTATCAGTCAAGGCACAGATTACAAGAGCAGGGAAGTTATGCTGGATCTGCACAGGACTTTGGGACTTTGGTATGGCCACAGCAGTTTGGTTACTACACTATAGGAAGGATCTGATTGTACTGTAGGAAGTGCAAAGGACATTCACCAGGACATTGCCTGGTTTGGAATGTTCAGCTATGAAAAGAGGCTGGATAAGCTCAGATTGCTTTCTTTAGAGGGGCATGGACAGGGTGGATAGAAAGCAACTGTTCCCTGATTTCCTTTTTTTAAGGCAGGAGGGTGGTAGGGCTCTGATGAACACTGCTAAGGAGGATAGTTGAGGCAGATGACCTCACAACCTTTAAAAAGCACATTGATTCACACTTGAAGTGTCATAACTTTGAAGAATATGAGCCAAGTGCTGGAAAGTGGGATCAGTGTAGGTTTTATGTAATTTTGGAGGTACAGACTCAATGGACCAAAAGACCTCTTCTGTATTGTGAGCCCCTGTGGTACTATGATTCTATGAAATGACTCAAAAAAACCTGACAAATTCAGCAGGAGAAGCTGTGAGGATATTGTCACTCATGATTTTGTCCATACGTTGCTTAGTGAAAATGCCCTGCACAAAATAAAAAGGTTAGTTTTAATGATCCAGGAGAAAAACAGATGTCAAATTTGTCTGAATTTCCATATAGTTTGCTTTGAATACTAATATGTTATTATAATTAGGTAAGTGTAATGGGACATGTGATATTGAGCTCCTTTGCTCAATATACATTGTAATAGATGGATATGGTGGGGATTGATACAAAAGTATGCAGACATATCAAGCTGTTCTCAGAGTGCATTTGGATTGTCCACTCGCTAAACCATGCAATGATTGAATGTGTATTTGTTTGAATGGCTCTGCACATTTTTCAGCATAATCTTGTCAGATCTGATATACAGTGTGGGTGTTTTCCTTCAAAGCAGAAAATCAAATGGTATCATTTTTCGTTACTCTTACACACCTACATACTTTCATGAATCTGATTATTGAAAATGATTGAAACAGAACTGAAAGGCTCACCTGACTGAGAACAGGACCCAGAGAAAACAAAGATGAGTAGATCATGCATGTGCTCAACCTACTATCTTCCTCTTCAGTAAAGGCAAGGGAGATTGCTCTGCCAGTATGATACTCCTGAGTCACACCAGGCATTGCTTAACACAGGGATGACACATCACAGATTAACATGTTGCAAGATGGAAGACGTCCGCTATTTAAATATCTATAGCAAATGATTACCTATCATCGCAGTCATAATGTTTGGCACAGTCATAATGTTTAAGACAGTAACTTTTATAAATATGGGCATTTGTTTAGGTTTACGCAAAATATAATGACTGTCTGCAGAAGTTGTGGTTCCTCTTGTATATAAACCTTGAAGTATAGGGTCCTCAACTGGTGTCAAACATTTATAATAAAACAAAAGCATATGGCTGCTTGCATCGAGCATAAACAAGTTTTTCAACTGAAACTTTGGTGCAAAGAATATGTTTTGGCCTAATAGCTGTAGCATGCTATCAGTACGTAATGTTCAAATTCCAGGTACTTAATCACTTCCTTATTTAAAGAAATGTGTTATAATAAGGAGGTTAAAGCTGTCAAAGAATGCAGAGTAATCCTAAGGAGATTCCAATAGCTGCCACTAAAGGGCATGGGATGCATTGAGAGGCAAACAATCAGAGTTGATGGGAATGAAGGTAATTTGGGAGAATGCTGCAAGGTAGGGTGGAAGTCATGTAGCAATTGATAAACAAGGACAAGGATAAGAGATTTGATGCATTGGTGAACAAGTAGCCAGTGTAGATCAAGAGGGATTGGAATGATGGCTGAGTGAAAACTAGAAGGATGCTGAAAAAGCTGAATCTAGAGATAATGAAGATATCAGTATTGGTTTTGGTGGCAATGGTTGTAAAGTTGGAAATAAATAGCTTTGCTTTTAGAAAAAATGCAGCTTAAAACTCAGATCAGAGTCAAACAGAGTGCTGATGTTGAGCTCAATCATGTTCAGAAAGCTTATCTTAGTTTCAGGAACATTGTCTCAGTTGATTTAAAAGTCTCAAAGCCCTCTAGTCCTCACACCTTATACTCCCTAACCTTTCCACTTCATATGTCTCTTCCTTACCAAATAATGGCACATGCCACGCCATACTCCCTCATGCACACTTGTTTTTTATACACCAACATATGATGGCTCCATACTACATTCAGCCCCAAACTATCTAAATAACCATTCACCATAAATTCAATCTGGGCCGATCTCAAGAGCCATGTTGAAATTTTTAAAAAATTTAATTGAGCTCTCCCTCAGACACACTTGGATGAGAATACATGTCAGTCTCATGAAACTGAAGAAGGGCTTATGCCCGAAACATCAATTCTCCTGCTCCTTTGATGCTGCCTGACCTGCTGCGCTTTTCCAGCAACACATTTTTAAGCTCTGGTCTCCAGCATTTGCAGTCCTCATTTTCTCCAAGTCTCATGAAACTCAAAGATTTTAAATCCCTTAAGGATTCAACCTGTTCTAAAAACAAACTTCTTTCGGAATCAACATTAAAGACAACTCATCTTCAAAAAGTCCTTTCAAGCTATCAATCAAAATAGCAAATCAAACTGATATAAGTTCTGTTGGAGCTTTTGACATTCAACAAAATGTTCCTAATTCGCTCAGCCGTAAGAAAAGCTCCAGGAAGATCTAAACAAAAACCTCAATGGAAATGGTAGGAACAGATAGTAATGTTTTATTCTAACCTACATCAGATGGTCTGTTGATCAAAACAGTCCAGCGGATTGTGTTTTTTTAAAACCCAACAGCTTCAGTCCGATTTTTTTCTTTCATGTTTAAAAGGCAGAGACTTCTGAAAATCTTCAAGTTTGGACACTTAAATTGACGCATTAATGTAAATTTGTGATTCCTGCACTGCACATTGAGGTCATTGCAACAGTGAAAATAGAGTTCATTCAACTCAGACCTATTTTTAAATGACCAAATGAGTCTTACTTTCCCACTTGTGAGATCTATGCCCTGACCCTTTTCTCTTCTGGCAGAAAAGGAATCTATTGGAAATGGGGGTGGGACTTTCATGCAGTAATTGTAACAAAGTCAGCCAAGTGGACCTCATAGAACATGAGTTCCCTGATTGGGGCTGTTAACCCTGTCCAATCATGGAGCCCTGTCTGACAGATATAAATAAAAGATTCAGAGATTCTGTTCACTCTGAGGAAGCTGGGTCAGTGTCAAATACTATGCATGTCTAAATAAAGGGTGACTTGTTGATGGGATACAGGCCTCTGTTGAGTTATTTCATTTCATATTCAGGATGTCATTTTTAAATGTTTCTGGATCATCCCAAATTTCTGAATTATATGTCCCTTGGAGCCTGGCAAGAGAGAAGTCAATATGGTGTCTAAAGAAGGGGTAGTAAGTTAAGCTAGGTGACATCAACATACGCATACCCTTGTTTCTGTATCATTTCCGTGAAGATGAGGAAGTGGGTGGGACCAAGGACAAGTCATTTAGAAAGTTATGAGATGACCATGTACAGATGGAGCTGGAGGAAAAGCCATTGTTCAACATATAGGTACATGTAGGCATGGAACCATATAAACAGAATGTCTCCAAAGTCGATAGTGAAGGAAGGAGAAGCTATGGACAGGATGGTAAAGAGTCATAGAGTTATAGAGATGTACAGCACAGAAACAGACCCTTCGGTCCAACTTGTCCATGCCAACCAGATAGCTCAATCCAATCTAATCCCACCTGCCAGCACCTGGCCCATATCCCTCCAAGCCCTTCCTATTAATATACCCACTCAGATGCCTTTTAAATGTTGCGATTGTGCTAGTCTCCACCACTTCCTCTGGCAGCCCTTTCCACACACACATACACACATCATCCTCTGTGTGAAAAGGTTGCCTGTTAGATCTCTTTTATATCTTTCCCCTCTCACCCTAAACCTATGCCCTCTAGTTCTGGACCCACTCCAGGGAATAGACCTTGTTTATTTACTCTATCCGTGCCCCTCATGATTTTATAAGGTCATCCCTCAGCCTCAGATGCTCCAAGGAATACAGCCCCAGCCTGTTCAACCTCTCCCATAGTTCAAATCCTCCAATCCTTGCAACATCCTTGTAAATCTTTTCTGAACCCTTTTAAGTTTCACAACATCCTTCCGATAGGAAGGAGACCAGAACTGTATGCAATATTCTAAACATAGCCTAACCAATATACCGGACAGCCACAACATGACCTACCAACTGTGTACTCAATACTCAGACCAATAAAGGAAAGCATACCAAATGCCTTCTTCATTATCCTAACTACCTGCAACTCCACTTTCAAGGAGCTAAACACCTGCACTCCAAGGTCTCTATGTACAGCAACACTCCCTATGACCTTACCACTAAGTGTATAAGTCCTGCTAAGATTTGCTTTCCTAAAATGCAGCACCTTACATTTGTCTAAATTAAACTCCATCTGCCACTCCTTAGCCCATTGGCTCATCTGACCAAGATCCTGTTGTAATCTGAGGTAACCTTCTTTGCTGTCCACTGCGTCTCCAATTTTGGTGTCATCTGCAAACTGACAAATTATATCTCTTAAGCTCACCCTTAGTGTGGAGCTGCAGAAGTTGGGGGAGATACTAAATGAGTATTTTGCATCAGTGTTTACTGTGGAAAAGGACGTGGAAGATATAGAATGTAGGGAAATAAATGGTGACATCTTGAAAAATGGCCATATTACAGAGAAGGAAGTGCTGGATATCTTGAAATGCATAAAAGTGGATAAATACCCAGGACCTGATCAGGTGTACCCGAGAACTCTGTGGGAAGCTAGGGAAGTGATTGTTGAATCCCTTGCTGAGATATTTGTATCATCGATAGTCACAGGTGAAGTGCAGGAAGACTAGAGGTTGGCTAACGTGGTGCCACTGTTTAAGAAAGGACAAGCCAGGGAACTATAGACAGTGAGCCTGACGTTGGTGGTGCGTAAGTTGTTGGAGAGAATCCCGAGGGACAGGATGTACATGTATTTGAAAAGGCAAGGACTGATTAGGGATAGTCTACATGACTTTGTGCTTGGGAAATCATATCTCACAAACTTGTTTGAGTTTTTTGAAGAAGTAACAAAGAGGATTGAGGAGGCAGAGCAGTGGACGTGATCTATGTGGACTTCAATAAGGCGTTCGACAACGTTCCCCATGGAAGACTGGTTAGCAAGACTAGATCTCTTGGAATACAGGGAGAACTAACCATTTGATACAGAACTGGCTCAAAGGTAGAGGGCAGAGGGTGGGGGGGGGGGTTGTTTTTCACATTGGAGGCCTGTGACCAGTGGAGTGCCACAAGGATTGGTGTTGAGTCCACTATGTTTCATCAGTTACATAAATGATTTGGATGTGAGCTTCATCAACCATGTCAGATACTGCAGACAATCAAAGATTTTAGAAGATTGCTACAGCTTTTTTTTTAGATTAGATTACTTACAGTGTGGAAACAGGCCCTTTGGCCCAACAAGTCCATACCGACCCGCCGAAGCACAACCCACCCAGACCCATTCTGCTACAATTACACATTCACCTAACACTACGGGCAATTTACCATGGTCAATTCACCTAACCTGCACATTTTTGGACTGTGGGAGGAAACCGGAGTACCTGGAGGAAACCCATGCAGACACGTGGAGAATGTGCAAACTCCACACAGTCAGTCGCCTGAGGTGAGAATTGAACCTGGGTCTCTGGCGCTGTGAGGCAGCAGTGCTAACCACTGTGCCACCCCTACTTTCTTTAACATAAAAGATACAACCCATCCAGTCCAGAGGACTTATCAACATTTAAACCCCAGTCGTTTCCTAGTATGTTTTCTCTGGTGATACTTAAATGTTTGTTTCCTCACCATTTCGACCCCTGGATTATTTAGGAATTTTAAAATGCTATTAATATGCTCTACTATGAAGACTGATGCAAGGTATTTATTAAACTTTTTTGGTATTTCCTCTTTCTTCATTGGTGCTTCACCAACCTCATATCTAAGATGCCAATGTTCATTTAGCTTCTCTTTTCCTTATATATTTAAAGAAGCATTTATTGTCCATTTTATATGATGTGCTAGTTAGCTCTCATAATTTATTTTCTCCTTAATTATTATTTTTTGATCATCTTTTGTTGATTTTTAATACTTTCCCAATCATCTGGTTTACTACTAATATTTGCCACATTGTATGTTTTTCTTTCAGTTTGGTAATATCCTCAACTCAGAGGCAATCTTATTGAAATGTATAAGATCTTCAGGGGGCTTAAAAGAGTGACTACTGTAAACATGTTTACAGTTTTGGGAAAAGATTAGAATTAGGGGAGAGCATTTAAAAATAATAGCTTTCTCATTTAAATAGATGTGAGGAAAATTATCTTTTTCTCTCAGAGGATCTTTAGGCTGTAAATTATTTTCTTCAGGGAGCAGTGGAGGCAAAGTCATTGGATATTTTTGTTTGAGTAAGACAGGTTCTTGACTAATAAGGGAGACAAAGTGTATCGGGTAGAGCAGAAAGAAAAGGCCTCGATGAAATGCACCATGATCTCATAAAATGATGGAAGACACTAGGGTGGTTAGACAGACCACTGCTGCTCTTAATTAGGATCATTGTCTGAAACATCTAAGAATCTAAAGGGGATTAACAGGGTAGATACTGAAAGATTTTTTTTGCCTGACTGCAGAAGCTAAAACAAAGGGTGGGAGGAGCAGTCTCAACATAATGGGTCAATTATTTAGGTCTGAGATAATGAGAAATTTCTTAGTCAAAGTTTGTGAATTTTTGGGATTCTTTATCGCAGAGGATTATGGATGCTTCATTATTGACTTTATTTGACTTCAGGAATCAAAGGATATGGAGAACTTGCAAGGAAGTGAAGTTAATGTCAAAGATCTGCAATGATCATATTAAATGGTGTCTTGACCAGCCATGTAATCTACACCTGCTCTAACATCTTCTGCTTTTCTGTTCTTGTGCCACAAGCAGTCCAGCTTCGACCCAGTTAAAGAATAAAGTTTGTTCACTATTTGATTTAAAGAGACAATGTAACTTAGGTAATTTCCGTCACATCACTTTTCATAATGCCAATGCACAACAGTTTAAAAAATATTAAATACAGCAAGATTTTTCTATGCAATTTATTTACAAATAAGCAAACAAAATATTTTCCTTTTTTTATTTGGAAACTTCTTTCTTCACATCGACATACAAGTCCACTGTGACACCTCCAAATTGATTGTCAGGCCAGATCAGTACTAGCCAAATTTTAAAACCTGATCCAGCCACATGTAGATTTTAATACTAACATTACAAGATTGGATAGATCAAATACTCTCTAGAATGATGATATAAATGTTACTGGAATGTATATATTGCCTTCCATCTTGATAATAGTTCATCAAAGTGGGTGGAGAATTTAATAGGGACCTAAAGGACAACTTTTTCATGCAGAGGGTGGCATATGTATGGAATGCGCTGCCAGAGGAAGTGGTGGAGGCTGATACAACATTGAAAAGGCATCTGGATGAGTATATGAATAGGAAGGATTTAGAGGGATGTGGGCCAAGTGCTGGCAAATAGGAGTAGGTTAGATTAAGATATCTGGTTAACATGGACGAGTTGGACTGAAGGGTCTGTTTCTGTGCTGAACATCTCTATGACTCTATAACTGTTTAAACTAAGATGTCGGGAATTTAAAGCTGAGAAGTGGTAAATAAAAATGTTGCAATTTGAATGAAATAATACATTGGCCAATATTTCAATGCACTCAAGACCTATCCAATTACACAAAGTTAAAATTGGGCCCATTATCTCACTGTTGTGATCATGATACAGGCCTTACATGAAGAATACATCTTTCTGCTCCTTTTCTGATTAAAAGAGCTATGTGATCTCAGAAACATGCAAAAAACATTGTCAACTGATACAGTCTGTAAATAAAAGGTGCTGGTATCACATTTACTGCAACAAGGGCTTTGTATGCTACTATTGCTGATGTGACATTGCTGATTAAAGCTATTATGGTTAGTGAACTCTCAAGCCACACAGTCACATTATGGATTTACTTAGCCTTAATAGAGTTGAGTTTTTCTGCTCATTAAAAAGAATGGAAATTTGGCTTTGAATATTATAGTACCTCAGCAAAACACTGCCGCCAGAATATATGAACCCATGTCTTGGGTGTTACTGTGGTGTCTTCTCTTATTAGGCTGCAGAAAACACAGTTATTTTTATTGTCATTGAGAACCTGCATTTTAATCTATAATTACTGATCCAAAGTCATGACCACAATTTATACCACATATGTAGTGTGTCTGTGTAATGCAGCAAGTTATTTTCCATTTGTTATTTTTAACTCAGATGTAATTCTGATAATGTCACATGACATAGAATCATAGAGAAGTACAGCATGGAAACAGACCCTTCGGTCCAACTCATCCATGCGACCAGATAACCTAACCTAATCTAGTTTCATTTGCCAGCACTTGGCCCATATCCCTCTAAACCCTTCCTATTCATATACACATCCAGATGCCTTTTAAATGCTGTAATTACACTAGCTTCCATCACTTCTTCCAGCAGCTCATTCTATACATGCACCACCCTCTGTGTGCAGATGTTGCCCCTTAGATCCCTTTTATATCTTTTTCCTCTCATCCTAAACCTACGCCCTCTCGTTCTAGACTCCCCCACCCCAGGGAAAATACCTGGTCTATTCACCCCATCCATGCCCCTCATGATTTTATAAACCTCTGTAAGGTTACCCCTCAGGCTCTGACGCTCCAGGGTAAACAGCCCCAGCCCATTCAGCCTCTCCCTGTAGCAGAAATGCTTCAAACCTGGCAATGTCCTTGTAAATCTTTTCTGAACCCTTTCAAGTTTCACAACATCCTTCCAATAGGATGAGCTTCGTTTTATCTGTCACCAACATTTTTTAAACAAAAAAAATTATGTTCATCAACTTTAACATTATGTACATAACTTAAGATACACCAATGATGAGCTATGGTAAATAACTGTAATAAAAGGATGCACATAATCCAATTGGCCGCTGCATATTTTCCTTAAATATTGTTAAGGGATTAATATTTTTTATTGCTCATTTAATAATGCTAAAGGCAACCTTACAGATCACAATTTTGATTGCTTACAAGGATGGAAGCCCTATTTGTATCAAGTGACTATCAAGAACTTTGATGATGATTTCAGATGTTTTTTAGTGGTAATCAAGACAGCCATGCACTGGAAGGCAGCATCTCGACCATGGAGAGGACTGCATATGCTGGAGAGTCAGAGTTGAAAAGCATTCTGATGCCAATTAGCCTGGACTTGAGATACTTGCACTGTTTTCTCAAGGAAAATCAAAAGACTTGGGTAAATCATGGCTTCAGTTAGGTATCACCTGTACACACTAGCTCTGTTCACTTAGGACAATAAACATGGCTTTGACCTAAGTCATGGAAACATGTAGAATTCATGGATTTGCATAAAGATGAACTGCTCTTTTGTGAGCAAAAGACATCTATTCTCCCTTGAGGAGTGGCAATGTGCATATTCTGTAGGTTATAGAAATCATTGAATTTTACAGCATAACGGGAGGTCATTAGACCCATCATTTTTTGTGCTATGTGTGAAAAAGTTGTTCATTATTTTCATTCCCTTGCTCTTTCCCCATAGGCCTGCATCTTTTCCTGCTTTATTATACATCCAAATATTTTTTGAAAAGTATTATTGGATTTGCTTTTATCTTCCTTTCATTCTAGAACATAACAATCTACTGCAATTATCAGAAGACTTAATCTCCTTTCTGGACTTCTGCCAATTATCTTAAATCTGTGTCCTCTGTCAATAGACTTACTGTCAGTGGAACATTTCACTTTTGTTGCTCCAGCACATCTATTAAACCTTTCCTCAATTGTTCTTACTCTAACGAGAATAATCCCAGTTTCTCTAAACTGTTCATATAACTGCAGTCTCTTTTTCTTGGGATAGTTTTTCTGAGTCTGCTTTGTAACCTCTATCCTCTTCAAGTCACGTTCTTCCTAAGGGGTGGAATGCAGAATTAAACTCTATCTCTTCCAATCTTCTGGACCCTATAACTTCAGAAGATCCAAAATGTTCCACCCTGGATTAAATCTCACTAGTCAATCACTCCTTTTTTTACTTACATTAGTTTGCAATATCTTAACTTGAAACAACTCATATTTTAAAAATGTTTGCATCTCCTAAAGAAACAGGATAAAGTTTACAATTGTGATGCTTCCAGCAATACAGTCATGCATTCTCTCACTCAAAGTCTCCTACCACCTCAATTCCCTTTCCAATCTCAGAAATCATAGCTTCATTCCTTCTTTCAAAATCCAATTTTGCATTTCCCCGCCATGCCTTTTTCATCCATATGTTTGTGCGTGCTCTCTGGTACCCTGATAACCAACTACTTATTGTTTTTCAAGATCTCTGCACCAAAATGTTGGCCACTATACTAGCCTCTGAGCCCTTGATATCTGCTCCCTATATAGCTCACCCTTCCTCTTTGCTTCCAAAACCTTCCAGCCCTTCGCTTTGATCATATCTTTGCTCTGACATTTTCCTTTTTTCTTTCCCTCTCCTGTTGAGCACCCATCTTTAATGTGTACAGTATATGAGCTGCGCTTTAGCAATGAGACTATTTTTTGACACTCAATTTTGTGTTTCACATGGGATTACCTTGGGTTTATTGTCTCACAGTATTTATAATATGGTTTAAATTTCTTAGTGTATAAGTCATCCACCCTTTATATCAGCAAAGATGGCACATTTTCTATCATAGCTGTATAAAACAATAGTAAAGGGTAAAACAAATAATGAAATAGAATCATACAAGTGTTATGGTGCTGAAGAAGACCATTCAACCCATTATGCCTACATTGGCCTGTCAGCAATACCAATCTCCTGCTTTCTCCCTAATTCAATGCTTATTATTTTTGTCAAATGATCACCCAAAACCCTCTTGAATGTCACAAAGATCATAAGCAACAGAAAGAGGAGTTGGCTCTTTCACCCCTTGAACCTGCTCTGCCATTGATTACTGATCTGATATTCCTCAAGTTCATTTTCCTGTGTTTTCTCTGTAATTCTTCATTCCCCTACTGATTAAAAAAAACCTTAAATATACATGAGGACACTGCCCCTGCAGCTCTCTGTGGCAAGGAGTTCCAAAGACTCAGAAACCAAATTCCCCCCCTTTTCAATCTTAAATTGGTGCCATGATGTGGAGGTGCTGGTGCTGATGTTGGACAGGGGTGGACAAAGATGGCTCAGTGGTTAGCACTGCTGCCTCACAGCATCAGGGACCCAGGTTCAATTCCCACCTTGGGCAACTGTCTGTGTGGAGTTTACACATTCTCCCTATGTCTGCATGGGTTTCCTCCAGTGCCGGTTTCCTCCCATAGTCCAAAGATGTGCAGGTTATGTGAGTTAGCCATGCTAAATTGCCTATAGCGTTGGGTGCATTAGTTAGAGGTAAATGTAGGGGAATGGGTCTAGGTGGGTTACTCTTCGGAGGAGAAAGTGAGGTCTGCAGATGCTGGAGATCAGAGATGGAAATGTGTTGCTGGAAAAGCGCAGCAGGTCAGGCAGCATCTAGGGAACAGGAGAATCGACGTTTCGGGCATTAGCCCTTCTTGGAGTCAGTGTGGACTTGTTGGGCCAAAGGGCCTATTCCCACACTGTAGGGAATCTAATCTATTCTAATAAAAGAAAAGTCATAAGTCACATAATACCAGGTTGTAGTCCAACAGGTTTATTTGAAACCACAAGCTTTTGAAGCTTGGCCTCTTCATCACTGATGAGAAACCAAATACTCAGAAAACAAATTCATTCTCTTTTCAGTACTATTTGGTGCCATGATGTAGTGGTGATGGTGTTAGACTGGGGTGTACAAAGTCAGAAGTCGCATGGCACCAAGTTGTTGTCCAACAGGTTTATTTGAAATCACAAGCTTTCAGAAGTGGCTACGCTCAGTAAGCTTGTGATTTCAAATTAACCTGTTGGACAATAACTTGGTGTTGTGTGACTTGTGACTTTAAATTGGTGCCCCCCTTCATTCTGAGACTATGCTGAGAACAAAAGTTGGGACTGTAAAAAAAAATGTCAGTGATGACCTCAAAGAGATCTTGCCATGAACTCGAACTGATCAGACCGACGAGGTGTTTGACAGTGCAAGGGGTGGGACTATGGTTTGGGACACAGCTGCTGAAGTTGAAGGAGGGAGAGGTGGGCAGCTTTGTCAGCCAGGACTACAGTCCCCAGAGTGCCCCAGCGCGGGAGCGCGTGCGCGTTCGCAGGCTCCCCCTTTTATTTGAATAATCTGAGAGCCCTTGGCTCCAAGCCAATCAGCTGTCAGGAGCCTATGATAAATCGCAATGCATTATTGATAATCATAATTACCATGACACATGCGCACTCCACTTAATGGAGTAATTTGGCAACTCCAAGAATTTGTTTGAATTTTTTTTTGTATTTGTTACTGATGCATCTACCATGTCGCGTCGCAAGCAGGCGAAACCCCAGCACATCAACTCGGATGAGCAGCTCATAGTTGGAAATGGTAAGATGCATTTCTCTGGAATATTAGAGAAAACCTTCTAGTTTCATCACTCATGGTTTGTTTGATAAATAAATAGTTTATGTGAAGAAAATAGTTATGTGTTTTCTCTCTCTCTTGGAGTGCGTGACCGCTCCGTGTCTTGGATCGTCACATCTTTTTGAACTGGTTATCAGCTATGAAGATCTGAAAAAGATCGGAATAGTTTCTCTGTTTAATCACTGAGGGACAACCTGGGATGAAAGAGAAGAGTGATTTTTTTTTTAAAAAAACCAGAAGTTGTTCAATTCTTTTCAAGATGTAAAAATTGGGATGGTGAGGGGGTGGGAAAATGACCAGTGCTCATGTCCTTGCCGTGGCCGCAGGGAGCAAGACCCGGGCTCTGACCGCTGACCGACTGCAAATCCCTCCCAGAAAAAAAATCAAAGAGCAGACCCTGGTTGCCCTGCATTTCAATTCAAGTAAACTTTTATTCTCCATCGGTGCGATCAGATTTACTGTAAAACCAGCATTTTTAGGGGGTGTTTGACTCAATTATGGGACGGGTCTGATGCGCACGCTAAGCGTGACTCACTCGTATTGATCGAGGTAGGTATAAATAGTTACAACATGTAACACAAAGAAGCTCCTATCTTATCTTGTCACAATTATGTTACATATATTTCATTTTCCTGTTTTTGTTTTAACCTGCCTCTCGTTTATTTTGTAATCATTCGGAGCTTCGTTTATATCTCTATGCGGCTCGCTACCAGTTGATGTTGCAACTTGTTAAAAGGCTTATCATGTTTCGCGATTGTACTATTCAGATTTGTTTGCAATAAACGTTCACGATATTGTTTTATGTGCAATTTTTAAAAATAACGTTTTGATCAACTTTTCTTTAAAGAGGAAAGTGTGTTGCTTTGGTTCTGTCTCGCACTTTCTTGAAGAAAAGAAAGCTGTTGGTTGTTTTTAATTTGAAAGGTGGTAGTAGGGGCTTTTTTGTGTGTGCTGTGGATAGGGCGAGATCGCGATCACCCTGGACTCCGAGCCATGACCTACAGCCATCTTTGATTTCCGACTTCCTACAGCCACTCAATGGACGCATTTGTTCTATTTTAAAAAAAATGTCACAGAAGTTGCAGTTGTTTTGCAAGTGGGATTCAGGTTAGATGTTAGCCCTTCAAAAGAGATGAGACTTGGGATACCTCCAATCTACTGATGCCAATATGGATTTATATGGGTTATGCAAACTTTAATCCGTGAGTCAGTAAAACCTTATTTTTAAGAGTATACAGTACTCCGCTGCAAGCGTATTATCAATTCTGGAGTGTATCGGCGTGAGATCGAACTGAACTACAATATCAAAGACCTTAAAAGCCACACGCACAGCCTTATTGTTTTGCAGCTCTAGTCTTGGGTTGAAAACGGTATGCCGTTTATCACTGATAACATTCAAACTTGATTACATCTCCTTTAAATTGGTTTTACAAAATTGTAACTGCAGATTGTTTTAAAAATGCGTTGCATCACGAATGATTGATGGAGATCTAATTTGGAGCACGTGGTGGTAGTTTTTCGGATTGGTATCTATCTGCACATAAAAATATCTTTTCACGTTTAACATTTTAAGTGTCTTATGGTAATAATATTGAGTATTGATATGTTTTTTTCAAAACAACTTTAAAGTTTATATTTATATCAATAATAAAACATTGTTACATTTACCCCAGTGTTCCTCTGGAATGGGGTTTTATTTATATCTCCCCTAATGTAATACAGCTGGAACCCATTAGTACTGCAGTTAATTGCAGTTGTGTGCAAGAAGCATGGATGGCCAGACTCTCCAACACACTTTTAGTCATTTGCTTGTAAAATTAAATTAAACAGAGTTACTTGCTCAACAGTTATGCTGGTGGTAGAACTCTGCCCCCTCCCCTCCCCCCGACATTTGTTATTGTCCAAGTGCTTAACTGTCCTGCGACCCACCCATTGTTTGCAGTGGCAAATCCTCAAAGAACCATTTTGAATGTTAATGTGCTCTGAAGAATCATTCTGTAACTTCTACTTCAGTGCTTTATATCTTGAGTGCAAGTGGGGGATGGAATGGTAGTGCTTGTATGTGTACTAACACATGGCACAAAAGCTTGTGAAACCCCTGGGTATCCCTTTAGCACAAAGGAGCTCATCTGCATGCCAGCTTTAAAAAGCAAGTGTCCCTTCCCTTTCTATGTGGCCTGGACAGCAGTAATGTACAGGGTAGCTGAAGGTAGAGGGAGAGGGAGATATGTTGAAGAGGAGTCTAGAGAGACCCTTGTAGTGTAGGGTCTCTGGTTAAAGTAGAGATCCTTTGGCTTTCTTCTATTTACCAGTCCCCTCACCATGCATTCTTCAATTTGCAGTGTGAATTTGATAATTTAGTTTATGTCTTCAAGCAGTTTTATGAATGCCTAGTTTGACTTTAAACTTAAACATGGAGGGGGTGAAATTAAAATGAAATCTTATTTTAGAATGTTTTGGTTCAAGTAGTTTCTTTCTCCCTGACTTGTATTGATACTACTGCAACTCTGTTATAATGAAAGCTGTCATGTTTACCGTGCAGCTGACACTGCTGTCACTTCAGTAATTTGAACAAATAGAAATTGATAAGCCCAGAAACTTGCAAATTAGGCACCAATGTTTTCCTTTTGACAGTATTATGCTGCTTACTTTGCTTCCACTTTACATGCCGATTACCATTTGCATTTTTTATATAGCCAATGCAAAATAACCGAACACTTTAAAAACTAAATAACCTACCTGTTGTGAATCTCAGTACAAAGATGTATTGCAGTGTCAGACAAGATTGTGCACTGTATCTGTAAATCAGTCTGTCCCTTGTGTTAAATTAGGGTTTTGTAGAGCTGTGGTGGAGGGGTTGTTTTAAAATTGTTGAGCATTTCAGCATCACTCTTGATGACATTTTGAATGACCATTCAGTTTATTCCGCTTGCTACTTTGAAGGAAATTTTCTCAGTTGGCTGAGCATCAATTTGAGCTAGTCTGATTTGGTAAATTTATATGTAATGTTAAAAGTCAATAACAAGATATTGACAAAATGCACTGTAGTCTGGTGCAGTTATAGGTTGAAAGTAACAAAACACTACACGCAAATAAAGTAATGTTTTGGTGAGGCATCCACCAATTGATTCCTTTTTTTTTTCCTCTCTCAAAAAGGGAAATTGAGATGAATGTAGCTGTGTAAAGAAGATTTTTGAGAAAAACCTACCTGCATTCCAGTCTTGTTTAGTGCATAACATTTTTAATTAGGAAATCTCAAAGTTGGCATGTCCAAGGTCACCTTACTCTTCACAATGGGGGAAGGGGAAGAAACATCTGGAGTGATGTTACAATATTTTATGCAAATTGTTTTTGGATCATTCCATATCTGTTCAAAATGAGCATTCTAGTCTATATTACTTCAAAACATTTCTTAATGATTTAGTGCTTGTAAATTTGGACAATTTACAAAATTTAACTTTTACATTACAACAGTAACTATACCATAATAATATTTCATTGCTGCAAAGTGAGTTTGGGACTTAATTTTCCTTCTTGACTAAGAGGATGTTTTACGACACCAGATACCATTGTTTGGATCAGAGAATTATCCAAGACTGTACAGTGATAATTGCTGTTTCATTGTTAACCTGAAAATTGTGCTTTATCCAGCTACCTCAAGACCAAACAGTGCAATTTCACACAATTCTGTACACAAGAAGAACTGTAATATCATTATTGTGATTACCACCAAATGAATAGAAACTCAAATGCCCCTAGAGTCTTTGTGAGTTACTTGTTACTGTCCATTGTCCTTCTCAGAACAAAGATACAAGTGGAAATGATTCAAAGATATTGTTGTCTTGTGTAGGGATCTTAATTTTAATATTGCTGAGGCTAATCTGTTGAACACCACACAAGGGGAAGATGATTTGCATACTGGCTACATTTTAGTCAAAAATTCATTTTTACACCCAGTTTGTGCTGGCATATATATCTTTAGGTTTAAAGTTGGAGAATATTCATTCTTATTTCTAGAAAATAAGATTCCTTTTCATCCAGTATACATAAATATCGATTCCCTAGTTGCTCAATCCATAAAATTTTATCACGTTTTTAACTGATTTCTGTTCGGATATGTAGTGGGTTATCCCTATCTATAGACTATATAAATACTTGACTCCAATTTTGTCAGGTTGATTTTCCTTGCTTCATTTTAGGTATGTAGTGAATTATTTTGCTTTTTTTCCTTAGGGAAGGAATTAACAAAAGTCAGCCTGTTGTCCTTTTCATTGAAACTTTGAATTTGCAGGGATCATTGTGGTATTTTTTTAAACTGCTGATTTCCTTGCATATATTTGACGACTTCTCAGGATTATGCAAGTGATGTGTATAGAGCAACATTTTGAAGTCCCACCCCAGAAAACAATGCTGTTTGCAATGTATCCCTTCCCTCACCTGAAGGGAAATTAGCTGCACCAGAGTAACCAAAAAAGGTGACAATGAGTAGAATTAGACAACTGTTATCATTACTTGGTATGACATAACTTACTTAGAATCCCTACAGTATGGAAACTGGCCCAACAAGTCCACAATGACCTTCTGAAGAGTAACCCATCCAGACCCATTCTCTCCCTACTCCACATTTACCCCTGATTATTGCGGAGAAAGTGAGGTCTGCAGATGCTGGAGATCAGAGCTGAAAATGTGTTGCTGGAGAAGCGTAGCAGGTCAGGCAGCATCCAGGGAACAGGAGAATCGACGTTTCGGGCATAAGCCCTTCTTCAGGAATTATTGCACCTGTCCTACACATCCCAGAATGCTATGGGCAATTTAGCATGGCCAATTCACCTGGCCTGCACATCTTTGGATCTTGGGAGGCAATCTCTGCAGGCACAGGGAGAATGTGAAACTCCATACAGATAGTCTCCTGAAGCTGGACTTTGCTAACCACTGAACCAAATTTGTTTGCTCTATCAGGCATGTTTTAAAATGGGCAGTGTTAGCTTCTACATGAAGGAATTTAGATTTTTGGAACAAAAACTATATTCAAGTTGGGGTAAAGAAAATTCTGCTTTGAAGTATTCAAAGTCTTCAAACTTAAAGTAATATATAAAAGATAAATAGCTTTCCAAATCTGAAGTGAGAAGGGTTGTTGGGAGGCTCTAGTAGATCCAAATTAATTTTAGTATTGGTGATAATCACAGCTTTCCCAGAAACCTATACTAACTTAAAAAGATGATTAATATTTTCCCCATCAGCTAGTTTACCTTATCAGGAGATATGAAAAGCACAGATTACTTGAAGTCATTTTCCTTCCACAATCTACAGTACAAGTGGCTGTTAGGAGTTGATTTAACTGGGGAGGGGGGAATACTTTTTGGTAAATGCACAGTAATTGTAGACTTTGCTTCTCGTACAGCCTTTCATTCTTTTGTATCCAACCAGCTGTGGTGCAATAAAGAGATGCTTGGAAATGTGAAACTTAAATGTTTTTTTCTCTAAAAGATTATGGGGTTGTGGGACTTTCAGTGGCACTAATCAACTAAAAGCTGTGTGTTTTTATCTGGAGTTTAGTATTGTTTTGTCTTGACTCTAAACAATTGTTTACAAAAAACACTAAAGCTGCCTTTTTTGTTATCAACCTTTATAATAATTAGATTGATTGGATACATGACCTCCCTCCAGGATGGGGAAAGAAAAGAGGAGAAAATTGTCACCTTTTTAAAATTTTTCTTAGGAAAATATATTTAAAATCAAATCAATCTAGGTTGATTGTTGGAAGATTTGTATTGAGCTTGTCAACTTTCATTCCAGTCTGTAACTGGCAGGAAATGTCTTCCAAGAACAGATGTGTGTTTTCCTTCACTTCCCATTCACATCCTAACTCTCTCAATTTTAATCCTAGACATTGTCATTCTTGCAATTCCTGTTAAGGATGGATGGTTTTTATTTGCCTGTCTTCATGTATGGTCCATCAGTTTGGCTGAAAAATCTTTGCAGTCTGCAACCTTAGAGATTTTAAGTAAATCAAATGTTGAGCATTGCTGTTTTAAATACTGTGAATTGACTAATGTTTTTCATAAATTTATTCTGATAATACTTCATGAAAACTATTAAATTTTGATATGTTTTTTTTTGAAGAAATATTTTGAAAGCTGCAAAGAGATGTCACCATTAAGTTTAAAATATTATGTTATTCAGTCCACATGGCGTTAGGGCAGACGTTGCATGATGTTTTGATTGTTTGCTCATCCATATTAGTTTAATTTAAGATGTGTAGAATAAAACTGTCCCTAATCCCTCAAACCAAACTCAATTGTTTCCTGTGTGAAGTCTTCCAATACAAAATCACCATGCAGATCTGAAACAGTGAAAAAGTCTTTTGCAATGGCTTATAAAACTAATTGGTTTGTACCAAGCCTATAAATTGTTACCAATGACAATTCCCAGAAGAGGATCTTGAGAGATTTTCTTTCAAAGAATATCTATTTAATTTGGATTTTAATTTTAGTTCTGCCAAACTCTGAAATCTGTTGGAATCGTAGATTAGTAAAAAGCCAGATGATTTGAATTAGCTAACCAGTGCTGGTATTTGTTAGCTTAACGGATTTTTTTGTTGAAGAAAGAGATTCAGCAAATCGTCTTATGCATGTTTTTTTTAATGTCATACTGTATAGCAGATTCCTACAAGAGCACCAACGTCTTCATGAAACTGCTGATGTAACCTTTGCCTCCTTGGGCCTGCTGGGTGGCAAGTTGATGTCAAGCTAACAATTAGGGCTCCCAAGCAATTGACCTTGGCAGCAGGGTTTTGCGTTGTTTAGTTTACTGTTAACACCATGGTTGTGTTAAGCATGACTTGGAATAGCCTGTGTACCAACTTGAGTCTATTGGAGGTGCTCACCAGGAATGTACAGTTCATTAGTTCCTGAGTTAAATTTCCTGTCTAATACCTTTTTCCTGGGGAAATTTTGAAAATTTCATTGTTTAACATTTTCTTTCGAAAGCCTCCTTTTTCTAGATCTTTAAGTTATTCAGCAGCTATCTTGAGTCACCGCTTTCTTGAGAAAATGTCAGTAGATGTGCTCTCATCAGCTTTTAAGAACTAATTAATTTTCTAAGCTACACTATAGTCTTACATCAATATTAAAAATTTACTCATGCAAATAATTTTTCAAGATGCTTAAACTTAAAATCCTTTGTGATCAGGCATACAAACTGTTTTAAATTGTGTTTTTTAAAAATAAAAAACCAAGGTTAGAATCAATAAGAAAACATTTTCATGTTGTCTTGCATACTGCATGGAAAAGGTATTTTCTTGCATCATTAATTCAGAATACCATAAATGTCTTTTGACTATGTAACTTTTAACACAATGTATTAGCCATTGTTTTGGAATCCTGGTGATACTAAATATGTGATTTTTGTAAGCTCTTGTACAAGTATTCTGATAATTCCTTCAGTAGGTTATTTCATAAATCATTTGAACTGTTTTACATTCAGTTAAGCACTATACCTCTATAACAGTAAAAAAAAACCCTCTAAACTTGTTGGGTTTGCTTAAGTTGGTTGCTGGAGAAAGCTGTTTTGCTGCTGTCAGCCTTAGCAACTTGGTAAATTTACTTTGTTTGTTGTTGACTGTGCGAGACCCATGCCTCAAATGTGAGCAGAACTAGCTGACAGTGTACAAGTAGCTTCAACAGCATGATGTATTTCATAAACAGCACCATACACATCCGAAGGCTTAATGGTGCTTTCATCAATGAGTAGTACATTTGGATCTAAGTCTAGGGAGGAAGAACTTAATGTTTTAATACTATCACCATTCACTGGTTCTGCTGGAAATATGGGTGAAACCTGCTTGCATTTTACAGTATTTGTGTTCAGCTCATCTAGTTGTCTTACCCTTGACTGTCCTTTTGGTATTAATCAAAAAGAACGGTAAGTTGAGTGAACTGCTGAAAGCAATTGTGAAACCACGCTGCAACTAGAGTCAATGCTTACCTGCTCTTTGCTAATCGAGGAAGAAATCACTGTAACCTATGTGTTGTGAAACTTGAGCATCTTACCCTCCATAAACTTGAGCTTACCCAAAATTTGTATCCTAACTCTCTCTCTCGCAGTTTTTCAGTGATTATTCATACTGTCAAATGCCTAAATGGTGTTAATCTTCATATGCCTTGCAAATGTTATAGACAATATACCAGCACCACACAGCCAACAATTGTGTTCTTGTGGTTCTGGCCTTATATAATCAGTTTTTAATCAACATTACTATTAGAATTCCTACAGCATGGAAACAGGCCCTTCGGCCCAACAAGTCCACCCAAACCCATTCCCCATTACTCCAGGCATACCGGAACATTGTGAGCAATTTAGCTTGGCCAATTCACCTAACCCGCACATCTTTGCATTGTGGGGAAAAAACCAGACCACCCCGAGGGAACCACACCAACACGGGGAGAATGTGCAAACTCTGCACTGACAGTCACCCGAAGCTGGAATTGAACCCAGGTCCCTGGAGCTGTGAGGCAGCAATGCTAACCACTGAGCCACCATGTCACCCATGCCAAGTTTGCTGCCTTTTGACTCTTTTATGTCTGAAATTCCCTCTCTAAATCTCTCATTTTTAAGACACTGTTTTTAAAACCAAACTAATTATTTACATTAGGTGTTACCTGTCTAGCTTTCTCCTTATATGGCTTGGTTTGGTGTTGATTGCTGTTTTGATAAAACTGCTATGATGTGCTCTGAGATCTTAGTGTTTTAAAGGAACAATATAAATGCAAATTGTTGAATTGTTTGCATTACTCGTGGCATATATTTGTACTTGTAACCATAATATGAAAAAATGCAAACTTGACACACCTTGAGCCCAAGTATTTTATTTGACTTTTGGATGGCATGATGGCTCAGTGATTAGCACTGCTGCCTCAGTGCCAGGGATTCTGATTCGATGCCAGTCTCAGGCAACTATGCAAACTCCACACAAACATTCTCCCTGTGTCCATGTGGGTCTCTTTCCTCCCACAGACCAAAGATGTGGGATTGGCTGTATTGAAGTTGTCTGAGGTGTTCAAGGATGTGTAGGCTAGTTGGATTAGCCAAGGGAAATTTTAATGTTATGGGATATGGTAGAGGACTGTGCTTCATTGCCTGTTGGTGTAGGAATGCTGTACGTGAAGTGGAATAGTTATTTGGTCTTGAAAGTTTTTCTTTCTTTTTCCTCACTTATTACTTCATTGCATCTACTCGTAAGTTTCTAGCCAGTCCACCCGATTCAACCCAATGAAAGTGATATCTACAATGTCATCTCAGGTGGGTGGTAAAATATCCAAGTGACAGCTTTTATGTATTATCCATTATATAGTGAGTCTTTATAATATCCTGTTGGTGTTTGCACTGTGTACACCTTTATCTACGAGCAACTTGACTTCTAAATGTCAATGGTTTCTCATAGGCATGATTTCCCAATTTCTCCTTTTCTTGATCTCTCCCAAACTATTAAAATTTGAGTTTATCAAAATGAAGAATGTTGTGGGAGAATGGAAGATTTGCCATTTGAGGCACTTGTTGTCGGCATGGAGTACACCCAAGTTAGATACAGCTACCCTTGCTTTTGATGATATATCATCATGTAAGAGCTGATCCTGAGTTCTGTGATGCTTCATCAGAACTCCATGTTAACTCTGCTGTCTTCCTTCAGAGTCAAAAAGTGTGGCGCTAGAAAAGCACACCCGGTCAGGCAGCATCTGAGAAGCAGGAGAGTTGATTTTTCGAGGATAAGCTCCAATAAGCTTATTTGACTCTGATCTCCAGCATCTGCAGTCCTCACTTTCTCCCTATCTTCCCTCAAATGCTGCCAGACCTGTGTAATTTCTCCAGCAATTTTTGTTTGTTTGTGTGGGAAGAACTTATTTCCACACCAGTCATGCTATAACCTGTTGAGTTAAGATTGTCAGTTTGAGCTCGTTTGTACTGTAGTTTATGTTCACACTACTAGGAACCAAACTGGAACTTGTCAAAGTTTGCTTCACATCATCACCTTTTAATTATCAATACTTCCGCCTGATCAATCAAGGCTAGGTTTTGTGCCATGGATGAAAGGCTAGTGATTTGTTAAATGGCTCTAACCAAGTCTCAGAAATTTGAATGTTGTCCTAAACTGGAAATTAAGCCATTGTTAAACTTTTGAATTTTGTGTCTGTGTCAGTACCTCTTTACCTGTGAACATTTAGCACAATTTGCTTGACTTGGGTGCCCTCCTGTGTTAATCCTTCTAGTTGCAGTTATTGTGTAAGCAGCACACCAAGAAACCAGATGTTTATCTTGAAAGATTTCAGCATTCTGCCCCCAGCAGGTGGTCCAATCTGTTCTGTTTACAGGGATCGGACATGCTATGTATCAATGTAATTCCACCATTTTTAACCTTTATGATTTTACACAAAAGTTGATGTAATTTTTAACAATTGCCATCTTTTTGTTTGCGTAGTGTGTAAATTTTATATTGCCCCACTTAAATTCTACTTGCTTTGACTCTGGCAAGGGCAGTTTCTTTCCTACTGTATATAATGGGAGGATTTTAGACATAAACAAAAAGTTGTAGTGTATTTGGAATGTAAGCAATAGAGAGCATTTCTTGGGTGTCTATGCCCAAAGTGGTGATTAGACACCGAACTTTCCTTCATTTAACTGAAATGTTTCACTTGAGTTGCTTCTTGCAGTAATTGTCATTTAAAGTCTTTAACATTTTTACCTTTATTGCTTTTGAAGAAAAGGTCAGTTTACCAAGTACAGGAGCTTTTACTTGTCATTTTTACTATATACAACTGATACAGTAAAAGAAAGAGAGACCAGTGTCCCTCCAGGACTGAGGGTGCTACATGTACAGTACAAACTACAAAATCGTACACAGCATGAAGTGCAAAACACACAAGTTAGTGTAATAGAAGAATAATAAATAATAGACATTTTTCTAGCTGCCATTTGAAGTCCTGTAAAGAATTCCAGATGGGAAAGAGTCTGAGCATACTGTATTAAGGAGCCTGATGGCTTGTGGGAAGAAACTGTTGCACAGTCTGGCTAGATTAAGGGAGATTGAATTATATGCTTGCATTTTAACCAGGAGATTAAGGTCACGTGCTTATACTAGGTCAGGTATTCTTGTGTAAAATTTAGGTTGTAAATGGAAATATTTGGGGTGAGTTGTTGGGAAATAAACTTGTTCAATAGGAGGAAAATGATGCTAGTTTCACCATTAAAATATGACCTATTCCCTTGTCAGAGATTTAGATATGATCCTAATACTGTACTTGGCAGAAAGGTTTGCTTGAGCCCTAACTGAGTTTGACAATTTTTCAAACCATTCTCGAAGGGTTATTGTATATTATTGAATGTTAATATTATGCTTACATCACTTAAAGAAATACTGCCAATGTCCTAACTTTTTAAAAATTATCTAACTTGTTCATTTGAAAGTTTGTGAAATCTGATATATGTACACACATTTTTAAGTATTCCTTTTTTATCTTTATTTCCTTTCTTCAGGGTATTTTGTTTGCGTTTTAGATGAAGGTTTATGCTGTTGAAAGGGTATTAAAACTGTTAATTTGACCATCTCGTTAATTGTTCTGTGAGTTGAAGTTGAATGTAACCCTTATCTTTGCATTGCCCTGTTGGAATCGCTTAATGCTTTCTTTTTGTCTTAATACCATTTGGCAACAGTTGAGTCTCAATTCCCTGCTGAGCTTGGTGCATTCCCAACATTTATTGGATTACAGGATGCTTGGAGATTACATTCTTGAAATTCTAGAATCCAGATAAAAGAATAATGAAAAAAAACAATCAAGTGAAGTTTGAAGAGAACTCTTCCTTTAATACGTCTGAGTATAGCTTTTCACACCGTGGCCTGGGCTAATTTGTTCTCGGTTTTAATAGTTAAAATTGTACAACTTTTTTATTGTTGGAGAGCTTCACTGTTGCTTAATTGTCTAAAGCTAGGCATGTCCTTAAGTTTCTGAAACCAACCTGTATTATTAGAGGGTGTTTGACCTCTTTGTGAAGTGGAGCATGAAACACCTAGTCAGTGTAGTGTCTGCTACTCTAATCCATAAAAAGAAAAACTGCTTTACAACAACAAGAAGTGTTCTTTGAATCTAGCTCACTTCAATCTAATTTGGCTATTTTTAATGGTTGTCTTGTAAATAAAAAAAAATTGTGATTTTATTGAAATCATACTGGTACTTGGTTAATGAAATGTATGTATACCTAACTGCAGTGTTGCTGAGACTTAGTTATCCAGCACCATATAAAAATATTTCAGTTTTAGGATCCTGCGGTAATATTTGGACTTGAACTTGGTGTATTTCAGGCTTGGAGTAATGCAAGGAGTTTTGGGAAGTTGTTGAACTATATGACTTTATCTTTTTATCTGGCTTCCCAGCGCAGACTCTTTTGAGGAGAAGGCCACTATTCCCAAACTCTAGATTTTAATTATGTTAAAAACTTGAGCCCTTTTTTTTATGGTAGGTTAGTTTCCATTGTGAAACTTGCTGCTGTTCTGTGTGCTGGTTTGATGCATACTGTACAAGGCCATTTATATGTCTGTCTAAATGTTCTGCTTAACAGTTTCCAAATCAATAAATTGCTTTCATTTATTTGACTTTTTATCTGAGAAATTGAAGCCAATAAGGACCAGGCCAACAGCCTCCAGTGTGGGTAGGAATACTGATTATGATCTGTGTAGGAAGTTCACAGAGCCTCACTAATGAGACAAAGACAACTGTTTCTTCTCAGCCTCTTAACTGGTTTACCATGTTTGCCTTGTTTCCTTTGGACTGTCTGTCTGTGAAGTGTACACATTGAAGAACTGTGAAGCCTGAATAACTTTTATTACAGAAGGCTAAAAGGAAAAGGATTTGATTTTGTTAACTTTGGTGTTTGTGTGGAGTATATGGTGATGTTCTGGCTGCTCTTATGGCATTGTGTTCTCTGATAGACTGGGAAAACATTTTGTTGGGGATGGGGGGGGGTGAAGGAGGGGAGCAGGGAGGTAATTCTATTATTGTAATGGCTGAAATATATCTCTTGTCTGATTGGCAGGCTTCTCATTGAAGTATAATTGGGCAATTTGTTGAGCACATTTGACTGTATTCTGTGAACTGTGGCTTTTGCACTCATCGTACATCTGTGTAACCTTCATTCTTTTATAGTAGGGAAGTATTTTTTTTTAAAAGTCCTTCTTTCTGGGTGTTTTTTTTTCTCTTCGAATCTTCCTTCCCATACCTTGAGGGCATTTTCAGTTCCATGAATCTTCCAACACTTCATTTTTTTTGTAAGTCAAGACCATAAGCATTGACGCAATATTGCAAAAGGCAAGTGAATTTTTTATTTCTGAAGTGATATCTGGACGATTTGAGTTAGAGCTATTGCTTAGCAAGCTCTTCCTGTCTCTCTGTCTCTATCTCTGCAGCTAGATCTCAAGTAAAGGTGCTGAGATCAAGTGGTGTTGCTGCCTCAACTTTGCACAGAGCAAGGTAAAATTTTAGAATCATCTTTAACATGTTGGACAAGGTCACTGAGCCCTTTGCAGAGTTTTTGTGTAACAGTATTTGGCTCTGCATAATAAATTCTTCAAAAGCTGTCTTTATGCTCTGAGCAGCAAAGATGTAAATAAGCAAACTTATTAAAATATACCAACAATATATTGTCTCTGTCAAAACTAAGACTGATCTCCAGCACATGAAACAAGCAAGAAGGTGCACCTTCTTCATGGCTTTGGCACATCCCGAAACAGTTTAAAGCCAATGAAATACTTCAGTGTAGTCCAGTGTTGTAAATAAGCAGGAGAATGATATCTACACGGTATTTCTCAGTCCTAAAAGTGAATTCATATACAATAGCAAAGTGGAATTGGATAGTTATGCTATTATGGTATCTGTTGTAGTGTGGTCTGAGGTTCTTTTAAGGTATACATTTTTTAATTAAAAAGCTTGCCCACTCCAGCTGGCATTGACAGACAAGCATATCTATTGCATAGATAGTTTATTATCCTGGTCACTGGGCTATTCAGTTTGTTAGCAAGCCTTTTTCTTTCGAAGCTCCTTGGCTGCTGCCTCAACTGCTGTGCTCTTCCAGCACCACTAATCTGGTTTCCAGCATCTGCAGTCATTGTTTTTACCTTGTTGATTTTAACCCTACTGTGAATCCTCTTGCAAGGATGCCTGCCTTGAAGAAGTTTTCCTCCTCTCTCTCCAAGAATTTCAGGGAGTCCCTCTCTTCAGGCTCACTGCCTTTATTCCTGATGAAGGGCTTTTGTACGAAACGTCGATTTCAAAGCTCCTTGGATGCTGTCTGAACTGCTGTGCTCTTCCAGCACCACTAATCCATTTTTCTTTAATAATGCAACTCTATGTAAATACGTACTATGTTTTCTACCTGATGACTACCTTGCAAAAAATGCCCAATGTGCATATAAAATCCATTGCTTCTGGTTAAATTTACACCCTCTGACCTCATTACAAAATTAAATGAGTTGGATTTCTAATCCAAATAATGCTATTTTCCCATTCATTTCCTTTAAAAACGTATCATTTTTATAGCTGGACATTAGATAGCATAACAATCATGCAGACTGTATATCTCAATGACTACCACCCAGTAGCTATAAAGTCTGTAATTATGTAGTGTTTTAAGAGGTTACATGAGACTCCTGTCAACTCCAGCCTACAAATTGCCTTGATCCTTTTGGAATTCATCTAGCAACAGATCCATAGCCGGTATCACTTCCCTGGCCCTACACTCAAGCCTGGAACATCTGTATAACAAGGATATCTACATTAGGCTCCTACTTATTAGCTATAGTTCTGCTTTCAACACTGCAATTCCAATCAAGCCCATCTCTAAACTCTGAGCCTGGGTCTCGGTTTCCCCCTCTGTAACTGGATCCTCAACTTGCTGACCCATAGAGTGCAGTCAGTAAGAATAGGCAGCAACTTCACCTCCACCATGATCCTCAACACTGGTGTCCCACAAGGCTGCATACTCTATATGCTCCATGATTGTGTGGTGAAATTCCACCCCAATTCCAATAACAAGTTTGCTGATAACACCACCATTGTAGATAGAATCTCAAACACCGAGTCAGTACAGGAAAGAGATTGGTGCCTTTAGACCATACCATGAAGCACTCAATCTATCCAATATCAGCAAAATGAAGGAGCTGGTCATTGGCTTCAGGAAGCAAAGTGGAGGGCATGCCCCTGTCTGCATCAATGCAGCTGAGGTGGAGATGGCCGAGAGTGTCAGGTTCCAGAAAGTGAACAGTTTGTCCCCCCACTTGTCGATGCAGTGGTCAAGAAAGCACACTACCATTTCTCTTTCCTCCAGAAAGCAAAGGAAATTTGGCAGGTCCACAAGGACTCTTTCCAGTCTTTATATGAACACCGTAGAAAGCATCCTATCTGTGCATCATTGTGTGAGATGGCAATGGTCCTTCCCAAGACCCGCAAGAAACTACAGTGTAGTGAACTCAGTCCAGTCCATCAAGAAGACCAGCCTTCCATTCATTGACTTCAACTATACTTCCTGCTGCCTTGAGAAAGCAACCAATGTTATCAAAGACTCCTCCCACCATGGATATACTCTCACCCTCTTCCAATGGGCAGAAGATATAAAAGTTTGAAAGCATGTATAAATAGATTCAAGAATAGCTTCCTCCCCTTTGTTGTCAGATGTTTTGAACGAGCCTTTCAAATATTAATTTTGATCTCTCCCATTCTGCTCTCGTGCTGTCTACACATTCTCTGCACCTGTAACACTATTCTGCACTGTGTTCTGCTACCACGAAGGACCTTGTATGGTACGATCTGCCTGCATAGCACGCAAAACAACACTTTTTTTTTCCCACTGTATCTCAATACATGTGACAGTAAATCAACTATTGTGTGTACAAAGAAGGAATTAATTTTTCCTGTGAAGTTCTTCGCTAATTTTTTTTTTTGACTTTGTAAGGGGTGAATAAATACCTCTATTGCCTTAAACCTGAAAAACCTCAGCAGTCCTGGCAGCAGCCATGGAGAGAGAAAAACAAGTTACCACTTGAGAGTTCAGTGTCTTCAAAGAAGAGTCCTATTGGACTCTATATATTGACATTCTTTCTCTCTCTGTGGATGCTGTCAGCATCTCCAGAACTTTGTTTCTACTTCAAATCTTCAGTGTCTTTTCATTTCAAATCTACACTAGTTTCATCTTAATGACACTTACATCCTGGTGTGTGCCACTCTCCCCAAACACCTTTGAGATCGTGTGTTTCATGATCAATTAGTCTCTGAACATTGACCATGCTATAGTCTCCATAATTCCTTTTGTTTGTTATAGACCAGAGTTAGAGCTGAAAATGTGTTGCTGGAAAAGCGCAGCAGGTCAGGCAGCATCCAAGGAACAGGAGAATTGACGCTTCGGGCATAAGCCCTTCTTGCCCGAAACGTCAATTCTCCTGTTCCTTGGATGCTGCCTGACCTGCTGAGCTTTTCCAGCAACACGTTTTCAGCTCTGATCTCCAGCATCTGCAGCCCTCACTTTCTCTCGATAGACCAGAGTTATCCAAACAGAAGGAAATATAGGAAATGTGTGCAGATCTGTCTGTATTTTATAAAACCTGTGAATGGAATCTGACTTAGCCACAGTGTTGCCATTGAAATGAAGTACAAAAGCTGAGAAGATCTCCACAACCAATATAAATTACATGCGCATTCCATAGGACATCCATTTCTTCATGGCAAAGGTGTAATTGATCTGATTTTTTAAAAAAAATTCATCCCCCCCCCCCCAATAACTTGTGCAGTGCCAGTCAATCCTGACAGCAGTACTTAGCGCACAGTGTCTTGGCTGGTTACAACTGTTCAGAAATCTGTTTCACAGTAAAGGTACATCTTCAGAAAGGGTCAAAATCTCTCTTCACTCAATGGCTTCTTTATTTACAGGAGTGTGACAAGTAGTCTCAAAGAACGATACTACTTTAGTGCCTTTCACCACGTCAATGAACCAAATACTTCTCGGCCAGGGAAGGGTTTTAAAAGAATGATCATTACTGCAGTGTAGGAAATACAGGACTGAAAATGGTTACAGTTGGAATACTAATGTAGTAAGTGAGGGTCCTGTGATGTTTCTGGAATTTTGTGTTGCTACTGGACATCTGTTTCTTTTCATAAAGAATTGTTTAGCTAAATAATATTGGAGGTTTATGAGGAATCTGAACATATGGAATTAGAACTGCTTCCTAGGTGGCCTGATGGTGTTATAATTTCAAACTTGTTTTGCTCAGCACGTGTGCATGCAGATAATTAATTTTCCCAATCATTGACAGTTAAATGAGTGAAATCGTGTTCAAATCCGATGTTAATACTGGGCATCGTACACAACAGGTGGTACTCTGCATTACGTCACCTGCAGATTTTAATCACTGACACACTTCTCCTTTCTGAATAAATTTATTTTCTCAAAAAAAACTTGGTATGCATTTTGGAGTAAAATACCGATTATGTAATCCTAGTTGTGACGACTTGTGGTAATTTAATCATACCACTGTGTGTCTTTTTTTTTAAACAAAATTTAGATAAAATGAACCTAAATGCACTTGTATCTTTTTCAATGTAGGATGGTAAGTTGATCCTTCAGTGTTGTAACAGTAAGAAACCAGGTAGCTAGTCATCTTCGTTTCCCAATTGTTCACTTGAAGCTCTCTAATCAATGACATAGTAATTGCTGCAAATTACTATATTAGTTAAGTTGATGTAAAACAAAAGTGGAACGCTTTTTTGCTTTTTGTATTGCTGAGGAGATATGTTTTCCTTTCACTCTTAGAGCTTTTGAGGTTCAGATATATTGAGGGGCCACATAGAAAATACCTTTTTCAGCAGTTCTAGCCTGGGGAGGTTTGCTTCCATCCCTGCACCATAGCAAAGGAAATCTACAAGGGATTGTCATCTCTGATCACTATGCACTATGTCTGGCTGAAGTGCACATGGATGCATGTTGGTTGAAAACTAGATTGGGAGAACGTTTTCATAATTGCTTCTCCCTGACTCTCCTTCCTCCTCCATCCTCCATCCTTGTCCTCGTCCTCGTCCTCATCCTCATCCTCATCCCCATCTCTCCAGCCAACTGTGTTTGAATAACTTAGTTGTGCTTGCAGTGCAGATCTGGACATTTTAATAACCACTGTGATCCTCTAATATTATATTTACTTCATCTTGGACACAATTGAGGTGGAGAAACTGTTCTAATCAAAACTTCTCCTAATAAAAAAAAAACTATTTTAGGTTTTTATACGTGAATTCAACAAAATCATTACTGGGCAGCGACATCTTCTCCAGACAAGCATGCAGGAGATTCTATTCACTTTGGCTAAAATTGCTCAAACCCTATTCAGTAGACCTGAGCATATAATTAACTTTTATGGCTGCATTGCCATGTGTAAATTTACACCGAAGCCCCAGCTGTGTTGTTTTTGGTAAATGTAAAGTATTCCACGGCACTGTTTTGAAAAAGTGAAAGGGAGTTGTCCAAGGGTCTCCTGCCAATATTTTAGCTTTTAAGCAGAAAACCCAATTATTTTATCTGTTATTTCATTGCTGTCATGGAACCTTGATGTATACAAAATGGCTGTTATATTTCCAACACTGTCCCAGTGACCATACTTCAAAAGCACTCATTGTCTCTGAAATGTTTGGTTCATTAAAGTTGTGAAAGGTGATATATAAATGTTCTTCCTTTTGAAATTACTTTTCACTGGTTTTGTCACACACTCAGTGAATAGAAGATGTTTTTTAGCAGTGTATCTGTGCTGTGAAGCATAAATTTCTGAA
The DNA here is from genome assembly GCF_037043375.1 of Chiloscyllium plagiosum. Lineage (NCBI taxonomy): Eukaryota > Metazoa > Chordata > Chondrichthyes > Orectolobiformes > Hemiscylliidae > Chiloscyllium > Chiloscyllium plagiosum. The sequence goes on along the minus strand of NW_028270153.1, from coordinate 47,218,519 downwards.
GTGTTTTAACAGTTTCTTTCTTACACAATGGTTGACTTGTATAATTGAGCTGTATAGGTAAAAGCAAGGACTGCAGATGCTGGAAACCAGATTCTGGATTAGTGGTGCTGGACGAGCACAGCAGTTCAGGCAGCATCCGAGGAGCAGTAAAGTCAACGTTTTGGGCAAAAGCCCTTCATCAGGAATAAAGGCAGAGAGCCTGAAGGGTGGAGGGATAAGCTAGAGGAGGGTGGGGGTGGGGAGAAAGTAGCCTAGAGTACAATAGGTGAGTGGGGGAGGGGATGAAGGCCATAATTGAGCTGTATTCCTGATGAAGGGCTTTTGCCCAAAACGTCTATTTTCCTGCTCCTCGGATGCTGCCTGACCTGCTGTGCTTTTCCAGCACCACTCTAATCTAAACTCTGGTTTCCAGCATCTGCAGTTCTCACTTTTGCCTTGTATAATTGAGAGCATTTTCAACTTGTTTTTAAAGCGGTTTCATTATTTAAGTTTCTTTTGATATGTTTTAAAGGAAAAAAGGTGAAATTGGGTTGTACGTTTCCAGGCTGGATAAAATTGTGAGGCTTTACTACATTCAGATTCTACATGGATTTTGAATGTTTGTAAGCAGAGCTTTGAAAAAAAATTGCAAAACTTCCCAGATAAGCTGAAGTTCAAGGAACATTCAGTCACTCTGCAGGCATAACCTGTTTATAGATATTTATCATATGAAAAGTCAAAAGTGTATTTTCATGATCTAAAATGCATGAGACGCTAACTTTTTAGTCAAATCTTCTTGGAGCATTCATTTTAGAATCCATAATCTTTGCTGAAAGAATATCTGCCTTGGGAAGAATATTGCAGAATAAAATACCCTTAAATGATTTTTGAAAACTCAATGGGTTATTTTAATGCCTGCCATACATAGGTCTGTCGGGTTTTCTTTATCACATCTTCCTTGTGGTTGTACATTTCTGAGTCGATTGGTCTTCTTTAAAGGCTACTTTCCTTCTGTCATTCTCTCTTACCAAGTTACAGGTCTTTGATAACATTACACTATTTTTGCCAACTGACACTGTCTTGGCAGGCTTTTCAACTGGGAGTTACCACAGCAAAGCCTACTGTTGTTTTTCTCTGTGCTTCAATCTTCTCCTTGAGACTGTACAGAGTCTGCCAACACATTTCTAAGTAGTTAATTTGTGTGATTGTCAATCAATCTCGCTTCTTCCACTGTATTGTAGACTTTAGTTTCCACACTTAGAATCTCACCTCCCCAAAAACTGTTATGCTTATTTGTAGGTTTCTTCATTTTTCACATTGACTTTTGGCCAAATATATAAATAGATAGTAATGTCTGTGGATGTTTCCATTTTTCATCACACAGATCATTCAGTTATGTGACTTATTATTAATAATATAATCATCATCTTACCAGGAAGTTGCTGTTTCATAGGTGTGTTATCAAATAAAATGTGACACCAAATTGCACATATTGGGGTAGGTGACCAAAAGCTTGGGTGAAGAAATTTTGTGTTTTAAAGAGAACAATAGAAAGGCAGTAAGATACGGGGAAAATGTTCGAGAGTTAGGACTTAAGCAACAGAAGGCACAGGAGTGGTAATGGAGATATGCAAGCAGCCAAAACTGGTAATGTGCAGCAATGTCAATGTGTTATTACATCCAGCTGTTGGGGATATGGAGAAAGCACCAAAGCCAAGCTGGTGTTTGAACTGACCCTTTTTTTGACCAAGTGCATAAAAGAACAGTGTTTCTTCAAATTCTACAAAGATAATATTTCTTATGCCAAATATCTTTAAAATCCAGGAATTAGCTTTTTTTTTTGGACTGGCCACTAGGTGGTTATATCTGGGACAGGAGAGCCAATACACTTTATGCAAATGCTTTCCTTTCCCTTGTGTACCTAACAACAGTATAGCACTGTTGTTCACCCTTGGAACTGCCACATAAATATATTAGTACCCTTATAGAGGAATTCCTGAGGATTATTTCGGAGACATTGAGACCAACCCAACTTGTGACTTCCTGTGCAAGTGCATATTGGACCTGCTGAAGCTGCCTCAAAAAACAAAGTAGTATGAGCTGATTATGCATTACCTTTGATCACATTTATTCTATTAAGCATGAAGCTGGGATATCAACCACAAGTGACTTGTGGTTGGAATGGAGTGCTGCAACCAAACCTTAAGGGGCTGTTTAGTAGCCTGTGTGGTGAAGGATGGGCCATGAATAAGTTTCAGCAGAAGAAACAAAGTTTTGTGATGCATAACAATAACAACAATATAAAGGTTACATTAACTCTTGGGTTTGTTAAATGTTACTAACAAGAGGTAGATAAGATCCATGTGCCTGTATTAGGAGACATGCCAGAATCCAGTAAACTGATTCACTTCCAGAGTCTGTGTCTGTGATGTCAGAGCTTAACATAACTCAAATATTAAGTCTTGCACAACCATTTACTTTGCACTACAAAGAACGCCACCAACTGACAATTTATTTTTCAAAAAGCTAAGACAAGACTTCAAACTCCACACATCCAGCCAGAAATTCCATAGTTCCTACTGGAACACACTCCATAACTTGATGCCAGTGCCATTTCTCAGGTCCATATACTGGTTGACTGCAATCATTATAATTCACAGCATAGTAACTGATCCATAAGACCATAAAACATAGGAGCAGAAATTAGGTCATTCAGCCCATCCATTCAATCATGGCTAATATGTTTCTCCACTCCATTCTCTTGCTTTCTCCCCTTAAACCTTGATCCCATTGACAAAGTCAAGAACCTACCTATCTCTGTCTTAAGTATACTCAATGACCTGGTCTCCACAGCCTTCTGTGGCAGTGAATTGCACGGATTGACCACTCTCTGGCTGAAGAAGTTTTTCTCCTTTCTCCATTCTAAAAGGTCTTCCCTTTTACTCTAAGGCTACGCCCTCAGGTCCTAGTCTCTCCCACCAATAGAAACATCTTCCCAACACCACCTCTCTTCAGGCCATTCTGTATTCTGGAAGTTTTAATTAGATTTCTCCCTCTTTCCCCCCACCTTTCATCCTTCTAAATTCTATCAAATATACACCTGAGACTTCAAACGTTCCTCCTATATTAAACTTTTCATTCCTGGGACAATTCTTATGAACCTCCTCTGGACATACTCCAGGGCTGTACATCCTTCCTGAGATCCAAGTAGTGAAGTCCCAAATTTCAGCCTTCTGTGAAAAATCTGGATGACCCTTGGAATTTGTGGCCACTTTCTCTGCAAGTGGAACATGAGGAGCAGCCCATCTTCAATCAGACCACTGCGGGAATGTGAGACGCCATCAAGAATGAATTACAATTATGTTGGTCATTCTCAATTGAAAGATTTGTTAACCCTGAGAGTGAACACAACTGCTTTCCCAACTGGATGAGTAAATAAAAGCCCATGGATTATTTTTTGTTTGAGTTAACTTGTCTCGACTCCAGTAGCTAAATATTTTTGAAATTCAACTATTCATAATGTGTCTGCTGCCCCCTAAAGGGTAAATTTACTATAAGCCTCCCTCTGCAAAAATTCATTTGAACTTTTATGCAAGAGAAAAATATGGAAGCTGTCATGCATGGTTGGGGCGGGGGGGGGGGTTGAATTAAAAAAATTTAATTCATTTTTTTTTTAACTGAACTTCTTTTGTCTTTTTCAGTTTCCCGTCTCACCAATCCCTCCCCTGCCCCCAAACCGCAATAATTCATGATGCCTTTGGTCTGTAACAAACTACTCTTTAGTAGTTTGGTTGGTTAAAGTTACTTCGTTATTTCTCTCATACTAGAGTAAAATTCCATGGATATTGACGATTATCTTGTCATTTGCCTTTGTGGTCTTTTATTGATGTGTGACCTTTTGACCAAAATTGCTTTGCTGTCATAAAGCAATCTTCAGTATAAATTGTGTATTATGTTTCTCACCGAGGATGAAACTGTCTGTCTGTGGATGCTACTTGCTACAGCTTGGTCACTCTTTTTAACAAATTACGCTTCTACTTAAAGTTCCAAAACTGCTAGCAAAACTGAGGCTTTGTTCATCAGGTGGTATTTGTAGAAAAGAAAGGTGAAGAAATAACTTAGAAGGTCTATAGGCATTTCACATTGCGAGAGAATAAAATACCTTAACCATTAAATGTCTGGGCATTTATTTGGTGTTACTGACGGTACCTTCAGGCATTTCCTAACAGAATTAACTGGCAGTAATTAAGCAGATCTGTTTGTTGTTTTAATTTTAAGTTTCTTCCATTTTAAAAGCATGTTGTCTTCCTTTCACGTTAAATTCCAGGCAAGTGGCTAATAGTTGTAAACACAAACAGCATCCCTTGTAAAACTCAACTTGTAGAATGGCTTTCAAGGTAAAGCATTTAAGAATTTGTTACCACTTTGTAACAATTCAAATTTAACTTGAACCTGCTAACTTTTTTAAACTTTTGTTTCTGATATCTGATTCACTCCAAATTTTATAGCATGTATCTTGGTACAGAGTTTTATGGATACTTGTGAAAGAAAGCTTGTCCAATAGGTGCCTCTTCAATTGGGATTATAGTTTTTCCAGTACTGAGCATTTTGGGTAAGTTAATAGATGATGCAGTGCTGAGCAGAGCTTCAAGAAGGATCTTATCTGCGTAAAGTTAGTTGATCTTGACCGCGTAATATTGGTGCTACAAGTTGAGTCACCATTAATGACCTGTTGCTGGACAGCAAAAGTGTCTGTTTCACAGAATCCCTACACTGTGGAATAGGCCATTTGGCCCAACAAGTCCACACTGACCCTCCGAAGCTTAACCCATCCAGACCCATTCCCCTATCCTATTACTCCATGTTATAAAGGGATTCTGGGTAATCCAAGATGGAGGACGGGAAACATTTTTGGCTGTAAGAGCTGCTCCTTTCTTTTTAAGGTATTTTAGGTGTTGGAGGTGATTTCCTCGAATTCCAGGAGCAGCAATTACTGTTGTAGATGCTGTTGCATTGTTTTGGAACTTTGGGGAAAAAAAGTCAAAACAACAGTTTAAAAGGGAGCAGAGCAGACAAAGGAAGCACATGGTGAGGACAGTTCAGGAGAGAGAGAGAAAACACCTGCACGGTTACTGCATTTGCTGTTTGAATTCGGGTATCGCTGGACATCAGAGTGCATCTGGAAAAATTAACTAACAGTGACATTCACAACTAATCTTGGAGGAACTGTTGGGGGACGGTCATAGCACAGAATCAGATAACTTAATTGTTGTTTTAAGTCTGTCCGAGAGAGGCTGCAGTAGTGTATAGTGGATTCTTTCTTGATTATATATTTTTTGGAGATCAGTCTCTTGATTAAACTTAAAATATAAGCCATAGCTATTAATTTAACCTGGGGCAGTGTTTGTAGAGGAATAAGATGGTGTTATTTTCTGGGTCTGTAAATTGTGAAGGAGCAAAAATGGCCATTGCAGTGCTATGTACTACTTGTCAGATGTGGGAGTTTAAGGGTTACTGCAGATTCTATCTGCCATAAATGCTATTGTATGCTAATCTTATCAGATCGAGTGGATCGGTTGGAGAGACGGACAGAAGCGATGAGGAATTTGCAACAGCAACAGTATGTGATGGATGGCAGTTATAGGAAGGGGGAAAGTCTCAGATACAGTCACATAGATGGGTTAACTCCAGGAAGGGTGTGAGAGGTCGGCACCGAGGGCAGGAGTCTTTTGTAGATATACCCATTTCAAACAGGTATGATTTTGGAAAATGTAGGGGGTGATGGATTCTCAGGGGAACGTAGCACGAACAACCAAGTTTCTGGTATTGAGACTGGCTCTAATGCAACGAGGGGTATGTCGGCTTCCAAGAGATTAATTGTGTTAGGGGATTCGGTAGAGGTACAGACAGACGTTTCTGTGGCCAGAAGAGAAAAAGCAGAATGGTGTTGTTTCCCTGGTGCCAGGATCAAGGATGTCTCAGAGAGGGTGCAGAATGTTCTCACAAGTGAGAGGGGCCAGCAGGAAGTCATTGTCCACATTTGTACCAACGACATTGGAAGGGAAAAGGTTGAGATTCTGAAGGGAGAGCACAGAGAGTTAGGCAGAAATTTAAAAAGGATGTCCTCAAGGGTAGTAATATCTGGATTACTCCCAGTGCTACGAGCTAGTGAGGGCAGGAATAGGAGGATAGAGCAGATGAATGCATGGCTGAGGAGCTGGTGTATGGGAGAAAGATTCACATTTTTGGATCATTGGAATCTCTTTTGGGGTAGAAGTGACCTGTACAAGAAGGACGGATTGCACCTAAATTGGAAGGGGACTAATATACTGGCAGGGGAATTTGCTAGAACTGCTTGGGAGGATATAAACTAGTAAGGTTGGGGGAGTGGGACCCAGGGAGATAGTGAGGAAAGAGATCGATCTGAGACGGGTACAGTTGAGAACAGAAGTGAGTTAAACAGTCAGGGCAGGCAGGGACAAGGTAGGACTAATAAATTTAAACTGCATTTATTTCAATGTAAGGGGCCTAACAGGGAAGGCAGATGAACTCAGGTCATGGTTAGGAACATGGGACTGGGATATCATAGCAATTACAGAAACATGGCTCAGGGATGGGCAGGATGGGCAGTCTAATGTTCCAGGATACAAATGCTACAAGAAGGATAGAAAGGGAGGTGAGAGAGGAGAGGGAGTGGCCTTTTTGATAAGGGATAGCGTTACAGCTGTGCTGAGGGGGGGATATTCGCAGAAATACACCCAGGAAAGTTATTTGGGTGGAACTGAGAAATAAGAAAGGGATGATCACCTTATTGGGATTGTATTATAGACCCCCCCAATTGTCAGAGGGAAATTGAGAAACAAACTTGTAAGGAGATCTCCACTATCTGTAAGAATAATAGGGGAGTTATGGTAGGGGATTTTAACTTTCCAAACATCGACTGGGACTGCCATAGTGTTAAAGGTTTAGATGGAGAGGAATTTGTTAAGTGCATACAAGACAATTTTCTGATTCAGTATGTGGATGTACCTACTAGAGAAGGTGCAAAACTTGACCTACTCTTGGGAAATAAGGCAGGGCAGGTGACTGAGGTGTCAGTGGGGGAGCACTTTGGGGCCAGCGACCATAATTCTATTTGTTTTAAAATAGTGATGGAAAAGAATAGGTCAGATCTAAAAGTTGAAGTTTTAAATTGGAGAAAGACCAATTTTGACAGTATTAGGCAAGAACTTTCAAAAGCTGATTGGAGGCAGACGTTCGCAGGTAAAGGGACAGCTGGAAAATGGGAAGCCTTCAGAAATGAGATAACAAGAATCCAGAGAAAGTATATTCCTGTCAGGGTGAAAGGGAAGGCTGGTAGGTATAGGGAGTGCTAGATGACTAAAGAAATTGAGGGTTTGGTTAAGAAAAAGAAGGAAGCATATGTCAGGTATAGACAGGATAGATCGAGTGAATCCTTAGAGTATAAAGGAAGTAGGAATATACTTAAGAGGGAAATCAGGAGGGCAAAACGGGGACATAGCTTTGGCAAATAGAATTAAGGAGAATCCAAAGGGTTTTTACAAATCTATTAAGGACAAAAGGGTAACTAGGGAGAGAATAGGGCCCCTCAAAAATCCGCAAGGTGGCCTTTGTGTGGAGCCACAGAAAATGGGGGAGATACTAAATGAATATTTTGCATCAGTATTTACTGTGGAAAAGGATATAGAAGATATAGACTGCAGGGAAATAGATGGTAACATCTTGCAAAATGTCCAGATTACAGAAGAGGAAGTGCTGGATATCCTGAAATGGTTAAAAGTGGATAAATCCACAAGACCTGATCAGGTGTACCCAGAGCTCTGTGGGAAGCTAGGGAAGTGATTGCTGGGCCTCTTGCTGAGATATTTATATCATCGATAATCACAGGTGAGTTGCCGGAAGACTGAAGGTTGGCTAATGTGGTGCTACTGTTTAAGAAGGGCAGTAAAGACCAGCCAGGGAAGTATAGACCGGTGAGCCTGAACTCAGTGGTGGGCAAGTTGTTGGAGGAAATCCTGAGGGACAGGATGTACATGTATTTGGAAAAGCAAGGACTGATTGGAATAGTCAGCATGGCTTTGTGCATGCGAACTCATGTCTCACAAACTTGATTGAGGTTTTTGAAGAAGTAACAAAGATGAGGGCAGAGCAGTAGATGTGATCTATATGGACTTCAGTAAGGCGTTCGACAAGGTTCTCCATGGGAGACTGATTAGCAAGGTTAGATCTCATGGAATACAGGGAGAACTAGCCATTTGGATACAGAACTGGCTCGAAGGTAGAAGCCAGAGGGTGGTGGTGGAAGGTTGTTTTTCAGACTGGAGGCCTGTGACCAGTGGAGTGCCACAAGGATCGGTGCTGGGTCCTCTACGTTTTGTCATTTACATAAATGATTTGGATACGAGCATAAGAGGTACAATTAGTAAGTTTGCTGATGACACCAAAGTTGGAGGTGTAGTGGACAACGAAGAGGGTTACCTCCGATTACAGCAGGATCTGGACCAGATGGGCCAATGGGCTGAGAAGTGGCAGATGGAGTTTAATTTAGATAAATGTGAGGTGCTGCATTTTGGGAAAGCAAATCTTAGCAGGACTTATACACTTAATGGTAAGGTCCTAGGGAGTGTTGCTGAACAAAGAGACCTTGGAGTGCAGGTTCATAGCTTCTTGAAAGTGGAGTTGCAGGTCGATAGGATAGTGAAGAAGATGTTTGGTATGCTTTCCTTTATTGGTCAGAGTATTGAGTACAGGAGTTGGGAGGTCATGGTGAGGCTGTACAGGACATTGGTTAGGCCACTGTTGGAATATTGTGTGCAATTCTGGAAAGATGTTGTGAAACTTGAAAGGGTTCAGAAAAGATTTAGATGGAGGATTTGAGCTACAGGGAGAGGCTGAACAGGCTGGGGCTGTTTTCCCTGGAGTGTTAGAGGCTGAGGGGTGACCTTATAGAGGTTTACAAAATTATGAGGGACATGGATAGGAGAAATAGACAAAGTCTTTTTCCCTGGGTTTGGGGAGTCCATAACTAGAGGGTATAGGTTTAGGGCGAGAGGGGAAAGATATAAAAGAGCCCGAATGGGCAACGTTTTCACGCAGAGGGTGGTGCATGTATGGAATGAGCTGCCAGAGGATGTGGTGGAGGCTGGTATAATTGCAACACTTAAGAGGCATTTGGATGGGTATATAAATAGGAAGGGTTTGGAGGGATATGGGCGCGTGCTGGCAGGTGGGACTAGATTGGGTTGGGATATCTGGTTGGCATGGACGGGTTGGACCGAAGGGTCTGTTTCCATGCTGTACATCTCTATGACTCTATTTACCCCTGCCTAATGCACCTAACTTACAACTCCTTGAACACTAAGGACAATTTAGCATGGCCAATTCACCTAAATCTGCACATCTTTGGGTTGTGGGAGGAAACTGGAGCACCCAGAGGAAACCCATGCAGACACTGAGAATGTGCAAACTCCACCCAGACAGTCACCTAAGGCTAGAATCAAACCCATGATATTGGTCCATGGCACTGTGAGGCAGCCGTGCTAACCACTGAACCACCGTGCCACCCATTATCTATCACCTTTGCCGTTTAACCACTTCCTATTCTCCACTCCACACTTTTTGAGTCACTGTGTTTCTTTTTTTTGCGTGTTTCTCATTGTCTTAATTTTCGTGTTGTTTTGAAATAAAGTGGAAATAATTAATTTGCAATTTATATGTCTGACTTATCTCCAAATATTGGTTTTTTTTTTAACCTCTTCTTTTCAATTCGAGATTTATCTTTCAAACATTTTTTTTCTTTGTATTCCACAGACTTTCAGGATGCTAGAAGCAGCTAGCTATTTATGTGAAACAGAATTCAGTACTAAATCAGACATGCCATTATGCATTTTGTGCAGCTATACTCGCTGTGAGCACTTGCTTATCATGTATTGTGACTACAGGGGCAAACTAGCTGTCTGTGCCCTTTCAGTGGCTGTCATCACTGCCAGCAATGCATCAGTGAGGTGCCTGCATTAAAGAATAAGAGCAATAAAATTAGTGTTGTCAGATGAATGCAAATCCTAGGTTAGTGATTTGCTCATTGCCCTACACAATGCTGGTGTGTACACCTCACTACCTCTCTCCAACTTTACAATGTGCTGCCTTGTTGCATATTGTCTCTGGAAGCGAGGCAGTAGAGTATCCAGATAAGAGGTGACCATGATACTGAACCGGGGAGTACAACTGAGGATGCCAAGTGGAGTGGGAAAGTGGAATGCTGATCAGAGTTGCAAGCCCGGTTTGTAAGTTTGCTCACTGAGGTGGAGGGTTTGTTTTCAGATGTTTTGTCACCATGCTAGGTAGCATCATTAAGCCTCCAGTGAAACGCTGGTTTTATGTCCTGCTTTCTACTTATGTGTCTTGGTTTCTTAAGATGGGTGATTATTGTTTCCAGTTCTTTTTCTCGGGGGATGGTAGATGGTGTCCAAATCCATCTGCTCATTGATGGAGATTCAGTTAGAATGCCAGGCCTCCAGGAAGACACACCAATAGAAAGCAGGACATAACACCAGCCCTTCACCGGAGGCTCACTGATGATGCTACCTAGCATGGTAATGAAACATCTGAAAACAAATTTTCCACCTCAGCGAGCAAACTTACAACCTTAACCTAACTTAAGCTGCAAATCTTCTCAAAAGTTACAGTTGCAAGCTGCATGAGGTTTGTACCACAAGTGCACATATCGGTAGAGTTGCTGTCAATGTCTGACAGGAGGCAGCAGCGCCGACAACCTCTGACATAGTGGTGATAGGAGATTCTTGTAAAGTTGTATTGATTGCTTTTTTTGGTGAATTCTTGCAAAACCATTTTGGATTTATTTACAGGATTTAGGAGATTGAAACTAATTGACAATTTGATTACCTTTTTAATGAATTTTAGTTGCCTTTTGCTTTTATTAACTGACCAATATTAAAATTTAACTAGTAGGGCACCCAGAAGAAATGTGGCAATTAGGTTGAGCATTGGGAAGGGAAATAGCTTTTGAACCAGACTGTTAAAAATGATCAATAAGGATTGGCTCCAGTGTGTTTTTCTTTTCCCCTTTCTGGCTGCTTAACCATAAAACATGTGGGGGTCTTGATCAGAGATATTGGTGCCTCCAAAGATTTCACTGGACATAAGTGAATATCTATTTGCCGTGAGTGAGGGAACTGGTCTTTCGAGAAGAGATGATGCTACTTTGACTGTGGAACTTGGATCATGGGGTTAAAACAGCTCAAAAATCCTATCATTGCCTAGAAATAAGTGACTAATGTGATAGTTTGCCCCTTCAACTTATGCTGGAGTTGATATATTTAGACAATGTTAAGTTTAAAAAAAAAAATACCTTTTTTCGTTCATTAAGTTGACAGTCAATTTAATGCTTCATACACTATTTGTGATATAACTGGCATGTTAATGAATTTCTTACTTGCGGTGACTTTAAATGGGCAAATTCCTTGCCATTGTTGATTCATTGTGAAAGTGAATATCTACCATACTTTTTACACAATGTAGTTACTGTGCTTTTCTGACTTCTCACAGGTTCTGAGGAATGTCAGGATGATGGAGATGGGGAAGTAAGCGCAAAGAAATGCAGGACTGAGGAAACAAACATCTGTAGGAAATGTTGTGCTGAATTCTTTGACCTCTCCAAGTTCCTTGAGCACAGGAAAAATTGCACTAAAAACCCACCAGTTTTGATTATGAATGAAGGTGAGAGGGAAATGTCTCCAAAAGACAGCCCGGAATCTTGTCCAGATAACTTTGCAAATGGCCAACTGAATGATCAATCAAAAACTAATGATAGCCCTGAAGAAAAGGTGCATGAACAGAGTGAAACTGCTGAAATGACCGTGGATATTGTAGAATCTCAAAAATCATCATGTGCCTCAAGTGCTGCCATCAGTTTACATCCAGCCTCTGAAATAAGCTACGTGTCCCAATCTAAAATACCAAACACTAATGTCACACTGGAGACTATTCAGAACACTAAAGTGGCAGTGACTCAACACATTTCAGACAGTGTGCCTACCAGCAATTCAAATGCAACTGGAAATGTCAATGTCATTCCTATCTTGCTTGAGCAATTGGTCTGTTTGCAGCAGCAACAACTCCAGCAGATTCAGTTAACTGAGCAAATCCGCATCCAAGTGGCAATGATGGCCCCTCATTCTCTGCATCCTTCCATCGTTGCAGCTGCAGACCCCCTTAAAGCATTAGGGGCTCACCTGTCACAACAGCTTTCTGCTGCTGCTGCTTTAATTGGGCAGAAAGTTGGTAGCCAGACCTTTACTATGGATGGTTTTAAACCAGTACAGCTACCTCATTCGTCTGTTGGTACAACTCATTTTAATAAAGGTTTACACCACTCTGAGTCAGGGTCTCTTCAAACGGCTAGTGCTTTAGCTACATTAACCTCCAAGCCTGATTCCATTTCTTGCTCTGAAAACTCCACCAGGCTTAAACATGGCAACCTCACAAGCCAAGCTGCCAGATTTCCAAACCCATTGCTACCTCAGTCTCCCAATCCAGCAACTATCCACAACCCACTGATTGGACTATCTGCAGCTTCGGCTGCACGAAATCAGAAAGGCAAGCCTCCAAATGTTGCAGTGTTTGAAACCAAGTCCAGTTCAGAAGAGTCCTTTTTCAAACACAAGTGCAAGTTTTGTGGCAAAGTATTTGGAAATGACAGTGCTCTGCAGATTCACATCCGTTCCCACACTGGTGAAAGACCTTACAAATGCAACATCTGTGGCAATCGTTTTACAACCAAAGGCAATCTGAAGGTCCATTTCCAGCGGCACAAGGAGAAATACCCCCATATCCGAATGAATCCATATCCCGTTCCTGAACATCTGGACAATGTTCCAACTAGCAGTGGAATTCCCTATGGCATGTCAATACCTGTTGACAATTCGGCTAACTGGGTGGACACCAAGCCTGTCTTGCAAACATTGTCCAATTCAGTTGGAATGAAGCTGTCATCTAGTTTTGAGGATACTTCAGAAAAGGTACCTGTGAGTGAGTTTCTGCAAAGACGATCTCCAGCAGTGAGTGAAACTGCTTCAATGTCTTCAAATATCAGCAACTATGAATCTAACCTAGAAATAAAGCCTACAAATGAAAATGGCAGTGCACCTACTTTGGCTACATCCATTATGCCAGAAACCTCAAAACCCAAGTTATCTTTTAGTAACATTCTTGATAATAGTCAAGCATCTGAGACATTCAAACTCCAACAGCTGGTAGAGAATATAGACAAAACATCCACTGACCCAAATGAATGTGCTGTATGTCATCGTATACTGAGTTGCCAAAGTTCACTCAAAATGCATTACCGTACTCACACTGGTGAAAGACCATTCAAATGTAAAGTTTGTGGCAGAGCGTTTTCCACAAAAGGCAACCTGAAGACTCACTATGGGGTACATCGAGCAAAACCACCACTACGAGTGCAGCATTCATGTCCTATATGCCACAAGAGATTCACCAACGCTGTTGTTCTTCAGCAGCACATTAGAATGCACATGGGAGGTCAGATCCCGAACACACCTTTACCGGAGGGCTATTATGATGGTTCTGATCCAGAGCCAGCATTGGCTGATGAAAATGCTGAACTTGACAGCAGTTTTACCGATGAAAATATGGATGAATCTGAGTTAGAAGGGGACAAAGGTACAAAGGTGCCTACAGTTGAGTATTCAAAACCAGTTTTGCCTTACAGTGACTTGCCAGCCAACTCTCCTTTGTTAGTATTCTCAAATATAGCTGCTTTAGAGAGTCAGATGAAAATGATTAATTCCAGTGTGAACTTACAACGTCAGAGCAGTTTGAAATCTGGTGAGAATGGCTCCCCAGAAAATGAAGGTGTGACTAATGATTCTCCAGCCATCGGGGCTCAAGAATACCCGAATAATCCGAGTCCAGGTGCTTCAGAATCTGCATTGTTCCAAGCTTCATCTCCTGTGAATAGCTATAATGGTAGTCATCTGTCAAAGTCGCCAGGATTTCCAATGCCTTCTGAGAGTTCAGAAACAAAAACTGAACCTGTTGAGACATCTGAGCTACCAAATGATGGTGCATTAGATTTAACATCTGCCAATATTCATCGCAAAATTAAGGAAGAAGTGCCTAGTATACCTTTTACTAATGGGGACTGCAGTAAGTATGCAAAAACATTAATAGTGTAAACATTATAAATAGCTCTCGTCTGTTGTCTGAGTCTGTAGTTGAAATTTCATAAATCCAGTTAAGTGTCTATCTTGAAATAAGAATACTCCTTCGAATAAATCCTGCTAATAGTTAATTAGGACTTTTTTGTATTTGAAATTTAAAGAAAAGAATAATTGTATAGATAATTGATTCTTAAATGTGCTGTGATCCTTTTCTCTTAACTGTTTTAAACCATGATGAATCCCTGGGTGGAATTTCCCCTCCCTGGAGGAGAAAAGATTGGGCAAGTTTACTGTGGAGAGACACTGGTCCCTTTTTCTTGCCACCTCCCCTTTTTAGTTCTGGATAAGAAGGTCCATTGGGAAAGTTTTGACCTATCTACCAGTTAAGACTCCTAAATTAACAGTCACCTGAGGGCTTCTACTTTGTTGTAACCCTGGATGATGGAGGCATGAGTTGGGGTCTGGCAGGTAAGAGGTTGCTGCTGAAAGCCATCCACTTCCCTTGCCTCTGATTTCCTCTCCTTCCCTCAGTCTTGCTTTCATCTTCTCACTATTGGATTACCTGAAGAATGGACCTGAACTGGTCTTTGGCTGGCACCTACTTAGACGCTGGGACTTGTTATAAGAGTAAGATACTCACCTGAAGCTCAATAGGCAGCTCATAGCAAGCAGATTTGGTCTGAATTTAGAGTTTGCTGTTATAGATAGCAATGTAGTCAATACCTAGACTGCAGTTTTTAGACTGTTGAGATGACAATATTTCTGTTGCATTAAACAGTTATTTAATTACGCTATTGGAGTAAAACAGCACATGATTGCTTTACTCAGTGTTTTTTAGATTTTGTTTTCATGCAGTAGAGGAAAGGAATGATAATGATCTTCACTTTGTGTTTCTCCTTCAGTTTTGTGTGTGCTGATTTGAAGTTGAGGCATTGAGGTCAGCATTCATGGGACTTTTTTCTTTTGTGTCTGCAACTAAGCCTGCACTCATCTGCATGGTTTCCTGGATGATAATGAACATGAGCCTGATTCCTCCTTTGGAGATGGCCTATCTCCAGTATCCCAAAGGTTTTGGAACCAATTGTAGCATCCCTATTACTGGGCAAGCAAAGATCAATGAACTGTGGCATCTGAGTTTTTAAACCTGAGAAATAGCACACTCCATTATTAACTGCACTTAACTTTTTTTTTTGTCAGCCTTAGCAGTAGTAGAAAGATGTGTGTATTTTGGCTTTGTACTTTAAAATTTGCCTGACTAAATCTTATTAATATTTTGAAAAGTATAACCCAAAGTCTGAAGATTTGATTGCTGGTGCATATTGAGTTAACTTTATATCAGCTGGGAGGCTAGGGATACCACAGCTGACTTCAGCTCCCTTAGTTGAGTGGAATTTAGCCAATGCTCCTTTTTCTTGTCAGCCCAACTGGCAAGTCATTTATTTTGATGTTCTATGAGACAATCTGAGATGTCTTTTTGTAGTTGAAGAATACTTTTTGATGCTTATTAGATTAGATTCCCCACAGTGTGGAAACAGGCCCTTCGGCCCAATAAGTTCAAACCGACTCTCCGAAGAGCAACCCACCCAGACCCATTCCCCTACATTTACCCCTTCACCTAACACTACAGGCAATTTAGTATGGCCAATTCACCTGACCTGCACATTTTTGGACTGTGGGAGGAAACCGGAGCACCTGGAGGAAACCCACGCAGACACTGGGAGAATGTGCAAACTCCACACACAGTTTCCTGAGGCGGGAATTGAACCCGGGCCTCTGGCGCTGTGAGGCAGCAGTGGTCAACTGAGCCGCTGTTTTTATATTGCTAATTTATTTTGCACACAATGTGATCAGTGATTGACTAAGCCATTGTCAAGGACAATGTCAGTGGCTTATTCATTGTACATCCTTTAGTCTGTTCCATTCCTTCCTTTTGCCATTTTTAACTTTTTTGTTTCTCCTCCAGTTTTTATATTTAGATACTGTATGGATTATATTCTTACCACTGTTTTGGCATGATTTAATCTGTCTTCTAACCCTTAGCACATTAAAAATTCTGCTCGTATCTTCCTTCTGGAAATGATTTAAATACCTGCCCTCTGGTTTCCAATTCACTAATCAGGGAAACCATCTTGATGTCTTTTTGTACTTTTTATAAAAAACTTTTCCTAATCATATTTAATATCAGTAGAGTCAGTTTTTTTTCTTTTTAATACTAATCTCAAAGAATAACTTATACTTTAGCATCCTTTCCATTGCTTTGACCTCCTGCTTCCAAAATGCAAACTCCTTTCCAACAAAACTTTTTGGGGATTGTAATCGGAGCTAGATTAGGATTGTTGAACAGATTTTTCACAATCTAATTTGAAATGATCGTAGCTATGTAGAATAAGAAAATGTGCATGGGTTTTCAATTGAGTATGTAAATCAACTATTGTGGCTTTGGTGCCTTACCCAAAACATTGGATATCTGTGATACAGATATTACTATTTATGGTGGCTCAATACTCTGATATACAACTCTGGTTTGGGGATCAGCTATCATCAGTCTGCATGTGATACGTTCAGGTAGAGTTTACTTTTTGACCACGAGCATCACTCATCTAAGCAATAGAACACTTTCTTTTCTAATGGACTAATTACAACATAGGCCAAATAAATACTAGTTCAGAAAACTGGGGTTGTTACAGAATTATTTAAAATTGATACAGTCAGCTACAAGCATTTCAATTTAGTTCACAACTCCCTCTTGGAATCTGCTCTTTTCTTCCAAGCTGGTGTATCCTAAGCATTATGGCACTACTTTTGCAGAACTTTTTTGCTTCTTTGATCACCTTTTTAACTGTTGCAAATTTCAACTTTGCTCACAATGATCTGGAGCACTCTGATACTGATTAAAATCTGAAGATCAGAACCGTATTATTGCATGTATAATATGATCTTGCGCAGATCATATGTGTCCTGACTTCAAAATAGCTGAAAAGTATTCTCTAGTTATATGAAACTGATGGTATATGAAAGAAGCCAGTTTGTTTACCAATGTATGAATGATCAGGATATGGGTTACAAATAAGCTGTATCTATTTTCTTCCAATCGGTAACTGTGCACCTTGTTCCTATTAAAGGTCTGAACTCGCTTGTAAATTAGTTAACCTTCTAGCCCATCACAAAGAAAGTTCATGATTCGTTGCTTGGCCTGGAGTGGTTTTTAAAATCTCTTTTCAATTCGTGGGGTGATGGTGTAATGGCAATGTTGCTGGACCAGTAATCTTGAGGCTAATGTTCTGAGGTCATGGGTTCAAAACTGACTAAGAAAGCTGTTGGAACATATGACTAAATGAGAATTATAGCATCATAGAGATCTACACCATGGAAACAGACCCTTCGGTCCAACTTGTTCATGCCAAACAGACATCCTAAATAAATCTAGTCTCATTTGCCAGCATTTTGTCCATATCCCTTCTCTTACTCATATACCCATCCAGATGCCTTTTTAAATTTTGTAATTGTACCAGCTCCACCACTTCCTCTGGCAGCTCATTTCATAAGTTTCATGAAAAAGTTGCCCTTTGGGTCCCTTCTTTTAAATCTTCCCCCCTCACCTTAAACCTATACACTCTGGTTTTGGACTCCCCCACTCTAGGGTAAAAGACCTTGTCTATTTATCTTGTCCATGTCCCTTGTGATTTTATTGAGGTTTATAAGGTCAGCCCTCAGCTTCAGAAACTCCAGGGAAAACCACCCCAGTCTATTCAACCTCTCCCTATAGCTCAAAGCCTCCATCCCTGGCAACATCCTTTGCAAATCTTTTCTGAACTCTTTCAAGTTTCACAACATCTGTAGCAGGGACACTAACCTCAGTCATGTGACCATGAAGCTGGTTTTCATGATAATCGCAATCTTCCCTGAAAGGGGTAAATTGGGAAATCTGCTGTGTACAACAGGTCTGGCATAGCCTAGATATGACTCCGTATTCTGTAAATGGGACTAGATTCATTTAGGATATCTAGTTGGTATGGTTTCTGTGCTGTACTGCTCTGCGACTCTGAATCTAAGAATAGTAGGCCTTGAGCGTGTTCCACAATTGAGTGAGGTCATGGCTGATCTGTGGCCTAATTCCATATACCTGCCTTTAACCCATATCCCTTTTAAAAACTCTTTCTTAAATTTAAATTGGAGATTTTTTTTATTAACAATTGATTTAGCATTGGCTGCCATCTTGTGGAATAGAGTTCCACCCTTTGTGTGTAGAAGTGCTTCCCAACATCTGTCTTGAACAGTCTGTTCCTAATTCTCAGGTTGTGCCCTCTAGTTCAAGAACCTCCAACCAGTGGAAATAAAAATAAATTATTTACTGTCTTTTCCTGTTCAGTATCTTGAAGGCTTAAATCACATCATCCCTTTTCAACATTCTAAATTTTAGAGAATTCAAGTCTAATTTTGTAGAATCTCTTCTCAAACTTAACCCCTGAAGTCCAGGTATCATTCTTCTTAAATTTATGATGTACTCCATCCACATCTAACATTTACCTTCCTAAGGTGTGGGCCCAGATCTGCTCACAGTACTCCAAATGGGCTTTAACTGGGGTTTTATATAGCAGCAGTATAACTTTTGTATGTCATATTCCAGTCCTCTAGATGTAAAGGTTAGCATTCCATGAGCTTTCTTGATTATTCTCTGCACTTGTACATGGCAATTTGAAGATCTTTGCACCTGAACCCCCAAGTCTCATTGGACATCCACTGTATTTGCTGTCATGCCATCTAGAAAGTACCCTTTTTTTGGGCAGCACAGTGACTTAGTGGTTAGCACTGCTGCCTCACACACAATCAGGGATCCAGGTTTGATTCCAGTCTCTGTGCAGACTCCATACATACAGTTGCCATTCTCCCGGTGACTGGGTGGGTTTCCTCTGGGTGCTCTGCTTTCCTTCCATAGTCCAGAGACGTGCAGATTAGATGGATTGGCCATGCTAGGTTCCCATAGTGTCCAGGGATGTGCAGGCTAGGTGGATTAGCATGGGAAATGCAGGGTTACAGAGATCGGATGGAGATGGGTGTGGGTGGGATGCTGTTCTGAGGTTGGTGTGGACTCATTGGACTGAATAGCCTGCTTCTACATTTTAGGGATTCCAGGTTTTCAGTCCAAAATGGATAACCTCACTTTCTTTTATTGATCTCTATCTGCTCCATTTTACCCATTCACCTAGTCATTTCTCATCAAATTTGGAAGTATCTTTTTCTATGGCATTATCCAAGTTGTTGCTAAATAACGTGAATAGGGCAGTATGGTGACTGTGGTTAGCACTGCTGCCTCACAGCGCCAGGCACCGGGGTTCAGTTTTAGCCATGGGTGCCTGCCTGTGTGGAGTTTGCACATTCTCTCCGTGTCTGCAGAGTTTCCTCCAGTTGCCTCCCACAGTCCAAAGATATGCAGGCTGTGTGGATTAGCTATGGGGAGTACAGGGTTGTGAGTGGGAGGAGGGTTCTTTGTTCTTTGGAGAGTCGGTGTGGACTCGATGGACCAAATGGTCTGCTTTCACACTGTATGGATTCTATGAACGTGAATAATTAAGGCCCTAGCGCAGATTCTTGTGGGACACCACTAGTCACATCCTGCATATAGGAGTATCTACTCTTTTATCCCTACTTTCTGCTGCCTGCCATTCAGTTTCCCAACCATGTCAGTAATTTGCCCTCAATTATGTGGGCTTCCACATTAGTTAATGTTGTCTCCTATGAAGGACTTTATTGGCTTCCAGAAGGCATTTGGTATAAACAACATCCAAAGACATTCTCCATCCATTTTCTCAGTCACCACATCAAAAGTTTAAATAAGGTTTGTCAGATGTAACCTACCTCTCATGAATTGTAAGCTGCCTTTCCCTGCTTAACTGAAAATTTTGGATGTGTTCAGTTACCCTATCTTTGATTTTTAGACTGCAAAAATTTATCCAGCACAGATGTTGGGTAAACTCATCTATAATTCCCTAGTTTTTCTCTTCCCCCTTTTTTTTGAAAAATGGAGTGATGTGCAATTTTCCAATCCAAAGGGCAATTCCTGAGTCTAGGGAACTCTGAAAGATTATAGTTGGCAGCTACAATATGTTCCCCTATTTCCTTTTAACATCTGATGGAAACGTTCAGGTCTTGGGCATTCGTCATTCTTTTTTGTATCATTAGTTTCCTCAGTATTGATGTTTTTAATTGCTTTCCTTTAATTGCTGTCCCTGACTGACTATTAATTTCCTCAGGACTTCTAACAAGCTATCCTCCTTTTTTCTACTGTAAATACTTCGGCAAAATAATTATCCAACATGCCTGCCATTTCCCCGTAGTCACTGACAAGATTTCCACTTTGGTTTTTGGTGGGCCAACATTGCTTCCCCGACTACCTGCTTTCCCTTGATGTAACTGTAAAATTTCCTATTGATTTTGATGTCTCTGGCAAGTTTCCTTCCATAATCCTTGTTTAGTTCCTACAAGCTGCTCTGTAGCCATTGTATCTTTGTATCTACCCATTTTGTCAAGATCTGTGCTTTCTTTCTGCATTTTGTAACCCCTTTTTTTCCTTCTGCTGTCCCTTTTTATCTTTTTTTTTGTGTTTTTCTGTGAAATGCAGCCCCCACACACCCCTCCCCTCCCCTCCCCAAGAACAAACTTGTTCTGTATTGCGTTAAATGTTTCTTTAAGCATATTCCGCTGTTGTTCAGTTCACACAATATGCTTTACTCTTAACTGACCTCTGTAATGGCCTAAGGGATGGGGAACACATGCTTGCTCATAATTCCCACAGAAGAAAATCTGAACAGTTAAGATTTTTCAGTGTTTTACTTGCTGTGAATGGTATGCTAATCTAATGAGCTGTTTTAGGAGTGGAATTTTTACTGTAAATTTGAGCTGCCTCTTGCATGTAATTTGAAAACTTATTCCATCATAATAGCGTCAAATACTCAAGACCCACCTTTTTAATCAACTCCATTGTCCCAAAACAAATATACTGTTATTTAGTTTATTTGTAACCTATGGTGGCTGGGTCTGTGCATTTCTGTACTTTTAAAATTGCATCTAAGTAGCTTGTACATACATTTTGGGGGTGAAATCCTATGTAAGGTGAATCTAATTTGATAGCATTATGGTAATCTAAATTACCTGAACACCCTTCCATCACTTTCAGGTATCAATTTCAAAATATTATTCTCCATCTTTATATTCGTCCAAGTCCTAGTTATTTGAAAATTGCAGACTGAATAATAAAAGTTAATATAGCACACAACATATTTAAATGCTTTGACCAGCTCAATAGAATATGTAATAAAAGACTGAGTTATCGCTTGATTGTTTAGCTGTACAATAACTTAATAGAGATTTAATTAAGAACAATCCAAAAATCTGTTTAGTACAAAAGCAGAAATTGCTGGAGAAACTCTAGTCTGGTACCATCTGTGGAGAGAAAGCCACGGTTCAGGTCCAGTTCCAACTTTAATTGATGTCCCCCACCCCATGAGGTTCAGATACAACTTTTTGGGTGTCCCTTATTCGCTTTTATTTTAGAAACCTGTTCTCCGGTTAGTCAGTAGAAACATTGTAATCCACTGTGGTGTATTGTCCTTGACACTGGCAATTTCTTTGACTTGTGCTTGTTGGGCTCTTTATGAAAGGACTCTTATTGTATGAATTATAATCATTTTGCACCCAATGTTTTTGATTCTATTTACTGGTGACAAGCTTGGAGGAATGAGTGTGAGTGTGTTTTAAAAGGGAGGTGGAAGATAGATGACTAATTTCAATCCACTAAGAAAAGGATCAGTTTTACTTGTGGAATGATGACTAATTCCTGCTAATCTATTTCTTTTACCTACTTAAAAATATGCAATGCCTCGATCACTGCAAACTGTTAATGCTTTTAAGAGCCTTTATTCTACAGAAATGAATAGTAAAAGGTGATTGCTCTGTTTCAGTGTTGTTTACCCATTCATCATTTCACACAAGAGTGCTGTCTGTTGGTAGTTTTAGGACCAATGTTTGTTTTGAAGTAGAACTTCAGCTTTCTCATTTTTCATTTCCTCACATAACTGAGTGGAAATTCACAATGTAAATGAGCATTTATGGAGAGGCAAACATTTTTCTTAACATTTAAGTTCATGAATGTGCCCATTTTTGTACATTTTCATTCTTAAAAGACCATTTTATTAAAGTATCCTGGGCTATTTTAGGAAGATTCAGTTTTGAGGGCAGGACATTGGGGTTGGAGTTCCTATATGTTGAGCAATGTATTCAATCCTCACCAATTTCACAGGTGATCGTGCAAGTGATCTATCTATTGTTTACAATATATTTCAACATACTTTTGCCTGGACAGGTTACAAGTATAGAAGGAATGAATGAGTGGATTTGTATTTGTGCTTCTGGTTGCCGAAACTTGGCTGCTTTTGCTCCTTTTCGTTTGAATAGCTAGTTATAAAATACCAGTATTTAGAGCTGAGATCTTGAAGTCTGGCATGGCAAATGAGTAAGGGATCCACCATGTATAATTTACAACCCTATTAGACTAAACAGTGAAAAACCATTGTATGTTTTTAGGTGCTGTTCAAGTTCCTGCAGGTTCCTTTATCAGGGCTCCTCCTTGTCTGATTAAAGTGGAAGTAAGCGACCATGGAGAACGACCAGCAGGAACCACTGCACAGTTTCTTGCCCCGTCAGCTGTGGCTCCAATCATGCCACCTATTTTGGCACCTCCACCCCGTCGTACACCTAAGCAACACAACTGCCCTACTTGTGGAAAGAGCTTCTCCTCAGCAAGTGCTCTGCAGATTCACGAACGCACGCACACTGGTGAAAAGCCATTTGCATGCACCATCTGTGGAAGAGCTTTTACAACGAAAGGAAATCTCAAGGTAACTTGTTCAGATTGAGAGAAAAATGCTACAGTAAATATTAAATTCGAAGTAATGGCCCAGATTTTGGCAGTCAGTGGAGAAGGAGCGACACCTGCTCTTCTTCTCCCTGACAGGTGCCCACAAAGTACATCCAGTGTAAATTTGCATGAGTCCAGCGCAGTGCCTTCCGCATGGATAGAGTAGATTCTCTGAGCAGAATGAAAAAAGAGCCAGACTTCTTAACGACACTGATTTTGAAGAATTGTGAAGCACTTTAAATATAGAGCAGATTTCAATAATGTCTGAAAAACAAAATACAAACTTTATGAAAGAAAGATGGGATTAAAAGTGATGAGGTAGAAAAGATTTTAAAATCCTTGATTTTTAACTGATTGAAGCAATACATGTAAAAGTAGACTTTCTGGTCTAGAGGGGATGTTTGGCAACAACTATCACTTATTATGCCATCTGAATAAACATACTCTTGAATGCATCACTAACTTGCTTCTGGGAATCTAGGTGGCAAGGGCCCAATTTTTATTCTGTGATTTCAATGCTGTGTTATTGCAAGGGCTGTTGCAGTGCACCCTGTGGAGGGGCAGGATATCTCTGAAAGTAAATTCTGATTCAGGAATGTATATGTGTATTGCGGAGGTTGGTGTCAGATTTTCTGATTGTAATAGTGAGCACTGTAGATCTTACTGTTATTGCAAAATCCAGGCCACTATTTGCAACAGTAGTTGGAATACATGGGGCTAGTTTGCATTATGCTGAAAGAACACTTTCATTAAAAATCTGGGCAGATTTTTACACCAGTATTTCAGTGCGTAAAATGCACAGCCTTTATATATGAAACTGGAAAGTTTGGATATAAAAGGCATGGGTTTGATCTCTGGTTTGTGCTAAAATAAATAATCTCCAATGTGTTTTTGGGCAGAGGCCCTAGAGTTTGATTCAGTGCTTAAATGGAGAGAATTTTTTCTAAGTTTTTGTTCCTTATTGATCTCCAATGTTTGAAAGTGCCTATGTGGATGTTGAGTAAGAAGGTGTAGGTCAGCCATGCTCTACAGGCATGAAAGTTTCACCAAAGCCAACTTCTGTTGATAATGAGATTCTGCCCTTTGCAAAGTTTTTTGTGACCTGTACATCCCCTTCTCCATAGTCCTTTGCTTCACTTTGCTTAGACATAATCCAGAAAGTTTTGTTCTCTCTTGTTAATATAGACTTCATCCTGTATCACACACACTAATTGCATTGAATGTTATTATGCTGAGGTCATCTTTAGTAATTTTGGTTCAAATGTATTGGTCCGCGATTTTGGTTGTAATAGAAAGTAAACACCGAAAACTACTGTTTCTACCCACTCAGAGTCTGATAGTACTACTCATTTGAAGTGGCCTAAAAGCAACTGCATTTCATTACTGATCACAAAGCCCTCAGATTACAGTGCGTTTGCCACCTTTTTTTAAGCTTATTCATGTACTTATGTATATGAATCCTTTTGACAAAAACATCTTCAATCTTTATTTGTCTTCACCTACTCCGATCCTTGGCTATGCTTTACCCCTTCTCTCCCTACCCAGCCTCCTGTGGCTCCAAAAAGCCTTTTCAGTGAGTCAAGGGTGTAGTGATTATTGTTGATTATAGTACACTAACTGATGTAGTTAATATGGAAATTGATCAGTATATATGATTATTGGGAAGGGAGGTGAAAGAAGAATGTTGTAGTCCATAGGAAACTCTTAAGATGTATTTTAACTTCAGTTAATTCTGACTAGGGAATGCTTGATGCTAAGATTTTGAAGTTGGGTTGCACAACCTGATCAGGTTAACGGTAAACTACTAAGGTGTATTTTATTTTTGTTTTGCAGGTCCATGTTGGAACGCACATGTGGAATAATTCAGCCAGACGTGGAAGACGTCTTTCGCTGGATAGCCCTATGATACTGATTGGAAATGATCCAAAGAAGATTTCAGAAATGCTCCCGAAGGAGCTGATGGCTCCTACAACAAACATTGAACCAACCATCTGGAACCAATATACCACAGTACTTACGAATGGCTTAGCTTTGAAATCAAATGAGATCTCGGTGATTCAAAATGGTGGTATTCCTATCACCGTTTGTATGGCAAGTGGTTCTGTTGTGAGCACCAGCACTACAGTTTCCAAAGTGGATGCACCCCAGTCTGGCATTGGTCCAGCAATCACTGAAGGAGAGAAACCTAGTTCTGAAAGTGTTGCTTTGCCTCCCGTCCCCCATTTTGTGGAAGAAGGCAAAATAGCTGTTAGTTTAAAGAAAAATGACATTCTGTAGCATCTGTTCAGAGTAGAGTAAATTTTAGTCTTTAGCTTTTATGACAAGCAACCACAGACCTCAATATGTGCTATTTTTCATAATCCCCAAAAATGTAAAATAGATTTTTTTTTACTTGTAGCTGTCTCTAACAAAACTGCTTGGTACCTCCTGAATTTATGTTATGAGTACAATCATTGCTTTGCAAATTTATTGTATAAAACTCTGGGATTTATCTAAAGAATAAAATAATAAAGCGGGTCTTGCAAAGTGAAGCGTTTACAATATTAACTTGAGTTTACAATATTTGAAGTGTACAGCTCTTTCTCATGAATTTTTACTACAGAATCCTTATGAAAATCCAAAGATTGAAATAAATTCTGTTATTAGGGCTAGTTTTGAAATAATGAGTAGAAACTGAAATGAATCATTTCCATAAACTACTAAATAGAGATTTGTGTTTGAGAATGTGTGTAATTGTATTTACTGTTTATACATTAAAACCATTTATGCGGGTAATTGTTCTAGAATGTCACTTGGTGCCATCTGTTTAGATTTCTAATGACAATTGTTGCTTTAAAGAAGTCTTGAATGAACTCTTGTTTTAAGTGAAACCCCAGAAAAAAGGCAAATTTACAGAACTACTTTTTCAGTTAAATTAGTTAATTTTACTTGGGATTAAATTCAAGCACACTTTTGTTCAGGCTGCATGTGCTGTGCCATTTATGGAACCAAATCAAAAAAAAAAGGTGGGTTGGGGTTTAGAAGAACAACTTAGCTGACTTTCTTTTTAGCACAAGTAGTAATTACAGGACAACAATGGGCATCATCGCTTCTGGGTAGAAGCGACAAATAAAACCAGTCCTGAGTCTTGATCACCATGCGATTTATACCTGCTGGAAAGAGTGGGTGAGGGCAGTGTTGTCTGGAAAGCTTTATAGCTGACACCAAGTAGTGTTAGCTACCATGTAAAGTGGCTACTTGGATAAAGTATAGAGGTCAGCCAGTATCAACAGAATCCTAATCCAGACCAAATTGGTGCCTTTTTAAAACAGGACAAATTTGGTTTAGAAGATCAGAGTGGATTGCGGGAGGAGGAAAGAAGGAAGGAGATGCAACCTTTTTTATAAATCCAGATATTTTTGACCATCTTCTCAATTGTGACAGCTTGAATTCTGGAGAATGCAGGAGCCACCCAGTTTTGAAAGAATGGTGTGACTTTTTGTTTAAACAAATCATTATTTTTAAAGTCAGTTGGAGAATCCAAAAGGTCAGACAGTTAACTGGGGTGTTTCGACTTTCTTAGCTTCATTCTGATAAAACAAGAGTGCATTCTTGATCAATTAAAACATTGCCTACTTTGGTTAGTTTTAACCAAGTAGCATGTTTTGATTTGTGGATGGTACACCATTTATGCTTTAGCCAAAGGAGACCCACGTGTAGCATATGAGGAAAGTGGGGAGGGTGGGCCCCAGAACTTGAAGAAATTTTGTTAACTACCTCACTTTCTAATTTTAGTTTTTGTTTTTTGTTTTGGTCATACTGGTTATTTTTGTAGAATATGACTTTTGTAAAATGAACTGGCTTGAAGTAGATACCTTGTGCAGTTGCTTAATGGTTACATCAGTAAATGGACCAAGCTTTGTTGACAGGGAATTGAGAGCATTACATGAACAGTTTTCTATATTTAAAAAAAAAAGACATTTCTGCGTGCTATAGTTTAACACTGAATGTACAACTGGAGTGCTGAGAGAGTGGACATTTGCCTCTTGCTTTGCAGATGGAATACTTTGGGACTTAGTAGCCAGAGTAAAACTTCAATGCCAACATTTGGAAGAGTAAGCTACCGTGTCAATGCAGTGTTTTCTTTTGAAGTTCTGAAATGACTGCTTCACTTTTTACCTTTTGATTTCAGTTTACCACAAAAATGATTCTCATGATGCTTTCACATGTAAATGGACTGACAAGGGTAACTGAATCTGCAGAATCTATATGGTTTACATGAAAAATGGATATTTGTTACATTGTTTCCTTGAAAATGCTGTCTTCTCATGAATGTTTTAGTGGCTCTCTAGTACATCTACTGAATGTAAACTTTGATTTTTCTTTCTGGCATATGGGAATAAATGCAGGATAGCATTATCACAGTTTTATGGTTATCCTTGTTATTCATATACAAAACCAATTACAAATTTCAATGAGAACATTCAAACCACCAATTGATACTTCTTGTCATTATGGCTTGATATTAGAAAGTTCCAAGTTTGATTCCTTACATTGGCTGAGCTCAAAGGGCAGTTGGGTGGACAACAGTTTGCTTCAGTGCCCCTGGTAAAATGAAGAGACAAAAAAATTAGCAATGGTTTGCACTTTTCAATAAATGGTTGGAACTTTGCAAGAAAACCTGGATATATTTTGATGAAATGAAAATGGAATATAGTTTTTCAGTGATATTTCACTGAATAGCGATCTTGCAGGTAAGACACATTTGTTCCAGAAGTCAGATCAACAAAACAGATACTGCTAAAAAAAGCTAAGAACTGTGTCAGCCACTTTTCATCCTAGAAAAGGTACAATGGCCTTAATGACAAAAATATTGGATCAATATTTCAACTGACCTTGTACATACTGTCCATAAGATTCCTACCAGAAATATACAGTTTTAGTTATGCAATGACTAATCTTAAGGAAAGCATTTCCTTTTTTTATGCAATTAAATTTAACTATTGGAGTGTAGTCTTTTAATGCCTTGGTTGAGATTTCTTAACTCCCGGATCATGGATTGAGTGTGGCATGTGACTAGTATGCATAGGTGTTATCCACCATGTGTATTACATGACCCTTCAACTTATTAACAGAGTCCTTTGTGCTTTGCCTTTTATACATCACTATATAAGTAATCCTTATCAGGTAGATAGGATAGTGAAGAAGGCATTTGGTATGCTTTCCATTATTGGTCAGAGTATTGAGTACAGAAGTTGGGAGGTCATGTTGCCACTCTACAGGACGTTGGTTAGGCCACTGTTGGAATATTGCATGCAGTTCTGGTCTCCTTCCTATTGGAAGGATGTCGTGAAACTTGAAAGGTTTCAGAAAAGATTTACAAGGATGTTGCCAGGGTTGGTGGATTTGAGCTGTAGGGAGAGGCTGAACAGGCTGAGGCTGTTTCCCCTGGAGCGTCGGAGGCTGAGGGGTGACCTTATAGAGGTTTACAAAATTGAGGGGCATGGATAGGGTAAATAGACCAAGTCTTTTCCCTGGGCTGGGGGAGTTCTGAACTAGAGTGCACAGGTTTACATTTGAGGGGGAAGATCTAAAAGAGACCTAAGGGGCAACTTTTTCATGCAGAGGGTGGTATATGTATGGAATGAGCTGCCAGAGGATGTGGTGGAGGCTGGTACAATTGCAGCATTCAAAAGTCAACTGGATGGGTTATAAATAGGAAGGATTTGGAGGGATATGGGCTGGGTGCTGGCAGGTGGGACTAGATTGGGTTGGGATATCTGGTCAGTATAGACGAGTTGGACCGAAAGGTCTGTTCTATGCTGTACATCTCTATGACTCTATTGTACCTGCACTGTTAGATTGGAAAAACTTAAATAAAGTAAATGTTTTTAGACAGATAAGTCATTTTGAAAAGTAACATGTTAGAACGTTTTAAATCTTAAATCAAACTTTTAGGTTGCGCACACATTCAGCATTTGATTTACTAATCCAATGAAAAGGAAATACCTTCATGTAATACCCCTTGAATTTAGAAACTGAAGGCATATTTGGTGTCAGGTTCTGACCAGCTCCAAGGAGAAGCAGCTCTGGCTCCCAATCTTTCCCAAGGTTGGTCCTAATTGGTTGCAGAGAGGATTTGTGTGGGTGGAAGCAGGAGTCCAATCATTTGTAAAAGGTATCATTTGAGTTTCGAAACTGGTGAGGCAGAGACCAGACACTATGGCCAGGGTTTGCAGTGTATTTGGAAGTCTTGAGGGTGATTGTAAAGTTGCTTGACCAAACTAAAGTAGCCTGGTTGGAGGTGGCTGAACATGTCAGCAGTGAAAGTGTTGTCCAAGGAGTTGGCTTTGTGCAAGGAAATTGTTCTGACAAGTGAATGTAGTGATACCCTAAAGGTGAGCCTCTGGGTTTACAGACACAACAGCTGAGTAGCCTGAGACTACATGTTGCTCCTGAATATGACAGAAATATGTGCCCAAGATAAATACTGACCCATACACAAGGATCACAGTCATCATACTATTGAGGAAGTGGCAGCACTGATGATAAATGCAGCATTTTATTTAAAAGGCAATCTTGGAATTAGTTCAGAATTTCTCCTGGGCAGTCTTGGTCATCCTCCCATTGCCATTCCTGCAGAAGAGGGCATGAACTGAGGGCACATGGAGTGTCTCAGATCACCATCCAGACTGATTCTTTAAATAGCCTAGAAAGCCACTGAGATATATCTAACCACATAGAGAAAAATATAAAAGGAATTTAAATTGGATGGACCAACCACTGTTAACCTAGGCACTGTAGTCAACAACAAAAGCAAACCCAGCCTGCAACATTGTCCTTCTATTAAAAGAAAATCTGGGGGCTTGTGTTAAAATAGGCAAGCTGTCCTACAGACTAGTCAAGCAAAAGCCTGGCCTAGTCAAATTCATGGAATTTTACTTTACACTCTGCTATAAATCAGCATCCCCTTCCCCAAATATGGCCTGTCTCACCAACAGGATAGACCCAGCAGAGGTGGCACACTTGGTAGTGAGTTGCCCTTCGAATTTCAAGGAATTGGGTCAAATGAGCAAGGCAACCTTCTGATTTACCACTGATTTTTCCACAGCTGAGGCACCAGTACTCCTTTACGTTAAAACACGTACTTAGAAGAAGCACTGAGCTAGGGGACTTTAATACCCATCACCACGAATGACTTGGTAGCACCACTACTGACCAAGCTGGCTGAGTGCTAGCAGACATAGCAACAGTTGCAAACCCAGTCTAGTTGCTCAGTGAGCCAGTATGTAGCAATACCCTACTTGACCTTGTCCTCGCTAATCTTCAGCAGAGATGCACGATGCATTATAATATTTGTAGGAGTAACCACCACGTAGTCCTTTTGGAGACATTCAGGATGCTTGTGTTTTCTGGTACTGCCACTATGCTAAATGAGATTGATTTCAAACAGGTACAGCAACTCAATTGAGCATCTGTGAACTGTAACAGAATTCTATTCAACCATAATCTGGAATCTCGTGTTTCAGTATAAACCCCCCCCCCCACTCCCATCACTATCAAGTTTAGAGTCAACCCTCGTTCAGTTTAACAAGAGTGGATGGCATTCCAGGAGCATTACCAGTTATACCTAAAAATGAGGTGTTAATCTGGTAAAGCTGCAATACTGGATTACCTGTATACCAAATAGTGGAAGTAACATGTATTGGACTGGGCTAAATGATACCATAAGCAATGGATCAGGACTGAGCTCTGCTATCCTGGCACACCCAATCATGAATGGTGATGGACAGTTAAGCAACTCACTGGAGGAGATTGAGCCCCATTGTCAACGATAGGGGAAACCAGCACAATGCCAAAGATAAGCCTGAAAAGCATTTACAACCGACTTCAGAAGTGCCAAGTAGCAATGTATATGCCAGTCTTTCATTCAATTCTGCTCACTACCCATGATATTAAGAAGTGGCTGAAGGCATTAGATACTGCAAAGGCTATGGACCTGGAAAACATTCTGGCATTAATACTGAAAACTTGTACTCCAGTACTAGTCACGTCCCTAGCCAAACCATTTCAGTATATTTACAACACTTGAGAAAATTTGTCAGTATGCTCTGTACAGAAAAAAGGACAAATCCAAATTGACCAATTATTACTCCAGTCTACTTTTGTCATCAGCAAAGTGATGGAAGGTGTACAAAT
The DNA here is from genome assembly GCF_037043375.1 of Chiloscyllium plagiosum. Taxonomy (NCBI): domain Eukaryota; kingdom Metazoa; phylum Chordata; class Chondrichthyes; order Orectolobiformes; family Hemiscylliidae; genus Chiloscyllium; species Chiloscyllium plagiosum. The sequence continues at coordinate 47,187,226 of NW_028270153.1, read as the reverse complement.
AATGCTGTCATGCAACATTTAGTAATAAACTTGTCAACTGATGCTCAATTTGGGTTCTGCCAGGACCACTCAGTTTCTGAGCTCGATACAACCTTGGTCCAAACATGGATAAAAGAACTGAACTCGATGAGGTGCTTGATAACGAGCAGTATTTGGTACTGAAGAACCCTAACAGAACTCAGGTTGGTTAATTTAAGGAGGGAATCTCTTCACTGGTTGGCATCATCTCGTTAAAAAAGGAAGACGGTTATTGAAGGATTTTCTCTTGATGCATGTTTTTAATCAACCTGTTCAGATATGTTATGACACACCACTGGAGCAGCTGAGACTTGAATCCTGGCCTCCCGATCCAAAAAAATGGACACTGCCACTGTGCCACAGAATCCTGAGTTCCCCAGCTTGGATGTTTTCTAATCAACCTGTTCAGAGATGTTTAGGCACCTGCACCAGGTACACCTTGAACCCAGGCCTCCTAGCTCAGAGATAGGGACAGTATCATCAGCCCAACTAGATTCAGCAGCTTTATTAATGACCTTTAATTATAAAATGAGTGGTGGGGTTGCACAATCATCAGCGACAATGTTCAGCACTGTGTGGCTCCTTAGATACTGAAGGGGCCCATGTTCCTATATAGAAAAACCTGAATTACAACAAGACTTGTGTTGATATGTGGCAAGTAACATTTGTCCCACACAAGTACCAGACAATGACCATGCCAATGAGAAGGAATCCAACCACCACTGCGTGAAATTCAATGGTATTACCATCACTGAATACTGTTCTTATCAACATTCTGTGGGTTACCATTGACCAGAAACTAAATTGTACTTCAATTACTCCCTGAGTAAATAAGTTTCTCCCAAATTTCTGGTTGGTTTTATTTGTGATTATCTTATATTTATTGCCTTAGTTTTGTTCTCCAACACAAGTACAAGCATTTCCTCCACTATATAAAATAGAAAATGCTCTAATTCAGCAGGTCAGGCAGCATTTCTGCAGAAAAAAAAAGTTAATGTTTCAGATTTGTAACTTTTTCATCTGGCTGTCTTGATGTCAGGTCACAAAATTGAAATATTAGTTCTTTTTCTCTCGGGTGTAATGAACTGTTCACCCCCAAAGATTAGACAGTGGCAAAGAACATGATGGTGCTCTACAACCAGAACTATCCAAATTCACAGATTCACATATACAATGACTGCAACAGCAGGTCAGACATTGGAAATTCTGCTGCAAGTTTCCCACTGCTTTCAAAGCATGAGTTAGGAGTGTGATGGAATACTTACTTACCACTTGTTTGAACGAGTGCAGCTCCAACAACACTCAAAAGATTTGACACCATCCAGGACAAATCTCTTGTCCCTTGATTTGCACCACTTTTACCATTCACTCCTTCCACCACTGATGCACAGATTTAACAGTGTGCAAAATGTCCAAGATGCACTGTAACAACTCACCAAGGTTCTTTTGATATCACCTTCCAAACCTGCGATCTGTAACAATTAGTAGGACAAAGGCAGGGATGCAAGGGAACTTCAAGTACCCTGCCAAAACATCCTGCTTTGAAACTATATCAACGTTCCTTCACTGACATCTGGAACTCGCTTTTTAACAATACTGTGACCCCATCCCTCCCCAATATGGACTTCAGCAATACAAGAAGGCAGCTCATCAGTGAAGGTGAAACTACAGATGGTCTGCACGAGATGTTCACCTTTTGTGAATAAATAAATCAAGAATTCTAGCACTCAATGGCTCCAGCAAAGTAGATAAGGGTTGTTATATTTCCATTGAAGAACCTTGCAAATGACTAATCTGTGAATTTGGATAGTTCTGGTTGTAGAGCACCATCATGTTCTTTGCCACTGTCTAATCTTTGGGGGTGAACAGTTCATTACACCCGAGAGAAAAAGAACTAATATTTCAATTTTGTGACCTGACATCAAGACAGCCAGATGAAAAAGTTACAAATCTGAAACATTAACTTTTTTTTTCTGCAGAAATGCTGCCTGACCTGCTGAATTAGAGCATTTTCTATTTTATATAGTGGAGGAAATGCTTGTACTTGTGTTGGAGAACAAAACTAAGGCAATAAATATAAGATAATCACAAATAAAACCAACCGGAAATTTGGGAGAAACTTATTTACTCAGGGAGTAATTGAAGTACAAAAACTCCCTAAAGCAGATAGTTGAGATTAATAACGCATATGTATTTAAAGAGACGCTACATATATACGAAAGGAGAGGGAGAGAAAGGAATAGAAGTTAGAAGCAGAGTGAATGGAGGCTTGTGTGGAATATTGACACAAACTAATTCAATATCATAGATGGTGGAAATCCAAAATAAAAACAAAGTGGTAGAGAAAGTTAGCAGGTCTAGCAGCATCTGTGGAGAAAGAAACAGAAATAATGCTTTGAATCCTGTATGCATTCTTTGAAACCCTATAGACAGAGGCCAGTTGGACATAATTCTGTAAAATTAAAGCCTGCGAAATGTACAAATTACATAACTCATGTATGCTCTGCCACTACTTTTAAAATATGAATTGCTGGCACTTTTAATACCTTTCACAATCTGTGCTCAGACATGCATAAAATTATATATTTGAGCACTAAGATAAAAACTTCTGAAAACCTGAAATAAAAACTAATATTGGAAATACTCAGCAGGCCTAGCAGTGTCTATGGACAGAGTAACCGTTAACAATTCGAATTGAATTTGACTGTACCTCAAAATATGAAGATGATTTATTTGTGTCATTTTTGACTTGAAATGTTAACTCTGTTTCTCCCTTCCAGAGATGCTGCCAGACCTGTTGTATATTTCCAGTGCTGTCTGCTTTTACTTCTTATGTATTTGAATGCCAAGGTCACTGTTTGTTCACATTGTTCAGTCTCTTTCCAACAGGATTTTACTCCCACATCTTGTTTTCCTTGCAAGATGTATTGCCTCGCAAATCCACATTTAGTAATATGTCACCAGTCTATGAAATCTCTTGAATTCTTTCTCACAGTTTCCCATGATCTTCACCTTAATTGTATCAATCTCCGATCACTGAATTGTTATGGTGCAGATAAAGGCCATGATTGGCAAATGGACACATTTTTTGCTAGTTACTTTCACATAAAATTCACTAAGTGGAATGCTTTGAACCACCCAAAGGGTGTTACTGATTCTATATAATTGTGAGATCCATTTCTTCTCATCATTGGTTTTATTATATTTGATTAGTGCTCATTAATCTGGGCAAAAAGGGGTTGATCCAAATGCGATGTATTTAGTAGATTTTGTTTGAACAGATAAATCTCAAGAATGTCTTTTCATGGACCAACTCATCTTGAGTATATATGCTAAGCATTAGGCATTTAGGGATCTAGCCAATGGTAATCAATCTGACAGGAAAATTAAGTTTGCAATATTGTAAGAATAAGAACAAATAAAGCTCTAAGACTGAAAGACAGCAACCTCATGCAAGCCCTAGATTTAATGCCTCTGCTGAAAAGATCTGTTGCTGTTCTGTTCAGCTGTTTACTCCGAATGTGAGCAGTAAAATGAAAATCTGTAAATAATAGAGAAATACAGTTGGTAAAATCCTGCACAGAATCATAATTCTTCTCCCCAACCACCTGTTCAATCCACTTGGACATAATTCTTCCTTTCACAAAGGACGAAATGCTGTAATACTGGATTATATTCAAACATGAATCATAAATAGGAAAAGAAAATTGTTCAAATAGCTGCTTTAAGGCATTGTAAGTAAATGCCTTTTTTATGAATTCATGAATGGATTTGTGTAACCAATATAGAAGTAAATTCATTTTAAAGTTACAAAAATATAGACATAACCATTATTTATTAGTAAAGCAGTAACTATTCTCAACATTGAACACAGTATAAAAGATTGAAAACTGGTCAATATGTCTCAGTTAACAGATAGTAATATCCATTAATTTAACAAGTCTGTATTAAAAGACAACTTTAAAAGTATATTATCTTCTACTTTTCTCATTTTTTTCCGCTGGTACCTTGTTTGATTGTTGAAACAAGCACCAACAACATTCCTGTACCTCAAGCAAATGAGTAAAGGTACCCTACTTAACTAAGGTTGGGTGGAGGGTGGTATGAGGGTCACTGTCACACAGAATTTAAAATTACTCATCTATATTTCCCAACAAGTGTGAGCAGATCCTGCTGACAAGTGGGAAATCTGATTTTTTTTTTTTGTTTTCCTTATTGTCAGAGTATGGCACCAAATCTAAATGTTCTTGTTGATCAGGAGGCTGTGTACTGGAGTTCACTTGCAATGAAGAATCAAATGTACCGCATCTGCAGTGGGTCTTCAATCAACAATCTTCTAGTTTAAGGATGGAGTACTTCTAATACTGCACCAAACTGATTCTAAGGGAATTCAGCTAATGTTGTTTATTTCTCTCACAAGTAATCACTTTAACACCTCATTATAACATACTTTGCTCTTAACTTCCAAAAACAGTTTTGAAGAATCCAGTGTATTAAATCCTGAACAAACATACACATGGATAAATGAGAACAAATTATTTCCTTGGCAAAAGTTATCAAATCTGGAATTCCAAAAACTGAATGAGCATTCATTTAAAGCTATATTTTTATTTTGAAACAAATTGCTGGAGAAACTTGGCAGATCTGGCACCATCAGTGGAGAGAAATCAGAGTTAAAGTTGACAATGAAGTCCTTGAAGGAACACTGGGCTCAACTCTGCTTTCTCTCCACAGATGCTGCTAGACCTGCTAAGTTTCTCAGCAATTTCTGTTTTTGTTTCAGATCTTCAGCATTTGCAGTTCTTTGTTGTATTGGATTTCCTGGCTGTGGAATATTTATTATGAAGACAGATTGGATAGACTGAAATTTTTGTTTTCCTTGGAGCAGAGGAGACTTGAGGGAGTGAGGTGCCTGATTGAGATATATAAAACTTTAAGAGCCGTAGTTAGGGTAGACTAGGGTCATAGATATAAGTGACAGGAACTTTAGATGGGATATGAATTTTTTTTGTCCACCCAGAGACTAGTGGGAATTCTGGTAGGTGGGATAGAGACAGAACCCCTCATAACAAGAGCTGGAAACTAGGATTAGAATAGTTAGGTGCTTGCTTTTGACCTGCACAGACTTGATGGGCTGAATGGCCTTTTCCGATTCTGTAAACCTCTGTGAATGTGTAACATTTATGATCCAATGAGAGCCATAGATTGCAAACTCATTTAAAATGTTAAGGAATGTTCAAATGAAATCAATGAGAAGTTCTGAGGAAGTTATATCAAAGTTTCACAACCTTGGTGAGTGAAGCCCAACAGTGTAAGACCCAAATATTGGTTTTCATTGTTACCTTTTTGGTTAGTTGTAATTACCTGCATGGTCAAACCAGACCTCAGTCTAAATAATTTTGAAGTGTGTAAGTTCTTTTGTCTGTTATGATACTGTACTAAGCCTTAGAGAATAGGATACTCCTTAAATAGTTGATTTTCACAGTGGCCACGAGCTCAAACCAGTGGTAGGGGGTGGTGGACTTGGCTTCTGCCAGGGGCAGGAACAAAAATAGTCTAGTTATTACCTATAATAATTCAGCAACTGTTAGAAAGGGCATGCCGACCTTGGATAAGAACTGAATGGATTTAAGTGTGGAACAGGCTGCCAACACTCAGCAAAATCACATTTTACTCAGATTATCCGTAAAATCCATTCCAGGAATTGTTCCCTCAGTGCAGGTCGGCGGAAAATGGGGCGCATTTTCGAGCAAGAGTGATTGTCACCGCTTTGTAGCGAGAAATGACAGCCCAGTCTTCTGTAATTGTCCACTGGTGTCCATGAAATGCCTTAAAATCGTTGCCATGGCTGTATCCAAATTGTACCTTTGACCCTGGCAAGCTGACAAACAAGGAGAGAGAGAGAGAGAGAGAGGCTGCCGGGTAGAGCACACCACCCAGCACCAGACAGACACAGACAGAGTTAGTGCTGCAAATATGTCGGATAGTATCCCTCTGCAGCCTGTCCGCCACAAGAAAATCCACGATTCCAAACAGAGGAGCGGGTAAGAGACAAGCTGGGAGCCCCGGCCGGGCGGCTGCAGGGTAGATCAAAGGGGAGGGTTTGTTTTTTTATATATCGGGATAAAGGCATGGAATAAAACAGGGTGTCAGATCCCTGTGTTGTTCGGAAGCGGGGGTGGCGATGGCTGTTGGTTTCTCGGTGACATTGCTTGGGGGAACAATGCTGTGACCACCCAGCCCTCTAGGAAAAGGCACAGAGTTCCCCCCTCCCCAGCAGTGCCCCTTCGTTAGTATCCTCCCTCTCTATCGCTCCAACCGAGTGAGGTGATGATCCATTTCAGAGTGAAGACGCCTAGCCCTCAGCCTGTAGCAATTTCAGGCGCCTTCATGAATAATTTACTGCTTACTGGGAATGCGAACCGCCGGCTTCCTCCTCTATTAACATCGAGAGGCAAATCCGTGTGGGGTACGAGAGGCAGAGATTTATGCACAAATCGTTTTGTTGTTGATTTCTGTGAAAACAAAAACCCGTTTTGGGGGAGGGGGCACGGTGTCAGGTGTGGTGTGTTAATCAGACTCTGTCTTGAGTTGAAAGATGTTTAAGTCGTATTTCCTGGACGGTGTCCGCTGTCCTGGGTTTTGGGGGAAATGAGTACGCTCGTTATGTTACCCAGCTCCTTCCTGCTTTCTCTCGCCATTGAGAGAGTGTGCCGCTCCCTCCGTCTGAAACACTTGTTCTTGTGAAATCAACAATCCAGGAATTCTGATCTTCAGGCAGGGCCATCATATTCCTAGTGCGGGGGAACAGTGCTGCTGAAAGATTTTTGTTTTTGTCTCTGGCTACTGGAACTGGAAGAAGCCCAGGGGATGACCCGCTGCTCAGTGAGCTCATGGGGTTGTCATGTCGCCTGGTTTCAGGGTGGAGCTTCTCCTTGTCCTCAAATCAACACCTTCCCTCACAACGAAATATCAGGCACAACCTTTCTCTGGCAAGAGCACTTATTATTAATAAATACCAGAATTAGGTGGAACCCCAAGCAAATCTTCTCCAACGACAATTTACACACAATAGGCTTCTTGTAGAACATTCTGTCCGAACACTGAATATGCTTTATCATCGTGTCCCCCCGACCATGATACACAAGTGTCAAGAACCTGACTGCAGTTGGAGTTTTCCTTCAGGTGGAATGTGTTTGCTTACAATGTGCATGGTGGCGCCATTTGTTACCTTAGCAAAAGAGAAGTTAACTAGCATCTGCTGTAAGAATGGCATGTTTTGCTCTGGGGCGTAAACCTTTGCTTTTTAACTGACTTTGTGGAGGTGCCGTCGAACGCAATGGAAGAATGATAGGGTGTTGCACCAGAGACAGCCCCTCTGTTTATTGGGTGCTCCGTCAGACAGATTGGCTGCCTGCACCAGGGATTTAATCTCTGCATGTGAGGCGTGAGAGCGAAAAGGTGAATAGAGACTACATTTATTGTGTGGGCGTTGGAGTCTATACTTCATTCAGTGGGGAATGTGCTGGCCAATAATTGGCTATAGCAGCAGCATCTACAACTGTAGAGAGATGGGGGAGAAGTGCCATGGTTGTCCATTGGTCCTTCGGCCCTTCTTATAGTCTATATTTGTGGCTGGCCGTCAGGACTGAGGTGACATCATGCCTTCTAAATTACTTCAGCAGTGTCCACTCGTGACAGTGTAACCGCTGACCTTTCAGTACCGGATAGCCTCCTCTTAACCTGCCTGATTTGACAGTTGCAAGCTTAGCTATTAGGAGGCTACCTTTTAGAGGAGAAAAAAAGTCCGGTATTCTCACCCCCAGCAAGTGTGGACTCAAACTTCCATTTGATAATTTACTAAAGGTTGTGAGAATATTGTATACATAGTGCAACATTTTAAGTCAGGAGGTATTTTATTCATATCTGCAGCAACTAACTTGGACGTGAGTTTCATTAGCAGCTTCCTGTACAACAGATAAGATGCGATGCGTAGACCTTCAAAGGGAGTGCATCTCCATTGTTTTTGGAGCAGTTCTGACTGGTTAATTTCATTTTCTTTGGGTTGGCTTGAAATTCTAACATGATACACTTTTAGAACCTTGTCTTGAGATGTAGCAGTGGTCTGACAACCAATTGTAAATACACCAGAAAATATAGTTATATAAGATTTTTTTAAACAAAATTGAATTAGAGATGGAAATAATTGGAATAGAAGTGAGTTTAGATCCTGGAATGCATGCAACCATTTCAACTAGGATAACCAGGAAAACAGCTTGACAGTTGCCAGTACAATCAGACTGGTGTAAACAGCTAAAGGTGGAAAAAGAATATGGGCAAATTATATCAGCAAGTGCTTGTTGCTTCTTACAGAAGGAATAGTCTGAAGTTTGTTTCTGGTTAAAAATTATGATCTGCGTTCAACCTTTGTTACTTTAACCTTGGGGCTGTTGTTAAAGTGTCTGCACATTTGTTTGATGCTTTAAATTTATATAGATATCACTGAGTTAAACTCTGAATATTTACGTTAAGATACATGTATGATATTATTTCTATTTATGTAAATATGAAATGTGGTTAAAATGAGCTATGTGATCAAATTTTGCCTTTGAACATAATTTTGGTGTTTACATCATTAGAAACTCCTATGAAAAGTAAGTGCCATTGAGAAGAAAAATTGCTGAGTTTACCCAATATATGGGGCATTGAAATACTAATATTTGATGTCTTAAGTGCTGAAGTTCCTGGAGAATACATGTAACTAATGTATCTTATGTTGTTTCCATGATAACATTGTTTTTTGTTATTGTAATGTAAGTGCACTGCTTCTCCTGAGGAGCAGGTGGGAGTTTAGAATGGAGCATGTGTTTAAAAAAGGAGTGGAAATAAATATGGAGCAAAGATGAAAACAAACAAAAATGATTGTGAAAAATACAGAAAACTACAAGTAAGTAAACAGAAAAAGGAATTGGCAATAAAGACCTAAGGAAAAGAGAGTCAACATCAGCAACCAATAAGCAAGCAATCCAGTGTGAAATAGACGAGAGAGGGATTCAGTTTCCATGTTTTATCTGTGTGTTTGTATTTATTTGTGGAAGTTAGAAAAGGAAAAACAAAATATGATGATACACAAAATATTTAAATATGGAAGATATTGATGAAGGCCGAGCTGTGGACATTTTCAAATGGACTTCAGCAAGGAATTTCACAAGGTTCTGCATGGTAAGGTCGTGTGTAATCCAGGGAGAGCTAGCCATTTGGATACAAAATTGGCTTGAAGGTAGAAGAGAGAGGATGGTGGAAGGTTGTTTTTCGGACTGGAGTTGTGTGACCAGCAGTGTGCCGAAAGTGGACCCAGCACTGATCTGCTTTTCACCATTTATATAAGTGATTTGGATGTGAACATGGGAGCTATCGTTAGTAAGTTTGCAGATGACACCAAACTTGGATGTGTAGTCAACAGCCAAGAAGGTTATCTCTGAGTACAACAGGATCTTGCTTAGATGAGCCAATGTGCTGAGGAGTAGCAGATGAAGTTTAATTTAGATAAGTGTGAGGTGCTGCATTTTGGAAAGGCAAATCTGAGCAGGACTTATACATTTAATGGTAAGGTCCAAGGGAATGTTGCTAAACAAAGAGACCTTGGAGTTCAGGTTCTGTTCATAGCTCCTTGAAAGTAGAGTTGCAGGTAGATAGGATAGTGAAGAAGGCATTTGATATGCTTTCTTTTATTGGTCAGAGTATTGAGTATCGGAGTTGTGAGGTCATGTTGCAGCTGTACAGGACACTGGTTACACCAGTTATGGAAAATTGCATGCAATTCTGGTCTCCTTCCTATCGGAAAGATGTTGTGAAACTTGAAAAGGTTCAGAAAAGATCTACAAGGATGTTGCCAGGGTTGGAGGATTTGAGCTACAGGGAGAGGCTGAATAAGCTGGGGCTTTCTTTTCCCTGGAGCGCTGGAGGCTGAGGTCTATAGAAGTTTATAAAATCATGAGGGGCATGGATAGGGTAAATACACAAGCTCTTTTCCCTGAGATGGGGGGAGTCCAGGACTAGAGGGCATAGGTTTAGGATGAGAGGGGAAAAATTTAAAATGGACCGAAGGGGCAACTTTTTCACGCAGACAGTGGTGGTATATGTATGGAATGAGCTGCCAGAGAAAGTGGTGGAGGCTGGTACAATTACAACATTTAAAAGGCATCTGGATGTGTACATGAATAGGAAGGGTTTAGAGGGATATGGGCCAAGTGTGATGGTAGGTGGGACTAGATTATGTTAGGATTTCTGGTCGGCATGGACAAGTTGCACTGAAGGGTCTGTATCCATGCTGTACATCTCTATGACACCAAAATTGTTCATGCCATGGACAGTGAAGAAGTCAGAGTACAACAGGAGCAAAATAGGAATTGCTGGAAAAGCTCAGCAGTCTAGCAGTATCTATGTAGAGAAATCAGAGTTAACATTTCAGGTCGAGTGACCCTTCCTCAGAACTGATGATATTTTCCTAGCTACCAGTTTATGTACAGAAGGAAGGCTTTGGAGAAGGGGTCAGGAGTAAACAATAGTGGGGATAATGAAAACCTCATCAGAGAGAGGAGCAGAACTTCTTCAAGGTAGGCTTGCACAGAAGAGAAGTGACAGTTAGTACAATGAGACCTTAATCAGATGGGCTAATGGGCCAAAGGAGTTTAATTTAGATAAATGTGAGGTATTGCATTTCAGTAAGGAAAGTCAGGGCAGAACTTAGTGGTAGAGTCCCGGGGAGTGTTGTCAAACAAAGAGACCTTGGAGTGCAGGTTCATAGTTCCTTGAAGGTGGAGTCCCAGGTAGATAGTATAGTGAAGAAGGTATTTGGTATGCTTGATTAGATTAGGTTACCTATTGTATAGAAACAGGCCCTTTAGCCCAAGTTTATACTGACCCTTGCTTTTATTGGTCAGTACATTGAGTGTGGGAGTGGGGAAGTCATGTTGAAACTGTACAGGACATTGGTTAGGCCACTTTTGAAATATTGTGTTCAGTTCTGGTCTTTCTGCTTGACAAAAGGTGCTGTTAAACTTGAAAGTGCAGAAAAGATTTACAAGGATATTGTCAGGGTTGGAGGCTTTGAGCTATAGGGGAAAGCTGAATAGGCTGGGGCTGATTTCCCTAGAACTTTGGAGGCTGAGGGGTGACCCTATAGAGGCTTTATAAAATCATGAGGGGCATGGCTAGGGTGAGCAGCCAAGGTCATTTTTGCAGGGTAGGGGAGTCCAAAACTAGAGGACATAGATTTAAGGTAAGAGGGGAAAGATCTAAAAGGGACCTAAGGGGCAAAGTTTTCGTGCAGATGGTGGTGTGTGTATGGAATGAGCTGCCAGAAGAAATGGCAGAGGTTGGCGCAATTGCAATATTGAAAAGTCATCTGGAATGGTACATGAAGAGGAAGGATTTAGAGGGATATGGGACCAAATTAATTTTGGATATTTGGTCAGCATGGATGAGTTGAACTGAAAGGTCTGTTTTTGTGCTGTACAACTCACTGACTCTATAAGTGTTCAAAATGTTAGATTTGTTATTTCAGTCTTATTTCTCACCTAAGATGTTGCTATGTTAGAAGGAACTTCAGGTTTGTAAATTAAACTGTCTTGTGCACTAACCACAGGGAGCCTTTAACTGTAATTGTAGTTTAATTGTTGAGGTCAGATTTGGTAATACAATTTTGTTGATTGTGAAAGAACAACAATCCCTTTAAGTAAGTGAAAAGGCATTAAATACAACATTTGTTTTATAGTGGGTGGTGATTTGGTGTGATATGGAATGATTTATAAAACACTTGATCACAACTTTCAAACTGGGTTTCCATCTTAAATCTTCAGTCTTCTATATCTTCAAGTATCAGTTTTAATGGATGTTATTGCTTGAGGATCTTGCAATGTGTTTTCTCAATACTGTCACACTTTTCAACAATTTCAATGCAGCATTGCATTGCTGAGTTGTAGACAGCTCCAAATTGCAGAAGTACCAAAAGTTGACTTTTATGGAATGACAACTCGAGCTCCATTAATATAGTGGGTAAAGTTTTAAAAAATTAGTCATCAGTGTGTCAAGACCCAGCATTGTTCATCAGCTATGATAGCTTGAAGTAAATTAATTTATTGAAGAAGAATTTTCACTTGTTTTTAGTCACTTATTGATTTTTTTTTTCCTGGTCCCTGAAATGAACAGAATGCACAACATCTGTAATAAAAAGAGAACTACACTCCAGCTCTGCCAGACTCCAGAAAGAGAAAATGTAAATTGATGCTTCAGTGTAATGCCTGTGTCAATATGATTTGGTGATGATTCCATTTTGTTAGTTCAAAGTCCACCACAATAGCAACCATTTGACAACCACCTGATGAAGGAGCAGCGCTTTAAAAGCTAGTGCTTCCAGATACACATGTCGGACTTTAACCTGGTGTTGTGCAATTTTAAAAAATAAATATAGTTCATCAGCATTACGTGGAATCCAAATGGATAATGTAGGCTTTCTAGATGTGTATCTGCTGAAGGTGAATACTTGGAAAAGTAGCATCTGAGTAGATGTAGACCTGTGTACAGTAGGCCAGCAACAATTCGACAGGAATATTGATATTATTTAGTCCATTTGTGTTGCTAATATTGCTGCATTCTGTATCCAGATACCAAGAGCTTCGTTTATAGAATATCTTTGAGGGGCTCCAGCGTTTGATCCTTGGCGAAATGTATTCGAATGAGATGACTGTTTGAGAGTGGGAACATAGTTCAACTACTGAACTGCTGAGACAATCTTGAAATTTATTTTAATTCTTACTGATGTGTAACTCTGTCAATGCATACCAAATGTCAACCTGTTCTGCTGGTTTATGGTCATACCATGTGGCAATGTAGTTGAATGAATTAGTGAATTAGCCTCAATCAACAGTAATAGAATTTACCAAATACTCAACAAGTTTAAACAAGCCTAATCTGAACTTGTTCAGCAGTTCATAAATTAAACTATTCGTCTTGTCACTTCTGGAGACCCCATGGCTCCATCTTTGAGTGTTCTTCAACTTTGGCATGTTTGACATTCAAAAAGCATATAAATGAAACTCTATTTTAATGACTTTGAGACACACTTAATCTCTTCAATATATTTATAGTTGATTATATAGTTTTGCTTCATGTTGTGTTCCCCAGTGGACTTAAGTTGAATGGGGAAAAAAATGTTAGGAATTCAAAGTTCCATCCTATCCTTGTGGAATGATATGTGAACAGACATGGGTTCTATTCTGCATTATGTTACAAAATGCCATTTCAGATGAATTCTATCTAGACTGCAATTGGAAATCTTTGAAATTGGAGCAGTTGATGTTCCTGATTTCCTTTGTGTTTGTAGATTGATTTCCAAGTTTGCTCTACATGGAAACATTTCATGGGTAATGGCTTAAAAATTCTGTCTGGTCTGTGCAAAGTATGTGATAGCTTGCTGACTCATCATTTTTCATAGAGGCGGTGGTGTACCCAGAGTAAAATGTAATTCCTCAGGTAGGCATTTATTTTTCATTTCCCATCTAGAAGAGCAATGAAAATAATTCTGAGATAGTAAGGACTGCAGATGTTGGAAGTCCGAGTTGATAAAATGTGGAGCTGAAAAAAATACAGCAGGTCAGACAGCATCAGAGGAGTAGGAAAGTTGACATTTCAAGTTGGGACCCTTTATCAGAACTGGGAGGGAGCTTGGAGATAAATGGGGGTGTGGGGCTGGAGCAAAGGTGAGTGGGGAAAATAATTTATATTGGTAACCAAAGAGAGTTTGGAGTTTCTTCAAAGACGTGTCTGTTATAATAAGCCTGATTTGAACTGAGGTCAGAAGCTGTTTGGACAAATATATCAACTACATCTTTTGACCATATCTTGTTTGGTTGTTTTAACTATTGATTTGTACATTGCTCACAACCTTTTAGTGGAAAGGAATGCTCCAAACATCTGTTTAAAACAAAACTATCTAAATTGAAAAATGGGCTTTATTTTGACTTAGAAATTGGTTTACTGGTCCAGTAAAGCTATATATTGTACTGCTGTTTGCTGCAAAATTATTTTTGTTCTGAATGATGTCCATCTTCCAATAAGTACAATTAACAGTGTGCTCTGAAATTTGAGTTGGTAGGGCACTTTGAACATGATGAGTAGCTTGCCAACATTTTTGGCTTTCATGTTTTTTTTTTCTGCTTTCTAACTCAAGAAATGAGTAAATATTAACCGCATAGCATAGTACTGGGTCCTTGTAATGTTCAATTCATAGGCTTCACAGGTGGAATGGTCCTGTTTATGGAAGCTGCTTTGCTATCACAGATAGCGTTGCGAGAAACCAAAATCATAACGGAAAGATTTATCCTTTTTTTGTTTTTTCTTTCTCTGAGAACTTCGTAATATATGGTGTGTGCAGTTCAGAGGATGGTAATTGGTCTTGGTTACCATGCTTGTGTGTCTTTTATTCAAGCATGTGTTTGAACACCAGGGATTGATAGGCTATTCAACTGTGTAACACCATTAAAACCAAGCTATATTCTGTCTTCCTGCAAGATTTGAGATTCTTCCAGGATCTGAGCAGAAATGTGAACACAATTTTTTTTACTGAAGCCTGCTCTGAATCTGAATGAATTAATTGTAAAACAGTTAGTGATCAGTGATCCAAGCTTTAGAAATGATTAGGGTTTTGTCTTGACAGAATGTCTATATGCACAGGGTGCAGTGGATATTGAGCTACCTAGACAAGTAAGTTGTCAAGGACTCGGTTTGCTGACCCTACATAGGATAATGGCAGAGTACACTTCAAATTAGTGGGGAAGAAAATTGACTATGACTGCTGTCAGGAAAATCCATCCTACAAAATGTTTCTGTGTGGAACAGGAAGAGGCAGTGATAGGTTCAGATATTTTGTTGAATCTTCCATGAAGAAAAGGGGAAATAATTTAGTATCAATGGATTCTGATTCTGGATCATCCAAGATGGAGGATGGGGAAAATTTCTGTCTGTAACAGCTACTCCTTTTTGTTTTGAGGTATTTTAGGAGCTGGAGGTGATTTCCTCAAATTCCAGGAGCAGCAATTACTGTTTTATATGCTGTTGCATTGTTTTGGAACTTTGGGGGGAAAAAAAAAGTCAAAACAACAGCAATTTTAAAAGGGAGAAGACAGACAAAGGAAGCACATGGTGAGGTCCGTGCAGGAGACAGGGAAAAAAAACTGACACCAGAGTGAACCTGCACAGTTACTGCCTTTGCTGTTTGAATTCATGTATTGTTGGACGTCGGAGTGCATCTGAGAAAATTAACAAACAGTGAAATTCACAACTGATCTTGGAGGAACTGTTTGGGTGAAGATCACAGCACAGAATCCGATAAGTTAATTGTTTTAAGTGGCTACAGAAAGTCTGCAGTAGTGAGTAGAGTGGGTTCTTTCTTGATTATGTTTTTTGAGATATGTCTCTTGATTAAACTTAATATATAAGCCATAACTATTAATCTAACCTAGGGCAGTGTTTTGTAGAGGAATAAGACTGTTATTTTCTGGGTCTGTAGATTATGAAGGAGCAAAAATGGCCTTTAGTAGAGTGATGTGTGTTTCTTGTCAGGTGTGGGAGTTTAAAGAGAGTTTAAGGGTTACTGTGGATTATATCTACAATAAATGCTGTTGCAAATCTTATCAGATTGAATGGATTGTTTGGAGAGACAGTTAGAAGCAATGAGGAATTTGCAACAGTATGTGATGGATGGCAGTTATTGGAAGGGGGGAAAGTTACAGATACAGTCACGTAGATGGGTTAACTCCAGGAAAGGTAAGAGAGGTAGGCACCTAGGGCAGGAGTGTCCTGTGGCTACACCCATTTCAAACAAGTATGCTGTTTTGGAAAAAGTAGGGGGTGATGAATTCTCAGGGGAATGTAGCACGAGCAGCCAAGTTTCTGGTATTGAGACTGGCTCTAATGCAATGAGGGGTGTGTCAGGTTCCAAGAGATCAATTGTGTTAGGGGATTCTCTAGTCTGAGGTACAGACAGACGTTTCTGTGGCCAGCAGAGAAAAATCAGAATGGTGTGTTGCTTCCCTGGTGCCAGGATCAAGTATGTCTCAGAGAGGGTGCAGATTGGAACCAATGACATAGGAAGGGAAAAGGTTTGAGATTCCGAAGATTGATTACAGAGAGTTAGGCAGGACTTTGAAAAGGAGGTCCTCGAGACTAATTAATATCTGGAATACAGCCGGTGCTACGAGCTAGTGAGGGCAGGAATAGGAAGGTAGAGCAGATGAATGCATGGCTGAGGAGCTGGTGTATGGGAGAAGGATTCACATTTTTGTATCTTTGGAATCCCTTTTTGGGTAGAAGTGACCTGTACAAGAAAGACAGATTGCACCTAAATGGGAAGGGGACTAATATACTGGCAGGGAGATTTGCTAGAGCTGCTCGGGAGGAATTAAACTAGTAAGGTGGGGGTGGGGGGATCCCAGGGAGATAGAGATCAATCTGAGGCTGGTACAGTTGAGAACAGAAGTGAGTCAAAGGGACAAGGTAGGACTAATAAATTAAACTGCATTTATTTCAATGCAAGGTGCCTAATGGGGAAAGTGAGGTCTGCAGATGCTGGAGATCAGAGCTGAAAATGTGTTGCTGGAAAAGCGCAGCAGGTCAGGCAGCATCCAGGGAACAGGAGAATCGACGTTTCGGGCATAAGCCCTTCTTCAGGAACGGGGAAGGCAGATGAACTCAGCATGGTTAGGAACATGGGACTGGGATATCATAACAATTACAGAAACATAGCTCAAAGGATGAGCAGGACTGGCAGTTTAGTACAAATGCTACAAGAAGGATAGAAAGGGAGGCAAGAGAGGAGGGGCAGTGGCCTTTTTGATAAGGGATAGCATTATATCTGTGCTGAGGAAGGATATTTCTGGAAATACATCCAGGGAAGTAATTTGGGTGGAACTGAGAAATAAGAAAGGGATGATCACCTTATTGGGAATGTATTATAATTTTCCTGACTATTAGGGGGTCTAAGAAACAAATTTGTAAGGAGATCTCAGCTATCTGCAAGAATAATAGTGTGGTTATGGTAGGGGATTTTAACTTTCCAAACATAGACCGGGACTGCCATATTGTGAAGCGTTTAGATGGAGAGGAATTTAAGTGTGTACAAGAAAATTTTCTGATTTCAGTATGTGAATGTACCTACTAGTGAGGGTGCAAAACCTGACCTACTCTTGGGAAATAAGGCAGGTCAGGTGACTGAGGTGTCAGTGGGGGAGCACTTTGGGGCTAGCGACCATAATTCTATTAGATTTAAAATAATGATGGAAAAGGATAGGTCAGATCTAAAAGTTGAAGTTCTAAATTGGAGAAAGGTCAATTTTGACGGTATTAGGCAAGAACTTTCAAAAGCTGAATGGGGGCAGATGTTCGCAGATAAAGGAACAGCTGGAAAATGGGAAGCCTTCAGAAATGAGATAACGAGAATCCAGAGAAAGTATATTCCTGTCGGGGTGAAAGGGAAGGCTGGTAGGTTTAGGGAATACTAGATGACTAAAGAAATTGAGGGTTTGGTTAAGAAAAAGAAGGAAGCATATGTAAGGTATAGACAGCATAGATCGAGTGAATCCTCAGAGTATAAAGGCAGTAGGAGTATACTTAAGAGGGAAATCAGGAGGGCAAAAAGGGGACATGAGATAGCTTTGGCAAATAGAGTTAAGGAGAAACCGAAGGGGTTTTACAAATACATTAAGGACAAAAGGGTAACTAGGCAGAGAATAGGGCCCCTCAAAGATCATTCCTGATGAAGGGCTTTTGCCCGAAATGTCGATTTCGCTGCTCATTGGATGCTGCCTGAATTGCTGTGCTCTTCCAGCACCGCTGATCCAGAATCTGGTTTCCAGCATCTGCAGTTATTGTTTTTACCCCTCAAAGATCAACAAGGCAGCCTTTGTGTGGAGCCGCAGAAAATGGGGGAGATGCAAAATGAGTATTTTCCATCATTATTTACTGTGGAAAAGGATATGGAAGGTAAAAAATGTAGGGAAATAGATGGTGACATTTGCAAAATGTCCATATTACAGAGGAGGAAGTGCTGGATGTCTTGAAACGCATAAAGGTGGATAAGTCCCCAGGACCTAATCGGGTGTACCCGAGAGCTCTGTGGGAAGCTAGAGAAGTGATTGCTGGGCCTCTTGCTGAGATATTTGTATCATCGATAGTCACAGGTGAGGTGCCGGAAACTGGAGGTTGGCTAACGTGGTGCCACTGTTTAAGAAGGGTGTGAAGGACAAGCCAGGGAACTATAGACCAGTGAGCTTGACGTCGGTGGTGGGCAAGTTGTTGGAGGGAATCCTGAGGAACAGGATGAACATGTATTTGGAAAGGCAAGGACTGATTTGGGATAGTCAACATGGCTTTGTGTGTGGGAAATCATGTCTCACAAACTTGATTTAGTTTTTTGAGGAAGCAACAAAGAGGATTGAGGGCAGAGCGGTAGATGTGATCTGTATGAACTTCAGTAAGGCGTTCAACAAGGCTCCCCATGGGAGACTGGTTAGCAAGGGTAGATTTTTAGATTAGATTACAGTGTGAAAACAGGCCCTTCGGTCCAACAAGTCCACACCAACACTCCAAAGAGCAACCCACCCAGACCCATTCCCCTTCACCTAACACTATATGGGCAATTTAGCATGGCTAATTCACCTAACCTGCACAACTGGAGTACCCAGAGGAAACCCACGCAGACACTCGAATGTGCAAACTGCACACAGACAGTTGCCCGAGGTGGGAATTGAACCCGGGTCCCTGGCGCCGTGAGGCAGCAGTGATAACCACTGTGCCACTGTAGATCTCTTGGAATACAGGGAGAACTAGCCATTTGGATACAGAACTGGCTCAAAGGTAGAAGACAGAGGGTGGTGGTGGAGGGTTGTTTTTCAGACTGGAGGCCTGTGACCAGTGGAGTGCCACAAGGATCGGTGCTGGGTCCTCTACTTTTTGTCATTTACATAAATGATTTGGGTGCGAGCATAAGAGGTACAGTTAGTAAGTTTGCAGATGACACCAAAATTGGAGGTGTAGTGGACAGCAAAGAGGGTTACCTCCAATTACAACAGGATCTGGACCAGATGGCTCAATGGGCTGAGAAGTGGCAGATGGAGTTTAATTCAGATAAATGTGAGGTGCTGCATTTTTGGGAAAGCAAATCTTAGCAGGACTTATACACTTAATGGTAAGGTCCGAGGGAGTGTTGCTGAACAAAGAGACCTTGGAGTGCAGGTTCATAGCTCCTTGAAAGTGGAGTCACGGGTAGATGGGATAGTGAAGAAGGTGTTTGGTATGCTTTCCTTTATTGGTCAGAGTATTGAGTACAGGAGTTGGGAGGTCATGTTGCGGCTGTACAGGACTTTGGTTAGGCCACTGTTGGAATATTGTGTGCCATTCTGGTCTCCTTCCTATCAGAAAGATGTTGTGAAACTTGAAAGTGTTCAGAAAGATTTACAAGGATGTTGCCAGGGTTGGAGGATTTGAGCTATCTGGAGAGGCTGGAGCGGTTTTCCTAGGAGCGTCGGAGGCTGAGGGGTGACCTTTATAGAGGTTTACAAAATTGAGGGGCATGGATAGGATAAATAGACAAAGTCTTTTCCTTTGGGTTGGGGAGTCCAGAACTAGAGGGCATAGGTTTAGGGTGAGAGGGGCAAGATATAAAAGAGACCTGAGGGGCAGCTTTTTCGCACAGAGGGTGGTACGTGTATGGAATGAGCTGCCAGAGAATGTGGTAGAGGCTGGTACAATTGCAACATTTAAGATGCATTTAGATGGGTATATGAATAGGAAGGGTTTGGAGGTGATATGGGCCGTGTGCTGGCAGGTGGGACTAGATTGGGTTGGGATATCTGGTCAGCATGGACGGGTTGGACCGAAGGGTACTGTATATCTCCCAATGACTCTGATTCTCAAGTGCACTTTAATAATTGGTGTCATGTCGGCCCAGATAAGGTATTGAAGGTGTAACTCCCAGTGAAGGTGTCTGTGCCACAATAGTCAGACTGATTCTAATCTTTAAAAACAGATTTACAGAATCTTATATGGATTCATGCAGTTTTTGAGCAAAGCAAAACGTAATTCTGCAAGTACAAATTCACCCCACAAACTTGTATGTGGTTGTGAGAGTTGGGGAGGGATGTGAGAGGGTGTGTGTATGTGTGTGAGTGAGTGTGAAGGGGTTTAGGTCTATGAGAGGGTGTCTGTATGTGTGTGTCCGTCTATCTGTGGGCATAGTGCAATAGGGTCACCTGTAGTGTGACATGAACCCAAGGTCCCAGTTGAGACGATCAGCCTCTGCTTGGCCACTTTTTTCATTGCTGCCTATCCCGAAGTCCGCCTTGGAGGATGGTCACCCGAAGGTCCAAGGTAGAAGACCAAACAGAGGCTACGACAATGCACCATGCCTCAGGACCCCTTTGCCTGCAGCGTATGCGATAGACAACATTGTCCGAGTCACATGAGTACCTGCCATGTACAGGAAGAGAGGTGTCCCCACACGTAATGGTGGTATCTGTGTCGACAACGTCTACCATGACAAGGTTGCATGGTATTGTCCTGAAAGCCGGGCGGTTTGCTACGAACAATCATCTGTTTGAGATTTGGTGGCTGTTGAAAGGCGAGAAGTAGAAGTGTGGGCAAGGTCTTGGCAAGGTGCTCATTCTCATTGATAACATGTTGCAGGCCGCGAAGAACATGGCGTAGTTCCTCGGCTCCTGGGAAGTACTGGATAAACTGCCCAGCTTTCAGGACAATACCATACAACCTTGTCACTGTAGAATGTTGACATGGATACCACCATTACGTGTGGGGACACCTCCCACCATATGCGTGGCAGGTACTGGTGTGACTCAGCCAATGTTGTCTATCTCATAAGCTGCAGGCAAGGATGCGCTGAGGCATGGTACATTGGCGAGATCAAACGGAGGCTACGACAACGGATGAATGGACACCGCACAATAATCACTGGCCGGAGTGTTCCCTCCCAGTCGGAGAGTACTTCAGCAGTCTGGGACATTTGACCTCGGACTTTCGGGTGACCGTCCTCCAAGGCAGACTTCGTGACAAGCAACAACGAAAGGTGGCCAAGCAGAGGCTGATAGCCAAGTTCGGTACCCATGGGGATGGCCTCAACTGGGACCTTGGGTTCATGTCACACTACAGGTGACCCTATTGCACTAGTCACACACAGACAGACAGACACACGTGTGCGGACACACTCTCAGACCCTCTCATACATACACACACGCCCTTTCTCACAGACGTAAACCCCTTTACACTCACACTTACTCACACACATACACACACCCTCTCACAGACACTCAAACCCCTCCCCCACAAACACCCACATGTACACATATAAGTTTGTGGGGTGAATTTGTACTTGCAGAATTACATTTTACTTTGTTCAAAAACTGCATGAATCCATGTAAGTTTCTGTAAATCTTTCGATTTTTTTAGATTAGAATCCGTCTGAGCAATGTGGCACAGACAGCCTCACAGGGAGTTAACGCCTTCAATAACTTCTCTGGACTGACATGATACCAATTGTTAAAGTGTACTTCAGAATGTAACTTTTAAAAAAAGTTTTGTGATTTACATATGAAAGAACTGAAACCAACGTGGTCGTTCTAAAAGATGAGAGACGTAATAAACAATCCAGGTCTTTTTCAATATATAATTTCAGTTAGATCACACTGTAAATGTTTGCTATAAATTCTGTCTTAAATCTTATTCTCCACAATCAGCTGATGAAGGAGTAGCGCTACGAAAGCTAGTGCTTCAGAGAGTCATAGAGATGTACAGCATGGAAGCAGACCCTTTGGTCCAACCTGTCCATGCCGACCAGATACCTTTCCCCACTCACCATAAACCTATGCCCTCTAGTTCTGGACTCCCCGACTCCAGGGAAAAGACTTTGTCTATTTATCCTATCCGTGCCCCTCAATTTTGTAAACCTCTATAAGGTCACCCCTCAGCCTCTGACGCTCCAGGGAAAACCGCTCCAGCCTGTTCAGCTTCTCCAGATAGCTCAAATCCTCCAACCCTGGCAACATCCTCGTAAATCTTTTCTGAATCCTTTCAAGTTTCACAACATCTTTCCGATAAGAAGGAGACCAGAATTGCACACAGTATTCCAACAGTGGCCTAACCAATGTCCTGTACAGCCGCAACATGACCTCCCAACTCCTGTACTCTATTCTGACCAATAAAGGAAAGCATACCAAACGCCGCCTTCACTATCCTATCTACCTGCAATTCCACTTTCAGGGAGCTATGAACCTATGCTCTCAGGTCTGTTTGTTCAGCAATACTCCCTAGGACCTTACCGTTAAGTGTATAAGTCCTGCTAAGATTTTCTCTCCCAAAATGCAGCACCTCGCATTTATCTGAATTAAACTCCATCTGCCACTTCTCAGCCCATTGGCCCATCTGGTCCAGATCCTGTTGTAATCTTCGCTGTCCACTACACCTCCAATTTTGGTGTCATCTGCAAATTTACTAACTGTACCTCTTATGCTCACATCCAAATCATTTATGTAAATGACAAAATGTAGAGGACCCAGCACCGATCCTTGTGGCATTCCACTAGTTCTCCCTGTATTCCATGAGATCTAACCTTGCTAATCAGTCTCTCATGGGGAACCTTGTCGAACGCCTTACTGAAGTCCATATAGATCACATCTACTACTCTGCCCTCATCAATCTTCTTTGTTACTTCTTCAAAAAACTCAATCAAGTTTGTGAGACATGAGTTCGCATGCACAAAGCTGAATAAACCTGTTGAATTATAACCTGATGCTGTGTGATTTTTAACTGTGTACACCCCAGTCTAACACCGGTGTCTCCCAATTTTAGAATGTTGTGGGTTTGTTCAATTGCTGTGGTGGACTTTGTCATAGCCATTGAAATTTGAGCAGAATTTTCAGATTTGGAGCCTTCTCTGTGAAATAGAAGATTTTAATTTTATTTTTTCAGCTTTGTGGTTACAGAGCATTAACCAGACAAGGAAAAACCTTTTAAAGCAAAGCTGCATTATTGTAGCAATGCTGAGTTAATATATCGTGGCAAGGACTTGTGCTCTCCAGTATATTTCTTAGGGTATCCAAGAATGTGCCAGACATAATTACAGGATAAAGATTTTTGCTTTAAATGTGACATTTTAAAAAACTATTCACAGGATGTAGGTTCACTGGCTAGACCAGTATTGTTTTGCCCATCCCCTGTTGGCCAGAGGGGAAATATGAGTCAATTATGTATCTGTGGATCTTGAGTCATACATAGACCAGGTAAGGAGCCATTTTCCTTCCCTGAAGGATATTAGTGAATTAGATGGGTGTCTATGACAATCGACAGTGATTATGTCATCATCCTTCAATCAGCTTTTAATTTCACCATCTTCCATGATGGAATTTGAACCACTGTACCACCACCTCCCTTTTTAATGTCTGATGTCTCACTCACTCACTCGCACACACATACACACAGGATTTCCTTTGTCTTGGATTTGTCTTCTCTTGGCTGTTACATATTACCATCAATTATTTTTTTCCAGGCACCTGAAAAAACCTCAGCAAAGCTGTTTGGTTTATGTTTGCAGATCAAAAACAAACCTTTCCCTCTTTCCCCAGAGTTTACAGAGGAACCTTGATTATCCGAAGGACTCGGACGAGGAGTATTTTGATCAGTTAATCGAATTCCAGATAATTGAATTCTGGCTAACATAGTTTAGTCAAGCACCGGGACCTTGCGATCTTGCCAGATAATCAAATGCCAGATAATCGAGATTCCTCTGTATTTACTACTTTTTAGCAGATTCAACTATCTCTGCTTTAAAAACTGATAAAGGCTAGAAAGAAAAACAGAAATTGCTGGAAAAAGCTCAGCAGGTCTGGCAGCAGTGACCTCCGAATTGATGATAGCTAGGAAGATGTCAGTTTCTGTGCAGAAGACAGGATGGAGGAGAGTTAAGGGATAAACGATAGGTGGGGATAGAGCCCAAAGAGAGAGGAGAACAGTTGGACAGACAAATTAGTGAATAACATTCTGGTTAGAAGAGTGAATAGTTATTAATGGGGACTGTTAATGGCTAACAATGGGTTCTATGGAGTAGCCAAGTATGTGTTGACAAGGCCTGATGTTTTTGGTTTCTAAAGGCTAGATTAGTTGTGTTCCATTCAAAATTAACATTTAACATCTACCTGTTTTGGTCAATCATTGTCTTTGGGAGGGAAACTTGCACCCTTTTCCATTCCTTTTCTTTGACCTTCCCCCTCCTTCTGTCTCACAGTTGCTTGTTTCCACATTTAAATAAAACTGTTTACATTGGGCCTTGATTATATGCTTGCTTATTACTGGCTGGCTTTTCTTTTAACGATGTTAAGGTAGTCTCAGAATTTACTTTCATAAGGGGAAAAATTCTGAACAACATTAACAGTTTCTGTTCACATTTTATATTTGTATTTGCACTGAGGTGTGTCCATTAAATGCCATTGTCTACATACAAAACAGGGATGGCGATAAAGAAAGGGTGTAACTTTTGGCATATTTTAATACTATATATGGTATAAGAGCTCCTGGTTTAATAGTAAATCTAACAAATACCCATCTATAAAAATAGTTTGTCTTAATAGATGGTTATGTAGTTGTATGTAGTTTTGACATTTTTAACAAACTTTAGTTATAAAACAGAAAGCTGACATGTGCCACTGTAGCCAGTGTAATGCTTATGTGTACGTGGTCTTGTGATATGATTCCTATACGGATGGGTATGTTGCGTACTACTTGTACGTACACTGCAGGATAAGGATACTAACCCAATGTGATACCAGTAAGAAGAGTGTTTGCATTAGATCTGTCTTTTGTACTCAGTTAGCTGTACTGAATCAAACAGCAGTAAGTCTTCCTCTGACAAACAGTGAAATGGTAAGATAAAACCAGTCACGATTTTCATTGTTGATGGTTATCCAGTGACTTAAGTTGGAAAGTGTATGTGTGCAGTTATCCTATGAAGCAAGAATAACGTTGGCTGTGGTGCAACTAAAAACAGCCCCAATTGTGTAACACTGAAGGTGTTGGTCACTATTAGGACTTGTGTGAAGCTGGATTTGAAGAAGAAAATGAATACTGACCTTAACATGGGCCTCAGGAGTAGACTACTTGGCCCTTTGAACCGTTGTCTTCATTCATGAAGATTGTTGATGTTTTAATTGCAGTCTGAGTTCCACTTTCCTGTTTGCCCATACCTCTCAATTATCAGCAATCTATCTAACTTGGCCTTGCATATACCTGTATTCAATCACCAAGTCTCCATTGCGTTTTGGTGAGGAAATTCCCCAGACTGATGACCCTTTTAAGAGAAAGAACATCTCATGTTTGACTGAAAAGAGAGATCTCTTATTGCTAAACTTTGTCCTCTAGTTCTAGTTTCTTCCAAAAGAAGAAACCCCTTCCTGGCATCCACCCTTTCCAGTCCAATCAGCAACCTAATATGGTTCAATAAGATTATTTCTCACTCTTCTACACTCTAATTGTTATAGGCCCAACCTATTCACCCATTCCTCATTAGATAAGTCCATCAACCCAGGAAGGTATCTGCCAAACCTCCTCTGAACTCTAATACCATTCGATCCTTTCAAAATTAAAAAGACTATGGTCTGACCAAGGTACTATACAGTCACAGTAAAACATACCCAGTCTTGTATCCCATTCCCCTTGCCATCAGCACCAATTTTCATTTATCAAGAAAAACAACAGAGCTGCAGATCCTGGAAACCTGAAATAAAAACCAAAATTGCTGGAGAACCTCAGCAGATCTGGCAGCATCCATGGAGAGAAAGCAGAGTCAACATTTTGAGTCCAGAACTGATTTGTAGCTGGGAAAGTGCTGAAGATGGGATCAGGCAAGATGGGGAGGAATGAAATGATAGGTGTAGATGGAGCCTGGAGAGAGAGCACAGCAGTTGGGTAGATAAAGGAATGGATAATGGTAAGCAAGGGAGAAAGAAAAGCTGATAGTAGGGACTGTTATTGGGTGAAAACGTGTTGGCTGTGCTGAAAGCAGCTCATGTTATGACGGGGCCTCGGCTGTGGGGGGCTCAGTGGCTGAGTAAAGGACTTAGAAGGTGTTCTAATTCTAAAATGATTGAACTTGATGTTGAGTCCTGAAGGCTGGCGTGTCCCCAGCAGAAAAGGAGACGCTAATCTCCCAGCTTACACCAAGCCCTGTTCGAACAATGCAGCAGGCCCAAGACAAATCTTGATCAGGGAGCAACTGGGTGCTCAGGGTCATTTTTCCGCAGACAGAACATAAAGCAATTGCCCAGTCTGTGTTCTGTCTCCCCAGTGTCAAGGAGATCACATTGTGAGCAGCAAATACAGCAGACTAGATTGAGTGAAGTGAAGTAAATAGTTGCTTCACCTGGAAGATGTGTCTGGAGCCTTGGATAGGGAGGAAGTAAATGGGCAGGTCTTACCTCTACAGTTGAATGGGAAGTGCTACGCAGGTGTAGGGAGGTATTGAGAGTGGATGAGGAGTGGACCAGGATTACTTGAGGGAATGGTTCTTGTGGAATGCTGACAAGGAAGGAGAGGAGACTATATCTGGTAGTGGCATCATAGAAACGATATGAGAGATGGAGGAACTAGGAGAATGGTATAATCTTTACAGGTAGCAGGGTATGAGGATGCATAATCCAGTTAACTGGAAGTTGGTGGGTTTATAGTGGATATTGGTGCACGCCTAGCCCCAGAAATGAAAACAGATGTAGAGGAAGGGAAGGGAGGAGTCTGAGATAGATCAGGTAAGTGGGAGATTGGAAGCAAAATTGATTAATAATAAAATTGATCTATTTTGGAATTGGGAAATTGCAGGGGGTGGCTGCACTGATGATATCAGAGAAAGGGTTGTGGGGAGGTACCCGAATAGTATTGGAAGAGGAATGTTCCACAAATCTCACCAGGAAACTGGCATAAGCAGGGCCCATGTGGGTACCCATGGCCATCCCTTTGATCTGAAGAAAGTGAGAGGAGTTAAAGGAGAAGTTGTTCAGGGTGAAGATGAGCTTGGCCAGGTGGAGGAGACCGGTGGTGGATGGGGACACTTCAGGCCTTTTTTTCCAGCAAGAAGCAGAAAGCCCTGAGACGGTCGTGATGGGGGAATGGGTGTGCAAAAGGTTTACACGTCCATAGTAAAGAGGAGGTGGCTGGAGCCCACAAACTGGAAATTATGAAGTTGACAGAGTCAGAAGAATTGTGGATGTAAGTAGGAATGGACTGGCCCGGAGCTAGAAAAAAATATCGAGTGGAGGGAAGAAGAGAGAAGTTCTGTGGGGCAGGAATGGGCACAAACAATGGGTCTAACCAGGCAGTCCAGTTTATCGATTTTTGGGCAAGAGGTAAAAGTAAGCTGTGTGAGAATGAGGGGCACTGTGAGCTTGGAGGCTGGAGTGGGCAGTTCACCAAATGAGATTGTAGACACAATAGCCTAATGTCCAAAGGTCGGGTCATGACCTGTGATGGACACAATAGCCTGATATTCAAAGTGATTCAGACAACAAATGCTGTACCTAAAAATTAATGGTTTGTGATTCATACACCAGGACACCTAGAAGCCCATCTACTTCTGAGTTCTGCAATCTCTGTCCATTTACATAGTATACCATTTTTCTGTTATGCCGCAAAAATGGACATTATACCCCATTTGCCAATTTTTTTGTAAAGTTACTTCAGCTATCCTTATACCTTTACAGACATTATATTTTCTCTTAATTTTTTTTAACCTATCTTGCTGATATCACCAAATTTAATTACCATATATTTAGTCACTCATTAAAGTCATTGTTATAGGTTCTACACTGTTGAAGCTCCATTACTGATCCCTGGCCTTAGCCCCATGAGTTACAGGGTCTGCTTCCATGCAGTGCATCTCTATGACTCTATTTCCAGCATTTAAGTTCTGAAAGATTATATTTGAATCCCTACTTGGCAGTTTCTTAATTGATTTGTTTACTTATCTGCTGAATTGGTATCGTGCTCTATTCTTTGATTCTTTTGTAAAATTAACTTGTAAATAAATTTGAGAGTTTTAGCCACTTTGGGTTGCCACTTTGTTAGTTTTCTACTTTTAGGAAGAGTTAAGAATAAATTATGAACAACATCACGCAATCTCCAAGGCAATGTAACCAGCAAACTGACGTTGAATTGTTCATGTAGTGTATGTCATTGCTTGCACTACAAATTGAAGGGAATTAGAATCTGATCACTGTTTTTCCCCTACCTGGAGGTGCCATGTCAGTGAAATAAATGGGATAGATTGACCCTAATGAGATACTCCGTCCCTTCTCGCTACCTCACTAGTTAAGTTCTGGCTGAGAAGATCCACTGGTAACTTTCTTGACCTGCCACCAATTAACACCCTTAAGTAGTCAGTTCATGGCCAGTCAGGGCTTGGCTTTACTCCCTTCCTACTTTCCTGCCTTCTCAGCCAGTTAGAATGGTGGCTAGTTTCCCAAAACCAAGGCAAAATGCCTGCGTGGTTGGTGAGGTTGGACCTCCAATTTCCTCAATCCAGGGGTAATTGGAGGCTTGAATTGGCAGGGCAGGGGGGGGAGCAAGGCTCTGAAAGCAAACCCCGCCAACCTCATCCTTGACTCCGCCCTCCCTGGTCTGTCCCTATTCTTGTGAATCCCACCTCCTAAGGAGAGCGTTAAAATTAGTTACTTTCTTGGTGCAGTATCTCCGAGGTGCAGCTCTTGACCAGCCGTTCTTAAGACTCAGAAACCTGTGGTGTCCTGGGTCACCAGAAACTGCCAGGCAATGTCGAGACCTGTGATATGATGACAGACTCACCTATCTGCTCTATCTGCCCGCTCTTAAAGGTTGAATCCTTAGAGTTGGAGTGTCATGTCAGTTGCCACCCAGCATACCTACAACACACTTTCTTTTAAAAATAGGAAATCATGCCTTGTCCATTTATGAATCAGAATTTTATTGCAAACATTAAACATAAATGTTGGGGATCTTCCTGTATGAAATGGCAGTAAAACTTGGGAGTTACTTCACAATTGAATGATTTCACGTCCTGAGTGTGAATGGTATGAGAGTACAGGCTCAGAAATTTGATGAATCATTTTTATAAATGTTTTCATTTTAAATCAAAGTGTTGTCACTGTTTTTTTAAAAAAAAACAAAATTTGTATAAAATGGACTTTAGGAACTTTTGCTGAAGATTCTAAGCAATAGACATTGTCAGTCTGTTTCAACTGTTGATAAACACATTACTGTGATCTTGTAGGGATGTTTATACATGTGAACAGAGACTTTGTAAAAATAGCATCGATTGTGACTTCAGCAATGGAATCCGATCTCTTGAAAGCCGCCACATTTATAGCCACCTTTCAAACCATTCTGCAAGGTAGTTATTGGTGATGCTCTCTTCAAGCTGCACATGTATCGGCCTGATCATCCCTGGGAAGATAACATACAATTCACCCCCTTTATATTACTGCACAATCAACACATTTCCCATGGACTCCAAAAGAAAAATGAGCCAGTATATTGATAAGGAGTTTGTCACTTTGGTCAAGGACTGGCCAGCCCATTATGGAGAAAAGCCTGTACATTATCCTAATTATTGCTATGTATTTTCAACTTGGTATTGAATAAAATTAGCAAGGATTCCAATCGATCTTGGTTTTACCTAGTGTTTTCACGGCCTACTTTTGTTCTGAAAACAATAGTTTGAGACTCATCAGTTAGAGAAATCTGGAGTTGAAAATACTGCCCATAATAATAAAGAATCTCAAATTTTAACATATGAACATAACAATCTTTATCCACAGATGGAAATGTGTTGCTGGAAAAGCGCAGCAGGTCAGGCAGCATCTAGGGAACAGGAGAATCGACGTTTCGGGCATTAGCCCTTCTTCAGGAGTGGAACGCGCAGCCCTCCACTCACTCCGTTGCAACCCCAACCTCACTATCAAACCAGCAGACAAGGGAGGCGCGGTAGTAGTTTGGCGCACCGACCTCTACACCGCTGAGGCCAAACGCCAGCTCGCAGATAGCTCCTCCTACTGCCCCCTTGACCATGACCCCACCCCCCACCACCAAACCATCATCTCCCAGACCGTCCATAACCTCATCACCTCGGGGGATCTCCCATCCACCGCCTCCAACTTCATAGTCCCACAACCCCGCACCTCCCGCTTCTACCTCCTGCCCAAAATCCACAAACCTGACTGCCCCGGCCGACCCATTGTCTCCACCTGCTCCTGCCCCACCGAACTCATCTCCGCATACCTTGACACCGTCCTGTCCCCCTTAGTCCAAGAACTCCCCACCTACGTTCGGGACACCACCCATGCCCTCCACCTGCTCCATGATTTTCGCTTCCCTGGTCCCCAACGCCTTATTTTCACCATGGACATCCAGTCCCTGTTCACCTCCATCCCAAAAAAAAAAAATTCCATCTCTGATCTCCAGCATCTGCAGACCTCACTTTCTCCTCAATCTTTATCCACAGTATCATTAGTTAACAGATGTGGACATCTCTTTGAAGGCCAGCATTTTTTTTTTACCAATTCCACATTGTCCTTGAGAAGGTAGTGGTGAACTGTCACCTTGAACCACTGTAGTCACTGCAGTGTAAGTATGTCTGCAACACTGAAGAAGGAGTTTCCAGGATTTTGACTTCATGACAGTGATTTAAGTCCAGAGCAGGATAGGATGTAGTTTGGAAGGAAACTCGCAGATAGCCATGTTCCCATGGATCTCTGACCTTTGTGTTTCTGTGATCAAAAACCCACTGCTTGATCGAAGGACTGAATTTTGGGTGGGGAGGGAGCAGTCTGCTAAGAGCATTCACTCCCACCCTTGCTGCCCTCCTCACATGATTGGCCAGCAGTTTTCAGTGGGCAAGACCACCCTGGGCCTTGATTCCAGGGGAACACCCATTGCTGGCATTCTCACTGCCTAATTGGCAACCTAAAATATGGCAGTGTAGGTCACTTATCAGCTCTCTCCAAATGGCAGGGAAGACTCCTGACACCTCAACAAGATTCTGCCTATTAACTCTGTTTTTCTTCACAGTTCTGTCTGAGCTGCTGTGCATTTCCAATGTTTCTTTTAAATTTCAGCTCTTTAGTCCACGTTAGACTATGCTGTGATGAGTGACACTGTTACCAGTGCAAGCTGTGCATTCGTTAGTAGGTATATGCACTGCTTCATAGCACTGCCAGCAACACAACTTTGCTGATGACGGAGATTGATGGGACAGTCATGGATTGGTTTAGATTTATCTGCTTTGTGTACATAGGACAATTTTTCATATCATCAGGCAGATACCAGTAGCATAGCTGTACTGGAGCCTAATTAAGGGTGTGGATTTTTCTTAAGCATATCTTCAATATTGCAGCTGGGATGTTGTAGGTGTCCTGAAGTAGGGCCTGTGCCCGAAACGTCGAATCTCCTGTTCCCTGGATGCTGCCTGACCTGCTGTGCTGTTCCAGCAATAAAGTTTCAACTTTGATCTCCAGCATCTGCAGACCTCACTTTCTCCATGTTGTAGGTGTCCACTTCCTTTGTGTTCAGTGCGTATTATTTCAAATATTTGTGTACACGTTGCTCTATCAGAAGGCTGTATAATGAGATTTGTAAAGCTCTTCAGGTTTAACCGGATATTTTGTCATCTGAGTATTTTTCATCCAAAGGTTGTGAGGCAATGAGAGCGCCTACTTTAAAAAAAATCAATTCTAGTAAATATCAAGAATTTAACAAACTCTGTTATGTGGTTTATTGTTTTTCCTTTGCCAGCGTATGCTTAAAACTGTTCAATCTTTTCAAATATAGAATTAATGCAGATAAAATGTTACTTATTTGTGCTAATTTAATGGTATCCTATGGTTTGTATACATTAGTTAATGCAACATCAAGACATTAGTGTTTTAAAAATTCTGATATCCAAATGGCACATCACTGTGCCTGCTGGAGCTTTGGAGTCATTACTATCAGTGTTACGGAGAGCAATTTTGTCACTGTACATAATCAGCATCTTTTTGAAAAGGAAGGTGTATATGTTTATCAACCCCTGAACGTAGAGTAAGTCTGAAAAATCAGCTGTGATTTTTTTTGTGTGGATTTTAAACAAAAAGGATTATTTATTCATGCACTTGTCCTGAAAATCATACATGTCACTCATTCACTTCACATATGTGTTAAGCAGAAGAAAAATACCATTAAAGTGGATAGTACACTTTTCAGAAGTTACAAACGAAGGAACTCTGGGGAGAAACAGAGGTTTCAGGCCTGGTAAAAAAGACATTTCTAATCTTGCAGGTTGTTAGTATGAGTCATATATCAGGATTATTGCAGAATTCCTCAGAGGTGCGATCTTTGTCTGGGCACTGAGTTGTCTTCATTTCTTGTTATGGGGAGACCAGTTTTCTGGCTTGGTAGACTTGAAAAGGAAGAAGTTCAGAGCCCTCACAGTGCTTGTGGTTTTAAGGCCCAGATGTTACTGCCTTTGCCATTGCTTCTTGCTGTGTTGCTTGCAGATCGATTGGTATCTTCCTCTTATCGGGATTAATCAAGTTTATTGTTGTGATCAGTTTTGGTCCAATAAACCCTTCCTGTTGTCTACCCAGAATTCTGTGAAGTTCAAAAGCATCACTGTGCAGTGAGAGATGGATGGTGATCATCCACATCTGCTTAGTATTTAACGAGTTTTTTTTTAGATTAGATTCTTTACAGTGTGGAAACGGGCCCTTCGGCCCAACAAGTCCACACCGCCCCTCCGAAGAGAAACCCACCCAAGCCCATTTCCCTATTTACCCCTGACTAACACTGTGGGCAATTTAGCATGGCCAATTCACCTTACCTGCACATCTTTGTGATTATGGGAGGAAACCAGAGCACCCAGAGGAAACCCACGCAGACACAGGGAGAATGTACAAACTCCACACAGACAGGCGGGAATTGAACCCAGGACCCTGGTGCTGTGAGGCAGCAGTGCTAACCACTGAGCCACCGTGTTTTCTTGTTAGAATTTTGACTTGGAGACAGTGAATTTCAGAGTGCATAGATTTTGAGTTGTGGTTAATCCACAAACAATAGATGTGAATTTCAAAACTTTTTTTTCTTTTGTCCATTCAAAGGACTTGATCATGGCCATTCAGTTAGCAACTTTGCAAAGTGTGGAAATGCTTCCGAGTCCATACATAAATGCTGAAGAAATTGTATGGGTCACCTGACCTTTAGCAGCCTTTTAAAGATCATTTTAAAAAATTATATGCTGAGCACATTATGTTTAGAAAATATCTTAAGTGACTGTGTCAGTTCGCACTAATGGGTATAGATTAGCGTGGTGCTGGAAAAGCACAGCAGGTCAGGCAGCATCCGAGGAGCAGGAAAATCGACGTTTCAGACAAAAGCCCTTCATCAGGAATAGAGGCAGAGTGCCTGCAGAGTGGAGAGATAAATGAAAAGGGGGGTAGTGGTGGGGAGAAAGTAACATAGAGTACAATAGGTGAATGGGGGGGTAGGGATGGAGGTGATAGGTCAGAGAGGAGGGTTGGGGAAGGTAGCAAAAAGTACAATAGGTGCATGGGGGTGGGGACGAAGGTGATAGGTCAGAAGAGGGCGGGGGAAGGTAGCAAAGTTTTACCTGCATATCCACCAATGTCATTTATTGTATCCGTTGCTCCTGATGCGGTCTCCTCTACATTAGGCAGACTGGACGCCTCCTAGCAGAGCACTTTAGGGAATGTCTCTGGGACACCAGCACCAATCAACCCCACCGCCTCGTGGCCCAACATTTCAACTCCCCCCTCCCACTCTGCGAGGACATGCAGGTCCTGGGTTGCCTCCACCGCCGCTCCCTCGCCACCCGACGCCTGGAGGAAGAACACTTCATCTTCCGCCTCAGAACACTTCAACCCCAGGGCATCAATGTGGACTTCACCAGTTTCCTCATTTCCCCTTTCCCCCACGTCACCCCCGTTCCAACCTTCCAGCTCAGCACTGTCCCCATGACCTGTCCTATCTGCCTATCTTCCTTTCCACCTATCCACTCCACCCTCCTCTCTGACCTATTACCTCCATCCCTACCCCCATTCACCTATTGTACTCTATGCTACTTTCTCCCCACCCCCCTTTCATTTATCTCTCCACTCTGCAGGCACCCTGGTCTCTATTCCTGATGAAGGACTTTTGCCCGAAACATCGATTTTCCTGCTGCCTGACCTGCTGTGCTTTTCCAGCACAACTCTGATCTAAACTCTGGTTTCTAGCAGTCCTTGTTTTTACCTAATCAATAATGGGTATAGTTTTGTTTTGTTCAGTTCCAGTAGCTGGAAGGGAAGAATTTCTTTTAATTCTGCCTATGTTATGTGTTCTATGCATATGCATTTCCTAATCCAGCAACCTTTTTATTGGTGCTTTTGAAATGAACACCGACACAAATCTTGCAAAATGTATAGTTTATTTTATGTTTATGTAGACCCAATTCCATTGAACATCATAGGCTGAATTGAAGCAAATGGTCCTTGCCTGATATTGGGTGAAGTACAAATGTTTGATGTATTCATTATTCAAAAAATGGCATTCTTCATTTAAAATTGGTGCCAGTACATCAGTATAAATATATATGTGATGAATTACATATCTAATGGAAGAAAGAATAATCTTTCATGCTCAACTTTCCTGTGTTGGCTGAGTCTCTCTCTACCTTTCTTTTCTTACCAGTCAGATATCATTGTCGTCGTCATCATCATCATGATATTTAAATGTTCAAACAATACACCTTTATAAGTACAATGGATGTTTGTTTAATAGAAAAGACACAAGTTATCCCATTAAGGTCTTGCTTCTTACTCCATATGAGAACTTAAATACAAATCAGAGGTGTGTGTAGCAGTGTTATTAGAACTCAACGTAAAACTGCAAGTTCCTGAGACATAGCACCATTGAGCTTGGACAGTACTTAATGGAGATGATGGATATCTTCCTGCCAGCTGGAGAGACTGCAAATACCCTGTGTTTTCTCATTTTGAGAAAGTTTGCAAAGATAAATACCACTTACCAGGGCAGTGCAGTGCAGTGCCCTAGCATCACAGACCCTAGGGCAAAAGGCTCACTCACTGAGAGATGTTAGACAATCAGATTGGCAGCTTTTCACTGCTCAGTGCCTCTGGCAAGGATGTGGTTGCTGCCAGTACTGCACCTACCTCGGGCTCAGGATTACTAAATTGTCTTTAGTTACTACTTTTTAAGTAATTCCACTTTAAAGTTGGCGATTTACTATATATATCCTGTCAAGCCACTTCACAATCTTGAATGTTTCAATTGAATCACATCTGTTTATCCAAACTGCAAAGAATGTTGACCCATTCAATAAACATCTTGTCAAAGGATGTCCTTCTCATCTCGGGAAATGATCAAATGAGCTTTGCTACACTGCCTTCAGTGCTGGTATAACCTTGCTTAAGTAGAACAAAATTGCACACACCACTCTTAATGAGTATGCTCTGTAGCTAGACTTAATTATTCTGGTCATCACGTTTTCTTCCAATGAAGATCAATGTGGCATTTGTTTTCTTAATTGTTTGCTCTACCCAAGTGTTAACTTGTGTTCCTTTGAGTACACCAAACATGAATATTTTAAATCTCCTGAGACCATTTCAGACTCTAGGGAATTTTGTAGCCACTGTCTGTCCAGCTATCAGATCCTAAGGTTTATTTAAAAAATGTATTTGTTAAATCTTAACAATCTCTCTCTTTATATCTATGGAATTTGCTTTGATTATTATTATTTAAGAGTCTTGTTGTGAATGGACTATCAGAATCAATAGTATTATTTCCTGTGGATCTTTTACTAATTAGCCTTGGTGCATTGCACAACACCAGAGCTAAAACAGACTTAACGCTCATTGGCTCGACAGCATTTTGTTCCAGAGATTGTCATAGAAGCATTCTACAATTTCTAAATATCCTTCATTTATTAGGTATCAAGCCCTGCTGTCAAAACCAATCACTATGGAGAATGAAGATACAGTCTGCTTCATTTTCTTTCTTCTACTAACTGTTGTCTTTGACTTGTTTCTCCTGTGCCACTAATGTTCAACAATAAGTATGAGAAATACGCATATCGCTTTCCAGTTGAAATTAAGGCAATCCGTTTGACTTCTTTTGCTGCTTCCTCTCCTTCCCCTTGAATAGGATAGTGAAGAAGGCGTTTGGTATGCTTTCCTTTATTGGTCAGAGTACTGAGTACAGGAGTTGGGAGGTCATGTTGCGGCTGTACAGGTCTCCTTCCTATCAGAAAGATGTTGTGAAACTTGAAAAGGTTCAGAAAAGATTTACAAGGATGTTGCCAGGCTTGGAGGATTTGAGCTGTAGGGAGAAGCTGAACAGGCTGGGGCTGTTTTCCCTGGAGCGTCGGAGGCTGAGGGGTGACCTTCCAAGACGTTTACAAAATTGAGGGGTATGGATATGACAAATAGGCACAGTCTTTTCCCTGGGGTCGGGGAGTCCAGAACTAGAGGGCATAGGTTTAGGGTGAGAGGGGAAAGATATAAGAGCGACCTAAGGGACAACTTTTTCACACACAGGGTGGTGCGGGTATGGAATGAGCTGCCAGAGGAAGTGGTGGAGGCTGGTACAATTGCAACATTTAAGAGGCATTTGGATGGGTATATGAATAGGAAGGGTTTGGAGGGATATGGGCTGGGTGCTGGTAGGTGGGACTAGATTGGGTTGGGGTATCTTGTCGGCATGGACGGGTTGGACCAAAGGGTCTGTTTCCGTGCTGTACATCTCTATGACTCTATGAAAACCAAATTCTCATTACCCAGTTCTGTATTCCTATGCACCTGAGTTTGTGTATCCCACCTGGCTTAGGTTGTTAGAGTCTATTAATCATCCTTGAAGTGTAGTCAATGTAGGTCCACCCGATAACTATGTCTCCTCCCAACAATGACCCAGAAGCAGCACTGACATGAAATGGCTGACTGAGGGATAAATATTTGCCAATATACCAGAACTCCCCTGCTGTTCCTTGAATTGCTCCAGGTCTTTCAGAGAAGGCAGATGTTTTATGCAATTTCTTCAGATGCTAAGGTGATCACAAAATTGTTGCAGTTTGCTTTAATTTGTAGATAGTATTCAATTTGTCAAACAATAGTTAAGAAACAATTTTCTTTTCAGTTACTTTAAATGGTCTATATTGCTAATACTTGATAATAATTATAACATGAATTGTTTTGGGAAACAGTGCTTCATCTGACAATGACTTTTTTACATAAGGTGTAAAATGAGAACTAAATGTCACTTTCCTAAGGGTTTTAATGAATTAGAAACGTTAACAAAAGTATTGAACTCAGTAAATTTACTTACTTGCAAACATTTTGCCGGATTCACTGTTTTATTCAGGGGAAAAGCTATGCATACATTTTAATTAGATGCAAACTTGTTATTTATACTTATTCTACACTAATCTCAGTAAAAGCACAATATTCACTAACCAGGAGGTGAATGAAACAATATATAACAACATCATGTAAAATGACACTGTGATTGCCCTGAAAACTAAGTCTTTGTTGCACAATATCAGTATTTTCATTAAGCAGTACATGCTCTAAATTTTTATTTTTTTCAACAGATGCTGTGGCTGGTGCTGCAGAGGAAGGGATTTCAAACCACGCACAGTGTGGCTTGGACATCCAGAGAAGCGAGATCATAAATACCCACGGAATGTTATCAATAATCAAAAATACAACTTCTTCACCTTTCTTCCTGGGGTGTGTGTTTGATAAATCTCATTTGTTAAATGAATAGTGAATGACAATCATTGAAACTGTTTGAAGTCACCCATAAAGAAATATGTATTCGATTTGAGCATAACTTGTTTGAATGTGTTTCTTTTGGATTGTGCAAATATGTATGCATGAATTTGTGCATGTATCAGTTAATGTTTTGGAATGTTGCTGTTAACTAACATGTATCAGGAAATTCAACTCTTGCAATAGCTACTTTGCTTAAATGAGCCTACTCAGATTTCCTTTGAGTCCCTTAAATTAGATTAGATTACTTTTTGTTAATTAGATTAGATTACTTAGTGTGGAAACAGCCCTTTCGGCCCAACAAGTCCACACCGACCCGCTGAAGCGTAACCCTATATTTACCCCTTACCTAACACTACGGGCAATTTAGCATGGTCAATTCACCTGACCTGCACATCTTTGGACTGTGGGAGGAAACTGGAGCACCTGGAGGAAACCCACACAGACACGGGGAGAATGTGCAAACTCCACACAGTCAGTCGCCTGAGGCGGGAATTGAACCCGGATCTCTGGCGCTGTGAGGCAGCAATGCTAGCCACCGTGCCGCCCACAAGAGGATGGCCTGCTTCTACGAGTGCACAACATTCAGTTGATAGTTTGTGTGTGGATACATTTAATTAAGCTTACTACTTCCCTCACCTCGCTTTACCTACTGAGAAGGGCAAATGCATTAAAATGTGGCATTAAGGTCGAGAGTTTCTGTGTAAAGTATCTTTACATCATGAGCTTGTGGCACAAAATGTTAGAGCCCATTGCCTGGTAGTTCTTTTCTTCTGTGTCAGATAGCAGCTGTTACCTTAATAGACCTGAAAACCATAATTCCTCAGTGCTAAAATAATTTGTACTTGCATGTAGGTGGTTGTTTTCAGCAGGACTTTCTGTCAGTCAGTATTTTAGCTGAAGGTTCCCAAGAGTCAAATGCAGATTGTTGTAAAGAGTTGACAGCAGACATGACATCTTGTGCAGTTTTTCACCGCTCCTCTTGCTGCACTCACCTTTGAGCTTATTGAGACTGCACCCAGAATCTTTTACTGATGTAATGCGCAGTCACCAGGTATTTCCTGTTTTAATTAGGACAATAGGATAGCTGTTAGCTTATGTTAGGGCAGATCTTTTTATTTGTTTTAACTTGTGTTACCTCATGGAAACTGGGCATATGGATCATTTAGTTTGTGTTGGTATTCATCATCCAGTTGAGCAAAACGTTGCAATTTTATTTATTCCCAGGTTTGATTCCAGCCTTGGGTGATTGTCTGTGTGGAGTTTGCACATTCTTCCCGTGTCTGCGTGGGTTTCCTCTGGGTGCTCTGGTTTCCTCCCACAGTCCAAAGATGTGCAGGTCAGGTGAATTGGCCATGCTAAATTGCACAGTGTTAGGTGCATTAGTCAGAGGGAAATGAGTCAGGGTGGGTTATTCTTCGGAGGGTCGGTATGAACTGGTTGGGCCGAAGGGCCTGTTTCCACACTCTGTAGGGAATCGAATCAAATCGAATCTAATCTAATCTAATTTGTCTATTTCCAAATCCCTTCAATCCTTTCCCCTCATTGAATTCTCTAAATTAATTTGGAATGACATAAGGGCTGGGAATATTCTACACCAGTACCATTACACTGGTGAGAAATATGTGAGAATTGAGAGATGGCCAGCAAATGCTTCCCAATGGCAAGAGCAAAAAGCCCCCATTTTTCAACCAAGTGCTAAACAACAAGATTTGATTCTCCGTAGTGAGTAGCAAGAGGCCTGTTAACAACACATTAACGTTCTCATTATTACATGACCTCATCTCATTGATATTCAGTTTCCCCATTCCTCGTGCTGCTGGATAGAAACAAGATGGCAATAATTTCTGACAACATATTAATAATGGTTACCTGGAGATTCCAGCTTACTGCTGGCTTCTTATCAGTTTCTAACACCTCACGGCATACCCCATTGACAATAACCATGTGCATCCACTTCCAGGTGCCTGTAACTTAAGGGTAATGTCAGTGGATTTATAATAATGCTCAGGGGACATGGGTTCAAATCATGCCATAGAATCTAAATTAAATTAATAAATCTGGTGACCATGATGACAGTCATCCTTGATGAAAATTAACTAATTCACTGATGACCTTCAGGGAAAGAAATTTGCCATCCTTGCCCAGTTTGGCTAATAGGAAATCCCAATCCCATGGGAATGTGGGTGACTCTGAACTACCCATTGAAATGTCTAGCATCCACTCAGTTCAAGGGCAATTAGGGATTAGCAATAAATGCTGGCCTTGCCAGTGATGCACACATCCCATGAAATAAATGGAAAAAGGCCTATGCAGCTGTGCTTAAACCATGAGCTAAGAATTCCAAGGGAGGACAGGACCAAAGTATAAGAAGAGAAAAATCTTTAACCTGAACTTAAAGCTCTAAATCTAATTTGAAGTAGACTTGAAGAACTCCATTAAAGTGTGTCAACTTTTTCCCCCTGTTATTTGTACCATCTAATTTAATTTGTGGAGTTGAATGTTTGGGGCCATGTGTGACTGAGAAAATAGAACGATGAGTCAGTAAATTAGGGTAGAGTGCCATCAGCGATATGACAATTACTGGCC
This sequence comes from Chiloscyllium plagiosum, assembly GCF_037043375.1. Taxonomy (NCBI): domain Eukaryota; kingdom Metazoa; phylum Chordata; class Chondrichthyes; order Orectolobiformes; family Hemiscylliidae; genus Chiloscyllium; species Chiloscyllium plagiosum. Next base: position 47,146,727 of record NW_028270153.1, on the reverse strand, counting down.
TGATTGCCCCTGTCATGTTTTTAACATATGGTGAGAGAGGCCGACACTCCAAAACGTGACCTGGCAATTTTTAACCATGCAGCCTGCTTGTCAGTGAATAGAAAGGCTGTCACATTTCTGGGCCCCCTGTGCAGTCAGAGGGCCCCAACCCCACAGTTTTGCTTTCCCATACTTCTCCTCCCTCCCCATGTTCCTGCACCCTGTCCAACATTTCCAGTCAAGCTGGTGGGTTTGACTGGCACCTATAGTTACTTTACAAAAGTTGTCAAATATTGGATTAAAGCATTAAAGTACAGCATTAAAGTCTTTTTGGAATTTTAAAAACCGGTCATTCAAGTGGTGGACCAAGTATTTGTTTTCAGATCCATCAAATAAACCATATCAGGTTACAATTCTTAAGTACCAGAGTGCAGTTTCATATTTGAGAGTGTGGTGCTGGAAAAGCACAGCAGGTCAGGCAGCATCTGAGAAGCAGGAGAATCGATGTTTCGGGCATAAGCCCTTCATCAGGAATGAAGCTTGTGAAACATTGATTCTTCTGCTCCTCAGATGCTGCCTGTCATGCTGTGCTTTTCCAGCACCACACTCTTGACTCTGATCTCCAGCATTTGCAGTCCTCACTTTCTCCTCCCTGCAGTTTCATCATGCAAGGAAAGGAAAGCAATTATATTTTATTACTGCTGCCTGTTTATGCTGGTTAAAAAAACAACTGTGATTATGTAAAGGTCTTTGAGAATAAAGTTGAATTATAAAGAAAGCAAACTATTTCAATTACAATTTGCATGCAATTTACCACATGTACCTAAAACAGAATATTTGCTCCACATCAAATATTCCTGTTAATTCCATCCTTGGGGAGAGTGTATAGTTTCAATACTTTCTCCTAAGGTGTTATTGAAAGATCATTTTTGAGGTCAAAGGAAGTTGAGGATAATTAATCAAACACATTATATTAAAACAGTTTTGTATGTTATGTTGTTTTGAAATTGACTTGTTCTTCAGTATACGAAACTCATTCTTGCATTTTTTTCTGTCTCTCTCTCTCTTGTTTAGGTACTTTTTAACCAGTTTAAGTATTTCTTTAATCTTTACTTCCTGCTGTTGGCGTGTTCCCAGTTTGTACCAGATTTGCGACTTGGCGCCCTGTATACATATTGGGCTCCATTGGTAAGTCCACCATTCATCATCTCACGTTATCCTATTGTTCCCAAGGTTTAAAAAAATGAAGCAGGTTATTTGAATACAGTATTGCAGTTAATCAAAGTTTATCAAGAATGGATTAAAATTATGACAACATGCTACTTGAGTTTCTTGCTTTATTTACATTCTGCATCATTTCAGGGGTCTAGTTTGGGACACAATTGATCTTCCAGCCCGGATTGCATCAATGTTCGTTGTAGATGCAAAAATTGGGATACAGCGACCTAATTCGCATTCTAACATTATTTTAATGCGGAGCCATATAATTGACATATGAAACCTATTGTAGTCAAAAGGTTGTCAAAATAAGTGTGATGGTTTTCTCGTTGGCCAAGAGAGGCAGGAGGATTTCTTGAAGTCTTAGAGTTTCACTACTTCTTTCCATTTTGGTGTTGGCTCAAACTCCGAACACATTCACCTTCTAATCACTAATCTTATATTGGGGTGCATTTCTATGGATTACCAGTGATTGATTGTTTATTGCTATGCAATCTTACCCACCAATCTCATTCCAGCGGGAGTCGAGCAGGAGTTGGCCATGAACTTTTACAATGAGACATGGAAGTTGATGTGTTCAAGTAATCCTGATGGTTGACTTGCTGCCATATCAGTCAATTCCGGTTAAAAGTTTTAATCTGAGTTGTTGTATTATAAATGCAATGTATCTTATTAAATTTAACTAGTTAAGTCATATATTTAAATGGTCATTGTTGTAATTGCATATCATGCATTTATATTAAATATATTTATGTATAGACCTTTGATCTTGACAGTTGGCCCAGTCAATATTTGCTGTGTTTGAATCAAACTGTAATGATAAACATTTTACCAGAACATCTGCACTCTGGAGTTTGTTGGGTTAGTAAGCTTGCCAAATACTCTTTGTTGTTGGCATTAACTTTATGGAGAAGGGATTTTGCATATATAGTAGTTGAACAATCAATTGTCTCGCCTATTTGTTAGCACAGTGATTTGGATATGCTTCCTATCATATTGTTGCTCAGCAGCTGATATTTTTATAACATTTTTTGTACTTGTTCAAAGAGTTATAATTGATACTATATATGCTGCAGAATCTACTTGTGGAAACGTAATCAAAGAGTCATACAGCATGGAGAATTTAAATGGTCAGTGTGCCTACTTTGGTCCAACCAGTTCATACCAACCATGTTCCCAAAGCAACCTAGTACCACTTGCCTGCAGTTGGCCCGAATCTCTCCAAACCTTTCCTATTCATGTACTTATCCAAATGTCTTTTAAATGTTGTAACAGTACCTGCATCCACCACTTTCTCTGGCAGTTCATTCCATGCACAAACTATGTAAAAAAAAAAGTTGCACCTCACATCCTTTTTTTTTAAATCTTTCTGCTCTCACCTTAAAAATATGCCTCCTAGTTTTGACCTCCCCCACCCGAGGCAAAAGACCCTTGGTATTCACTTTACTATGCCTGTCATGATTTTATAAACCTCTGTGTGATCACCCCTCAACCTCCTACATAAAATTGTGTTGGTCAGAGGTCCAGTTCTTTTTCTACACAATATAATGCTACCTAAGTTTCTGGAACTTTCTTCAATAGATGCTTGGCACTCTGGCAGACCATAACTAGAATTGTATGATTTTTGTGATTATGCTAAATACATTTATGTAATCATTTTGCTTTAATTTTGAAGAACAGGCTTCCCTAACTTTTACCTAATGTGGATTTGTTGTGAGATATGCAAGATAATATGTTGTTTGTGTTTCTCATATTGATATTCAAAGCACAAGACTACTGGATTTACCCTGATAGGATTATAAAATGTTGTTCTAAGTTCTACTGATCCATTTGAAAACCCGAGTCTGTCCTGAGTTATTTGATCTCTGTTGGGTTTCCACAATTGGCCTTAATATTGTTGTGCTTAAGGAACAGATAAAATTTGTGGTTTGGCTATTGATTGCATTTCAATGATGATGCTAGAAAATTTATGTGTGCGTGCATATATACAGATGGTTGATCAATGAAGTTGGTTTTGACATCTCCACAGTTAAATATCCAGTTAATACCAATTGTGTTGGCTCATTTGGTTCATGGCCAGTTGCCTGAGATACTGCTAGAGTACCAACTTTTATGCAAGTGTTTCCTACCTGACGACAGTCTGTTTTGTCTGGGCAACACTGGCTCAGTGGTTAGCACTGCTGCGTCACAGTGCCAGGGAGCTGGGTTCGATTCCATCCTCGAGTGATTGGGCAAATTGTATACAGGCATTCTCCCCGTGTCTATGTGGGTTTCCTGTGGTTTCCTCCCACAGTCTAAAGATATGCAGGTAGCTGGATTGGCGATGCTAAATCTTCCATAGTGTCCAGGGATGTGCAGGCTGGATTAACCATGAGAAATGTAGAGTTACAGGGATAGGGGGGAATGTGTGAGTCTAGGTGGGATGCTATTCAAATGGTCAGTATAGGTCAAATGACCTCTCTCTGCACTGTAAAGATTCTAAGATTCCATCTGCTTCATCAGGAGAATGCAGAAGGAAATTAGTGTTGAAATCTGCACTGCACTTTGGGTATTTATTCTTACACCAATTGAGATGACTTAATCTAACAGTTAACTGATTCATTGACAAAGGGGCAATTTAATATTCTTTTTGTTCAAGCAATTCCTGTTGCTGGGAAAGAAATAAATCACTTGGAGTTATGCTGTTTTTCAGTTGGTAAATACATGTGCTTTGAAGTCATGAATACATTTGCTTTCTTCAAGAGAATTGGGATGCCACATGTGGGACAGAGTAGAGTTTAAACACTGACAAAACAGCTTACCTTTTTAATGATCTGATCCTCCTTAGTCCCACCTGAAAGAATAGATAGTTCAATCAACAGAGCCAGCTCCAGTCTCAACTTGTAAAATGTTGATTTTTCCACTTGGTTGTTTAACTCATACAGCTGTGCACAAATTAGTGCAGCTGATGGGGTGGATAATTCATTTTCTCAGAGGAAAGTGTGAAATCTTTTTTTTTTAAAATTATGAATGGAGCCAGACTCCTAAAAATAGAATTCAAATATAAAGAGAAATAAATCGATTTAGAAGAAAATTCAGTAGCAAATGCCTGCAGTTGAAGGAAATTTCATTGCACAACTAAGAGTACATATTCAAGGAGATTTCAGGAATTGCAGTGATGTTATTTTATATAGAATCAGTAATTTATTATTATTAATAGCTTCCTAGCTATGCAATTGGAAGCTGTCATAATTCATCAGCTTTCATTAAGAGTTAGAAAATGGGGCGGGGAGATGAGGCATTTCCATATTTGCTAATTGTTGCACCATAGCAACGTTTGTTGTCTAACAAGCTTGTTGCTCCCACATGATCAGCATGACTTTAAGTTCCAGAGAGAGAATTTAAATGGTCAGTGTGCCTACTACACTTCCAATATGCTTCAGCAGCATTTGAAAGTATATTTTCTGCTGACATAAGGGTATTGTGCCCTCTCTAGGTTACTTCCCCAACAAAACTTGAAGAACCTCCATAGCCCTGGGGTTGGAAAATTACCTGGGTCAGGCATTAGCTTTGTGGGTGGGCAGGTTGATCTGCTGAAGAAGGGCTTGCGCCTGAAACATTGATTCTCCTGCTCCTCGGATGCTGCCTGGCGTGCTGTCTGTTTCCAGCACCACATTTTTCAACTCTCTTACTCCAGCATCTGCAGTCCTCACTTTCTCCTAGTTGATCTTAACCTACTGCGAATCCTCTTGCAAGGATGCCTACCTTGAAGAAGCTCTCCTCCTCCCTCTACAAGGATCTCAGTGAGTCCCTCTCACTGCACCCCCCAGGTCATCTCCTCTGCCCTTCCTGAAGAAGGGCTTATGTCCGAAACGTCGATTCTCCTTCTCCTCGGATGCTGCCTGGCCCGCTGTGTTTTTCCAGCACGACATTTTTCAACTGTTGAAGATGTGTCCTACTTTGTATGAGCAGAGTATCTGAATTGTCATCATTTTATTTTTCCCTTGCACTGTAATATCTGGAGGTGAGTGGTGGTGGTCACAGAAAACCTAATGTGATGTTACTTCATCTTTTATGAAAAAGATGTTCAATTTTACCGATGCTTTTATAACAAAATTTCTGACAGAGAGGTGGGGCCATGTGGTGGGGACATGTAAACTGACTAGTGTGCAACTTCGGTGGAATTAATTGTTTTTTGGATAGCTTTGGTGGTCTTCCTAAGCCAGACAACTAATCCTTTTATTGTTTGAAACCAGGCTCGTCATCCCTCCCTGCTTCTGTTCAGTTATAGTAGCACTTGTTACTATTCTTCAGCCAAGAGGAGAAATAGCCAATGCTGCTAATAGTCTTGTGGTTTTCTGCAGCTGCCTGATGAATGAGAGATGGGCCAGACTGGTATTTTAAGTGTCTCCATCCCCAATATTCTGTGTTCCATCCAACAGCTGAGAATTGGCAGAACGTAATCAGTCAGATTTGGAGTTGAGTTCAGATAGTTTTGGCTCGGTTTGACATTTGTCTCTGCCATTCTGGAATGGAATCCAATACTCCAGTGCAGGCCCATTTCAGGAGCTATTGATTCCAATTAGACACACAGGCATAATTTATACATCAAACACAAGAGTTTAAGTATGCAGCATTCAAGCACTAGTTTCCAACTGTGCTAAGTATTTATTTTCCTGTTGTTTTCTTCATCCACATTCCTCTCCTGGAAATGTTATTTTATATATTGGCTAGAAGACACCGTAGCTACTTGTCATATTTATCCTTATCGGACTGAGCACTTACAGTTCACCTGGGGAGGGAACATCACAACCCCACCTGACCACCTGTCTTCACGCATTTACCTTTTACAATAGGATTACCAGTTAGTTGTGTCCACCTCTAATTTTGTGGCACTAAAGTTAGAGGCAGTGTCTCTATTGCTGATGCATACACTTATAGATATAAAAGGCCATTTGGAGTCATACAGCATGGAAACAGACCCTTTGGTGCAACTTGTCTATGCCGACCGAGCATCCTAAAATGAACTAGTCCCATTTTTCTTGCATTTGGCTCATATCCCTCTAAACCTTTCCTACTTGTGTATCTGTCCAAATGTTTTTTAAAATGTTGCAATTGTCCTTGCTCTACCACTTCCTCTGGCAGCTCATTCCATTCATGCATCACCCTCTGGATGAAAAGATTGCCCCTTAGGTCACTTTTAAATCTTTCCCCTCTCACCTTGAATCTATGCCTTCTAGTTTTGAATTCCCTTACCCTGGGAAAAAGACCCTGGCTATTCACCTTGTCTATGCCCCTCATGATTTTATAAACCTCTGTAAGTTTGCCTGTCAGCCTCTGACACTCCAGAGGAAAAAAAAGTCTCAGCCTATTCAGTCTCTTCTTGTAACTCAAACCCTTCATCTTAGCTCATCAACCAAGAAAGACCTTGCAGTCCCTTCATCACAAACATCAACTACATCTTCAGTGATTCCAAGATTTTAGGCATTCTATTCTACTCAATAAAGTCAAGACGTTGGCAGAAAATTCATGTGTTTGTCTGAAAACATTCTTGGGTGTTACTTATTCTGAAACCAATTTTCATCAATATCACCTCTCACTTTCTGGATGGGGAGTAGTGAACATGACTGAGGTTCCGTTATTGTCAGCAGCCCACTAGTATTGTATTCAAGTGGCCCATTTTTCTGAGTTCAGCTGGTAAGAGTTGTCAAGTTATTCAACCATGGAAAAGGTCACAACTGAATCTGACCAGTCCTGCCCAATTTCTACAGTAAAGAGGAATGGGAAACTTGGAAGAATGGTTACACCCTCCCTTGCCTTGGTGCTGTGACCATAGCACATGAACTATTGCTGCAGCTAAAAATCATCATATATCAGGAATTAAAACTGGATCATTTTGTCTGGAGGAATGCTAGATATCAGTGAATACTAAACATCAGAAGATCTTAAGAGGCACTTTTCAAAGGTGACTTCTGAAAACCTGCTTTAATACATGAAATGGAGAGATGAAATGGTTTGTTACAGCATCGTACTTGGTCAGGTGCAGTCTTTACTGTAGTAGTGAACCACCTACCCTCCAAATACTACCGTTCATCCTCCACTATTCATGAGGAGTTGCTAAATCCTACTGCTCAATGCCAGAGGCAATCACTGCAGTGTACATCTTATTTTAGTTTGTTAAACACAAGCTCCTGGCATTGTGTTTTGTGAGGGTAAAGCACAGAAATAAAACTGTTTGCGAGCACTAAATCTATTGACTTGCATCTTATTTTTGGTTTGCAGGGTTTTGTCTTGGCAGTGACAGTCATTCGAGAGGCAGTGGAAGAGATCCGATGTTATGTCCGCGACAAAGAAGTGAACTCCCAGATCTACAGCAAGCTCACAGCAAGAGGTCAGCACCTAAGGCCCTTCTCCTGCATCTTGTATTCTGTTGCCAGCTGCTAAAACAGTGGGATTTAACTAAATTAAACATTTAAATTCAAAGGCTCTGTTCTGAAAGAGCATGTATGTTGTTTCTGCACTACTATACAAGTGATGAGACAGAGCCCCCTCCATTCTCTACTCTTGGAGATTTATAATGCATCTGTGTAGCAAAAGTGGTTTACTTTAAAGAAAAGGACTGCTGTTAGGTCCAAACTTAGTTTAGGTTCAGTGCTTTAAATCTCCTTTATTAGAAGATTTTTAAGTAAATGTAAATCATCTTCATCCTTCCTTTCGCAAAAAAATACAATGATGTGTTATTCACACCCTCTGACATTAACACTAAATAAAATAAAATATTTACTGAATACTAAAACTTGTGAAATACTACCAGCAACATAAAACTGATCTCTGTAAGTCTTTGTTTGAACCTCAGATTCCTCTTAGTTGTATCAGTTTCTGAATTAGTAATTGTGATCCTCACAGTAGGAATTAGAGACTTCATTATTGTACTTGAGTTTTATAAGAGAGTTTGTAGCTGCTCTGAATTCCCACCTACTTGCTACAACCAATGGAAAGAATCCTGTATGTGGCTTGCGAAGACCTGCAGAGATGTTTGAGTATGAACGATTGACCAAGCACACTGAAAGATATACAGTGCTGACAGGGCTCTGACTTGACCTCATTTTTTATGTGATGGCTGCTGTGTTTAACCCTGACAGATGGCCATAACAGTGCCATGAAATCTTGATGTTGTGGAACTAATCCAATCTGAGATGGGGTGTGCGAGGTTGGGACAGAGAACTGAACACAATCTGCTTTTACTAATCAGTACTCTTCCTTTTAAGGTGTGTTTGTATTTCTGACTTCTTTAAAGGTTTTAAAACTGATTTTTCTCTATGATTAGTCAGTTTTCCTTTGAATTATCCTTTTGAAACAAAAATATGCTCCCTGATACCTGAGGGGAATGTTTGAGTCTCAGTATGTATTTTCTTCTGTGTACCATTTATGTCCATTGATATCTTTGGAAGCATTTTTATATAGCTGGTTCAATAATTATTGAATAAATATGTTCCTTTAATGTAGATTGGTGAGCAGAACATTCTGAATCTTAGTCAGCCAGCTATAGTGACTGTTGGGTAATGCTAACATCAGCTTATGATGATAATAGACAAAATCCTTTGTCCTTCCAATATACACCTCTCTCTCTTTTTTTTTTGTTGAAATTAATGGAAATAAAAGCAGGAAATATGCCGGAAGGCCAATTCAATTTTTTTTTTTTGCAGTATCACCCAAAGTTAAAGTTAACCCCAAAGATTTCTTTAAGTTGCTCAGTTTATAAATGCACTCCCTGGTGTAGACTGAGCCACAAAGAACAAAGTTTCAGCATTGATTTGCGTTTGTATTGAGAAATCTGATGGGCAATGGATTACAGTTGATACTCTGCAATTGACCTCAGTACCCCTTGGATACAGAGGAGAAAATTCCATGAGATTTTCTTTGTCCAGTCTCACTGCTCAGTGACACATTAATGAATGTTGAATGAAGACAAGATGTGATGCATTTAGATGTGATGTTCTGAAGACCTGAACGGTTCATAGAATCCCTACCATGTGGAAACAGGCCCTTTTGGCCTAACAAGTCCACGCCAACCTTCTGAAGAGTAACCCAACCCCCTACCCTAGCCAAACTGGAATCAATGGATATCAGGAGGCAAACTGTCCACTGATTGGAATCATACATAGCACATTGGAAGATGGTTGTGGTTGTTGGAGGTCAGTCATCTCAGCTCCTGGACATCTCTGCAGGAGTTCCCCAGGGTAGCATCCAATGTCCAACCATCTTCAGCTGCTTCATCAATGACCTTTCTTCCATCAAAAAATCAGAATTGGGGATGTTGCTGATGGTTGCCCAATGTTCACCATTCGCAACTCCTCAGATATGGAAGCACCCTTGTTCAACTGCAATGAGATCTGGACAATATCCAGGCTTGGGCTGACAAGTGGCAAGTAACAGTCACACCACACAAATGCCAGGCTAAAATCATTATGAATGAGAGACAATCTCTAACCACCGCCCCTTGACATTCAATGTTGTTACCATCACTGAACCCCCTTCTCTCTTCCCCCACCACCAACATGCTGAGGACTACCATTGACCAGAAGCTCAACTGGATTCGCCATATAAACACAGTAGCTACAGGAGCAGGTTAGAGACAAGGTAATCTGTGACAAGTAACTCAAATTCCTGAGGGTCCACCATCTACAAAGCAAAAGTCAAGGGTGTGATGGAATACTCCCCACTTGCCTGAATGGGTGTAGCTCCAACAACATTCAAGAAGCTTGAACCATCCAGGACAAAGCAGCCTGCTTGATTAGCACTACATCCAATAGCATCCACTCCCTCCTCCACTGATGCTCAGTAGTGGTTGTGTATACTATCCACTAGATACACTGCAGAAATTCATCAAGTTCCTTAGACAGCACCTTCCAAACCCACGACCACATCCATTCAGAAGGACAAGGGCAGCAGATACATGGGAACACCACCACCTTCAGGTTCCCCTCCAAGCCACTCACCATCCTAACTTGGAAATATGTCACTGGGTCAACCACAGCACATGGAGTGCAACATTCACCACGATCTTCTGAAGGGTAACGAAGGATGGACAATAAATGCTGGCCAATCAGCGACGCCCACATCCCACAAAAATGAATTCAAAAATCCCAAATGCCTGAGTGGTGCTCACTATCTACACACTTAAATGAAGAATAAACGTTATGTGAGACAGAAACGAAGCAACTGATCCTGGATATATGTGGAAATTTGGAAGAAAGTACTTTATTTTATCTGTTCCAGATGTGGCATCATTGCTAGTCATGTATTGTTCGTTTGTATTTACACTTTGGAAAAAGTGGTGATGAGCCTTGAATCACTGCAGTCCTTATGGTGTAATTACATCCACAGTGCTTTTCAGGAGGGAATTTGAGGATTTTGACCCAGCCATAGTGAATAAGTGGCTATATATTTCCTAGTGCAAATTTGGGGTAGATTCAGCAGTTATATGGACAATTATGGAGAGCCTGCATGGATTTCATAATGAAAAATCATGTTTACCTCACTTGAAGGTTCTGTGCTGAGGTATCAGAAAGGATTGAGAGGGTAATGCTGTTAATGTGGAGAGTGTGTATTCCAAAAGGTGTTGGCATAGTGTTGTGCAACAAATCTGTGAGGAATGTTGGAGTTCAAGCAGTAAAGGGTACACTGGCAATGTGGATACAGAATTGGTTGAGTGACAGGATACAGAGAGTACTAATGAATGGACTTTTTCCCTGCTGGAGGAAGATCTGTTGTAACTCTTCAGGGAACCTGTATCGGGACTGTTGCTTTTCCAGATGTATATTAATGGTTTAGACCATCGTGAACATGGGCAGTTGAAAAGTTTGTGAATGATACAATATTTGGAGGCTTGTGAACTGTGAGGAGGACAGTGTAGAACTTGAAAATGATATTGGTAAATTGGTTGAGTGGCCGATAGCTGGCAGATGGGGCTCAATGCAGAGAAGTGAGGCAGTACATTTTGGTAGGAAGTACATGGAGAGACAGAAATAATAAAGGGGACTACTCTGAAAGATATACAAGTGTGGAGGGAGCTAGTTTGTGTGTGTGTAAGTTACTAAAGGTGGCAGGTCAGGTAGAGCAAGCAGTTAATAACACAAAGTATCCTAGGCTTTATTTACAGGGATATGAAGTACAAGAGCAAGGAGGTTATGGTGATTCTGTATAGGACACTTGTTAGACATCAGCTGGAGTATTGTGTACTGTTCCTGGTGCCACACCTAAAGAAGGATGTCACTGTTTTGGAGTAAGTGCAAATAAAGTTTACAAGGGGCGGCACAGTGGCTCAGTGGTAAGCAGTGCTGGTTCAGCTCCAGGGACTCAGGTTTGATTCCAGCCTTTGGTAACTGTCTGTATGGAGTTTGTGCATTCTCTCTGTGACTGCATGAGCTTTCTCAGGGTGCTTTGGTTTCCTTGCACAGTCCAATGATGTACAGATTAGATGGATCTGCCGTGCTAATTTGTACATAGTGTCCAGGGATGTGCAGGCTAGAATATGTAGGGTTAGGGGGCATGGGATTCTCTTCATAAGGCTGGTGTCGACTCGAAGGGCCAAATGTCTGTTTCCACTCTGTAGGGATTCTGTGATTCATTTGAAGAATGGTTCCAGGGTTGATGAACTTCGGTTGAAGGTAGATTGGAAGTTGGGATAATTTTCCTTGATAAGATTTGATAGAATTTTTTCAAAGTCATGAGGGGTCTGCACAGAGTATAATAGGATGGGGCTGGTGGAAGCTGTTCCCATTTATTAAAATAACTTGGAAAAATAGGCAAGTCAATATGAAAATTAGTCGCGGAGTGAAAAGTAGTTTATGGTCTGGAGTGTAATGCCTAGAAGTTTATTTGTGGGTACTACTGCTGAGGCCAGTAGGTTGTTTAATGATGGATGTGGCAGGACTGCAGAGATGTTAGGAATGAGCTGCCTTCTTTAGCTGCTGTAGTCTTTGTGTCAGGACACACACACTGATGTTAGAAACAGATTTTGATCCGGTGTCAATGAAGGAATGGCAATACAATTCCAATCAGGACCATGTGGAACTTGGAGAGAAACTTGCAAAGTGTGATGTTTCCATGTATCTGCTTTTCTAAGTTGTACAGGCCCCAGGTTTGGAAGGAACCTTGATGAGTTGTTGTAATGCATGTTATAGTTGCTGCTATCAACATGCATCATTGGTGCGTACGGTGCTAATCAAGTGGGCTGCTTCATCCTGGATGATGATGTACTTTTTGCATGTTGTTGGAGCTGCACTCATTAAGGCAAGTGGAGAGTATTCCATCACTCTCCTGACTTGTTCCTTGTAGATGGTAGACTGGTTTGGGAAGACAGAAGCTGAGTTAATTGCCACAGAATTCCCACCCTGTAGACTGTTCTTTTGCCATTGCATTTACGTGGCATGTCTGGTGGATTTTCTGGTCAGCAGTGAAGTCAAGGATCTTGATAAAGGGTGGTTCTATAATGGTAAAGCCATTAAGTGTCAAGTGGGAATGGATAGATCATCTCTCTTTTTTGGAGATGGTAATTTCCTGGCATGTATGTGCTGCAAATGTTAGTTCCAACTTATGCATGAATTTTATTCACATCTTGCTACGTTTGAATATAGACCATTTCCGTATCTGAGGAGTTACAAATGGTCATGAACATGATATGTAGGGGAGGCAGCTGCAAACGGGCCATTCAAGAGGGCGTTAGATGGTTGTTATATTCAAATAATTTGCAGAATTACAGGGAAAAGGCAGGAAATTAGCACTAAATTAAAATGTTGAGTAAACTGACATAGACACGATAGACTGAATCACCTTCTGCAATGTGGCAATTATATCTGAGACCTAGAGGGGAGTTTGCAGATGGAGGTATTTCCAAGTATGTTGCCCTTGTTCATTTTGGTGGCTGAGGTTAAAAGAATGCTGTTGAAAGGTTCTTTGGTGATATTTCTGCAGTGCATCCTGTACAGCTAGTACATGTTGTTGGTACTGTGTACTGGTGGCGGGGGAAGTGAATGTTTAAGGTAAAGGTTTAACCTGATTGCTAATCAATGCGGTTGCTTTGCCCTGAATGGTGATCAATTTCTTGTGTGTTGTTAGAGCTACATTCAATGAGGTAATTGCTGAGTACTTCAAAATCTAGATGTACTTGAAGGTAGTGGATAGGCTTTGGACACCAGGAGGTGAATCCCAGCCTCTGACCTGCTCAAGTAGCCACCCTTATTTCTGTGGCTGGTGCCAATTATGTTTCTATTTTGTACTTCTCAATGTTTGCAGGTTCAATGATGTTGTTGTTGAATATAGAGGTAAGATGATTAGATTCTCTACTGATGGACCATAAGATTGAATTATGTAGGTGGAACACTTATTTAAGACAAATGCATTCACCATAGTTCGTGATTTGTTTTTCCAAAGTTTGATTTGTTGTGAAAGAGAAAACTGCTTCAAAATTAATGCATAGTCCCTCAACATTTTTGGTATTTTCTCCCTATTTTTATTAAAGCTTCTACCATTTGCTGGGATATGTGTGGGATGTTCTTCAATGTTTGGCCCCTGTGACTGTTCTTCACGTGTAAACCTGGATAGTGAGTGCTGACAAGTAATCACAAGTGAGAATCATGGCCAGTTCTTAACTACCACCTGGAAGCTCAGCCAAGTGTAAAATAAGATGTTGAAATTTGAATGTTCTGATTCATCGGAGTCCATAGTTGAGAGATAGATGGAAGTGGTGACAAGGACATGTATTTGTGGTGGGGGCTCAAGAAATTTGGCTTTGGGCTTCCAGCTTTTGGCTGGAAGAAATAATAATCCATGAAATATTGGTATCAAATAAGCAGGTGGGAGTACCGAGTCAGTTAAGGGGTGAAATAGTAGAGCTTACATATGGGAGCTGACACAATTTCTGCAAATTTATCAGATAAACCTGGGACCTTCTGTTCTGAATTACTTCAGTATTACACCAGGCCTTCCCTCCTGAGGTGTGTTAACTTGCCTTTCAAAAGAAGTGGTTATCTTAGTAAAAGATAGCAGTATGTTCCAAAATGAGTCTTGGTGCGCATCTTGTTTATTATACAAAAATCATCATACAAAATGGATGATTTTAAAAGGAGAAAGAATGCCATAACTGCAATGTTTTGCTCTCACTGCCTGGAATGAGATGAAGGTAGAATTGAGTGCTATGTCAAGGAGTGCCATGCCGATTGTTTTAATTGGTAGGGGAGGGTGATAGGCACTTTGTCCACTCTTAGGTCAGTTGGCTGAAGGTAAGGTTGTCAGGAGAATGTTGGTAGCTTTTGGTGTGGCGGCGAAGGGTGTTGGTGTAGGGGGAGGAGTTTGCTGTTCCTCCTGTTTGCACCCCCTGGCTGTGCATATGAAAGAGAGATGCTCGCAGCGGACCCCTGTTTTGACAATGACTGCCCCTGATTAAAATATGCCCCCAGCCCCTTGCCCTGTTCAAAGGCAGGACGTCCTTGAGATGACGTGTTGGGGACCAAAACCGCAACTGCAGGCAAAACTAATTGCCCAATAGCTGTGAGTGCCTCTGCATGAAATCTCACACTGCAACTCAATAATACTCCTGGAATGCCCTTTTAGTCTTAAAAGTAAATCATCTTCTTACCAGTGAGTATGAATTTCCTGTTGGTGAGATGATCCAAGCTCAAAAATGGTAGGATTTTGCATTTTCTACTTTCCTTGGTGTATTACAAGGATAATGCCTTATGTTGCTCTTTGTCAATTGATTTGTTAGCCGTTAAATGGTAGAGACTGAACAAATACATTTGTTGTGAACCAGAAGGAAGAGAAATAATTTTGAACTTTATTGTTTTAGTTCTGTTAGTTTTATGAGTTGGTTTTATTTATTTTATCTGTTATCAAATTATAAAATACTGCAAGACTTGACCTGAAACACACTGTGTGAGATATAAGGCGCATGTTTGATGGTGCTAGGTACAAAGTACAAGTATTAGCAAAAGCTGGTTATTGCTGGACTGTCAAGGAGCGGGGCTGGTTATTGTTAATTTGAAGCTGCATCCTGCAAGAGATGTACATGGAGTGTTTTAAGCAATAAATCCAATGTGGCCCTTGTCATTTCTGCTAATTTCTTCCTGAACCTGCTGCCTGCCCAATAATAATAAATGTCATACATTGCAGGTTATTACCACAGCTGGGCTTAAGGCTCTCTTCTGTAACATCTTTGAGGAAAAAACTTCCTCAAACAAATGTGCTGAAAACCCAGATATCCTTGCATTGATTGATGTGTTGTCTCTGTGACATTATATAACCATATCACTTGCATTTAAATGATGCTTTGTAATAAAAAAAAACTTCTCATACTTAAAACTCTGCTGTAGGGGACTTTGTGTTTTATTTAAACTGAAAATAGACTCAAAAAAACCTTTATTGCTGTAACACAGTCTCTTCATATGAATATGGAAAGTTGTCTTACATAATGTGCAAATAAGTGTTTTAATTCTTTCCTCACCTCATTTCTGCAAATGATATTGATATTCTTTTATGGCATAGTGGTAATGTCCCTACCCCTGAGCCAAAAGCTCCAGGTTCCAGTATGCCTTAATGATGCCATGGTCATGAACCACATGTCATAACAAGACCAAATCATTTGATTCTTAATCTGCAAATCTTCCCAATATACTTTTTTAAAAGGGGGTGAATGCAGTAGGGTTTTCTGATTGGCCAGAACCATGTGGAGCACAACAGCCCCTCCACAATAAAAGACTCCACGTTGAAGTTTTGGGTCATGAACAAGCACACTCCTCATTCTCCTCACCACCCACCACTTTTTCCATAAAGGTTTTGAATGAATCAGAGGGATTTAATAATGATCAATGACAGTTTCACAGTCCCTATTTATATTAGTTTTCAATTCCAGAATTATTAGCTGACTGTGTATTCCATGAGTTGCCATGATGGGAACTGAACCAATATCCTCAAGAGCTTTATCTTGAGTCTTTAAATTACTAAATCTAATGACATCACGATGACACCACTATCTCCAATTGGACATTCCTGTTTTGAATACACATGTAATTTTGTTTACTACTTTTAGTTTAATGTTTTGACTTGCCTAGCAACAATCATTGATAAGGATATCTCTGAGCAAAGAAAGAATGTATGCAGATTGTTATTGAGGATGGACCCAACATGGAATCTAAATATTGCCCTTCAATTGCTCTTGGACACTTCCTATTGACCAAGCTAGAAGCATTGGTTAGGAAAATTATCAGAAGTCAACAAAGGAGAGAATAAAGATAATTTACCCACTTGTCAAAACATTGTCATCTGATGAGCTTATGATTATCTGTGTCTCTTGAATATTTAAAATTGATTTCATGTAGGCTAATGGACCATTCTTTAATGGATCTTTATTGTTGTAATTGTGTTAAGGTTATAATGAGCATCTTCTATAATAAAGTGCAACAACAGCAGTAATTGTAAAGCATTGAGCATTATTCCATGTTTAGTTAGAATACAATGCTTTCTTCAGTATACAGTGTGCTGGAACTGTTATTCTGAGGCTTGAGAGATTGTGGTACAGGTATAGAGATTTTAAAATAAACTTTGCTTTTGAGTGTTAATATAAAAACTTGCAGTAGCCAAACCTCCATATCATCTATCTTAAGTCAAAATGCTCTTCCTTAGTACTACCTCTCAATACCATGAAACTCATTTTCTGGATGTTGGATCTTTCTCCCAATCCATCTGTTACCACAGGGAGTGTGGGGAAGGATAATGTTTCTGTATCATATTTTCTGAAAAAATTAAAGTGGGATTCAAACTTTGCCATTCTCTGTGGGCAGTTATCAATGTCTCACATTGAGTAATTCAACAGAGGAACTCCCAGGACTGGATTTTGCTTCAGGAGTCTAGAAATTGTCATTGGATTTCAACTTTGCACTGCACTGAAGTGCAGTGCCCATTAAATTAGGGCAGACTTGCTGCTAAACTCAATAGTGGATGGCCTTCCAAAGCTGGATGGCCAATAGGAAACCCTCCACATATGGGGTTATTTTCATCATGAGTGTCCTTTAACACTTTTTTTTCAGAAAATATACAAAGAGAAGAAGCCACAATTGCCACCCTGTCCTTATGGAAGGGAAACATCTCAATAGGTGGGCTGTAACTGCAGTTGTTGTCATTGTGACATGGCAGCTGTTAGGGAAGGATTTCAGAAACCCACTGGAGCTCTGGCTCCCTGTTTGGTTGTCAGGAAGCCCCATACCAACAGGGTTTCACCTGCCAGTAGGGACCTGCCTACTGAAGGGAAAATTTCACTCGGTATAGGGGATGGACTTCAAAAAGCTCCTTGATTTGTTTAATCAGTTACCTGTAATGAGAGGGTAAACAGTCTTTCTGCCTTG
Source organism: Chiloscyllium plagiosum (assembly GCF_037043375.1). Lineage (NCBI taxonomy): Eukaryota > Metazoa > Chordata > Chondrichthyes > Orectolobiformes > Hemiscylliidae > Chiloscyllium > Chiloscyllium plagiosum. The sequence continues at coordinate 47,129,151 of NW_028270153.1, read as the reverse complement.
ACCCAGGCTTTTTTTCAAAATGGCTGCAGAGAGCACATCGGCCAATGGCAAGACATTCCCGACCCACTTTCTTATGGTTCCATCCCTGTCAACCCTCAACAATCCAGCCTGTGATCTGTATTTCTAAGTGATCTTCTTCATTATCATAGAGTAATAGAGACGTACAGCATGGAACCAGACCCTTCAGTCCAACTCGTTCATGCTGACCAGATATCCTAAATTAATCTAGTCCCGTTTGCCAGCACTTGCCCTGTATCCCTCTAAAACCTTCCTATTCATGTAGCCATCTCAAGGCCTTTTAATTACAGACTGCTGTAATTATACCAGTCTTCTTCACTTCCTCTGGCAGCTTATTCTATATCCGCACCACCCTCTGCATGAAAAAGTTACCCCTTCGATCCCTTTTATATCTTTTCTCTCTCACCCTAAACCTATGCCCTCTAGTTCTGGACTCGTCCAATCCAGGGAAAAGACTTTGTCTATTTATCCTATTCATGCCCCCCCATGATTTTATAAACCTCTATAAGATCATCCCTCACAGCCTCTGACACTCCAAGGAAAACAGCCCCATTCTATTCAGTCTCCCTATAACTCAAACCCTCCAAACCTGGCAACATCTTTCTAGATCTTTTCTGAACCCTTTCAAGTTTCACAATATCCTTCCTATAGCAGGGAGACCAGAATTGCACACAATATTCCAAAAGTGGCCTAACCAATGTCCTGTACAGCCATAACATGACCTCCCAGCTCTCATACTTAATGCTCTGACCCCAGCCCCTAAGCGAGCTAAGGATCACCATTGGGAATAAACATTAAGTAACCCCTTTCCTGAAAATAGATTTATATGGATGCTGAGAAAAAAAGTATTTTCCCAAGTTCTGATATGTCACTCCCAGGCTTTCACATACCAATATAAAGGGGTATTAGATGCAATCTGTGATATTGATAAAGTTCATGTTAAAATGTATTCTTTCTTTATCACTCTAGGGACTATGGTTGTCAAGAGTTCAAACATACAAGTGGGAGATTTGATTATTGTCGAAAAGGTTAGTAATTTCATTTGGATTTAAATATAATCATTTATTTCAAATATGGTCGCAATGTTATGAGAAAGATATTAGAAACATCTGGGAACTGAAAATTAATAACGAGTAGTCAGCACAGTGTTCAACAAGGAAGATCATACATGAGCAAACTTATCTGGTTTCATGACGGTAATGATGGGGAAAATGTCAGTATTCACCGTAATTATTCCTCTGAAACTGACAGCAGCTTCTGGAGTCCAAATGTGGAGTTAAACTAGGAACTGTAGAACTTGTCAAAAAGGGTGGCTGGTTGATACTTGCCCAGTATGTAATCACTGAGGAATCATTTAATTGATGAGGATTTCTCCTCTTATACTATTAGTCTATTTTGTAAAACTCATGTGACAGAGTGTTAAATGAGATGTAATTGGGTTTATTTTGATAATTATTGCCAAAACCACCTCCTCTGAAACGGTAGATTTACGTTTGATACTTTAAAAATCTGCATGTCAAGTTTTTTCAAAGACTTACCTGATGTTTTCACTTTTCATTTCAGCCCATGCCTATTTTCCAGCTAGTATTGTTATTAACTGTAATATTTAATGTGATGAAGCAGTTCAGAGCTTTTTTACTTCCCGGTTTGCTGTCTGGGAATATACTTTTAATGTGGTTGGCTGCTTGATGGCATCATTGTTATTGGGTGTGTAGAGAATCCCCTTGACTGGGTACCAAATTTAAACAGATTTGGAGCTCATAAGGATGTTTTGGGAAATTTTCATTGAGGTCAATGATGCTAATGGCTCCATTAAATCTGTGATGACAATAAACAAAAAAAAAACTCAGAAGGACTTTCAGGGAAACATTTTTATTCAGCTGAGAACATTGCCATGACTGTGGTATCTGGCTCATTGCTTTATTTGAAGGAGCAACAGAAACTGTCAACAATGGTTATGTAGTTGATGCAATATGCATGACTGTTAAAAGGCCCATGGTAGGGTGCTGCATGATAAGGGCATGACTAATGCCAGAACACGTGCAGGTGGGGACAGGTAGCAGAATTGATAAGAAACTGGTGGCAAACAGAACTGGAGAGTAGTGATTGCTAGAAGGTGCTCAGTGGTGTTCCATAAGTTTGGTACTGTGACCACTTTGGTGGTTCCTTACTTAAATTAATGATAAGTTTTGCTTTTATGTATGTTAGTCTCAGTGTTATAAGAAGTAGAAAAGTTTCATGTTGAATGAAATGTAACTTTTTTTTTAACTGTAATAATTGAATACATTTTGCTTCACTGACCATGATCAGTAAATCTGTATTTGGCGAATGTTAAATTTCTTCAATGCATAACATTTGTTTTTAAACAAAATATTCATAGAAATAACTTGGAACTGGAAGTAAGATAACAAAATTATGGATGACCCCAAATTAGGGGCTTGATTGATATTGAGAAAAAACTTTGACAAATTCAAGAGTTTGCAAGTTTGCAAAAAATATAAATGACAAATGAGGTTCAATGGAGATAAATGTGATATATTGTATTCAAAAAGAGAGAAGTTATGTTAAACATGTGTGAAACTTTTGTTCAGCTGTACTTTGAGTACGGTGCACAGTTCTGGGACTCCATGTTACAAAAGGTGAAGAAAAGCACGAGAAAAAGTGCAAAAAGTTTCACAAAGTTGCTGCCAGCACTAAGGTACAAACATGAGGAAGGATGGTATGGCTTATGTTGATTTTTCTAGAAATGAGAAACTTGAGAAGTGACCTGATAAAAAGCCTTTTTCTGTTATGAGTTTCACTGGCTTGGTCTCAATGTTTCCACTTGCAATGAGTTCAGATCTAGGGGCCATAAATAATTACTGATGTATCCAATAAGGACACTTGCTTTAATAGACACCAGTGTTACATTAGATAATGAAATCCAAGTTAAATTGGATATGATTCAAGGCGTGACTATAAAGTCCAAAGACATTAGAGTAAAATTGAATAGTAAAGTCCATTGTGTAGAGCAGTGTTTCTCAATGAGGGTGGGAGCGCCCCCTGAGGGGCATTTGCCTTCCTTCAATGGGCGTTGAAGTCAAAGGGGGCGGCAAGGGGGTACTGAACGCCTTTGTAGAGAGCTTACCAATCACTTGGAAGACTACCGTGTCCTTGAAGAACATTGCTGTGTGCAGATGGATAGTCGCATAACACGAGTCTGTTGTTTTCCCTGCAACCATGGAGGCATGCGCTCTGGTTGCTGCGCTATTATTGAACGTCTTCTCTGTGAATGGCAAACCATTTGAACTCGTTCGCAGTTGATACTGATTTCACTGCTGAGATCAATATCACCTAATTCGTGTTGCTTCGAGGAAGACGAAATGCAGCTTTTCAACTATTCTACCAGGTGGCAGAATGAATGCACATTACAGCTAATTAGCCAATCAAATTTTGCCACTTGTCTGAGCGTCTTAAAATTATCGTGATAAGGTAATACCCATGATTCCATCAGGGTATTTGAGCGACAGTGTAAAAATAGCCTCATCGAATAAGAAAAAGTGCAGGCAGTATAGCATGGACAATTTGCTATATGGCTTTATTCAATCTCCATCTAATAAGCAGTTACCACTGTGCTTGCTCTGTGAACAAAGTTTTTCCAATGAGGCCATGAAGCCTTCCCATCTTATTAAACATTTGGAAAAGAAACGCAGTGACAAAAAGGACAAAGATTTGGCATATTTTCAAGCATTAAAGAATAAATTCAATCAGCAACCAACAATTTCCACTGCTTTTTCAAAGATGGGAGCCACAAATGTGGATGGCCTTGTGGCATCATACAACATAGCGAAGCTAATTGCAAAATGTGGTAAACCTCATTCCATGGGTGAATCGTTGGTGCTTCCAGCTATTGCCGAAGTATGATCAACCGTGCTACATCAGGAACCATCAATGACTATCGAGCGTATTCCTCTTAGCAACGATTCTATGAGAAGGCGCATCGATAAAATGGCCTCAAATGTTGAAGATAAATTATGTTCCCTTTTGATATTGAAAGAAATCACCTTACAAATTGATAAAGTGCTATATGCGGAAATCAAGCTTTACTTTTGGGGTTACGTACGTTTCATCGACAAAAATAAAATACGAGAAGAACTATTTTTTGCTCTGGATCTACCAACAGATGCCAAAGGTAAGACCATCTTCGACTGTGTCAAGGATTATTTTGATATACAGTCTGTTCCCCTCAAAAATATTGTTGCTTGTGCTACGGATGGTGCACGTGCTGTGACTGGCCAACATCGGGGATTTGACGCATTATTAAAGAGAGAAGTGCCACATGTTTTCACAGTACACTGCATTATCCATCGGCATCATCTGGCTGCAAAGAAACTTAGTGAAGCCCTCAACCATTCTCTACAAGTGGTGATAGATGTGGTAAATTATACAAAGAGACATGCTCTGAATGAACAACTTCTCTGCCAACTCTGTAAAGATAAAGAAGATGAATTTCTGCAATTGCTGCTACACACAGAAATGAGATGGCTCTCGAAAGGAAAATGCTTCAATCATTTCCATCGAATTCCTACACAGAAATAATGAAAATCTTTTGTATGAAAGCCAAAACCGTAAAACACAACTGTGCATATCTCGCGGATATATTTGATAAGTGCAGTTCACTGATCATGCAGATACAAGGAGATAATGTGAGTTTCATAAAAGCAACAAATGCTGTTACATCTTTTATTGCGAAACTTGATCTCTTTCATCGGAATATCAGTCGTCGTGAGTTTTATCAGTTCCCGAGTTTAAACAATATCGTGGAGGATGTTACTGATGATCAATTACTTATCTACTCAGCTCACATTCGTGCACTGCAGGATGATATGAAAATACGATTTGCTGATCTTATCGAGATGGAGATCCCTACATGGCTGACTGAACCCTTTATCTCATGCGCAGAAGAAATGGACATTTTGTCTTCAGGAAGAAATGATAGAGCTCCAAACTGACACTGCAATGAAAATTTGGTTTTTGCAAATGAGTGAGCCCCATTTTTGGATTCAAGATGCCACCTGATGTCGTTCCCTGCTATTAAGCGAAGAGACGAAGCGGTTTGCACGACCATTTCCTACCACTTATTTGGTTGAGAAAGGATTCAGTGCCGTCGCCAGAATACAATATAAGACCCGCAATCGCATGGATGTTGTTCAGCGTGGTGATCTGAGATTGCTTTTGACAAAAATTGAACCAGATGTATATGATTTTGCAAGACAACATGAACCACAAGGATCGCATTGACTATTTTGCTATTACAGACTAAATTTTATACAGCTGAAAATGTGTTGCTGGAAAAGCGCAGCAGGTCAGGCAGCATCCAAGGAACAGGAGAATCAACGTTTTGGGCATAAGCCCTTCTTCAGGCAGAGTGAGCCAAAAGTAGGTGGACTGTAAGAACAGTAATAAATGATAACATTTATTTTTTGTTTATAAAACATATTTCACAAAAATTTTCTGTTTTCAGCACTGCAGTGTATTGTAGTTATATGTGCAAAAACAGACTTTGGTGATTTGGGGCGTTGCATGATTTCAAGGATAAGGGGGTGTTGAATACTGAAAGGTTGAGAAAACTGGTGTAGAGTATTACATTTTATGAATGTGAGAATTGGACTCTGAGGTTGAGAGGATGGCTTTTGAAATGTCACTATTATATAGAGAATGCACAGAAATAGCTGGATGGACAAGGAGAAATGAGTAGTTTTGATCAAGGTTAGGAGTTCATATGACAAAGATTTCTGAAGTATAATTAGAGAGAAGATAGCCAAGTATGGACATTGGAAATAAAGAGCTAACCCCCTTATCCTGGCAATGATTGAAGGAGAAATTGAGGATAAAAAATAGAAGAGAAGAAATAATGGTTGGATGGGTGAATAATATTGAAATATAGATGGAAAGAGGCTTGAAGTAAGATGATGCTAATATCCACTGAGGATGTGATCAGAAAAAAAACACAAACAAAAAAACCAAGGACCTTAGGAAAATATTTTTAATCAGTGAGTGCTGAGAACATTAAATTTGCTGTCACAAATCATGGTTGAAGTGATTAAGACAGATTTAGGGAAAGCTCGATATTTTACAAAAAAGAATGAAATAGCACATGAAGAATTTGTACAGATCTTATGCACATAAATATCAGCAAAGGACTGTTGGGCTAACTTCAAGATTAGAGTGGTGCTGGAAAAGCACAGCAGGACAGGCAGCATCCGAGGAGCAGGAAAATCAAGCAGGAACCCTTCATCAGGATGACTGGCTGCTGCCCGAAATGTCAATTTTCTGGCTCCTTGGATGCTGCCTGTCCTGCTATGCTTTTCCAGCAGCACTCTAATCTTGACTCTAAACTCCAGCACCTGCAGTCTTCACTTTCACCTGTTGGGCTAACTTGCCAGTTCAATGCCATGAAATATCATGTAAGTTGTGGAATATGTGCAAATAAACTATTGACAGGAAATGTAATTTCATTGCAGATCCTGATTTTTCCAAAAAAAAGTGTATGGAAACCTTGAGCAGCTTGTAATGATCTTTAACCTCGAAATAGTACAGTGAAGGAAATTTGTAATTTCTTAGAAATGTCTAGGGAATCTAATTTGTTTTTAACAATGTTTGGAAAAGGAATTTCTGCAGTTTGATCCCTTTGCAATTGATGCAATCAGCAAAGTGATGGAAAGGGTCATCAACAGTGCTATCAAGCAGCACTTGTATTGCAATAATGTATTCACTGACCCTCAGTTTGGAGTCTGCCTGGGCTACTTATCTCCCAGCTTCATTAAGGCCTTGGTTTAAACATGGACAAAAGGTATGAACTCCAGACGTAAAGTGAGAGTGATTATCCTTGTCATTGGGGCCATGAGTGTGGGGTCAGGGAGTCTGAACAAAACTAAAATTAATAGATATTAAGTAAATAAATTATCACTGGTTGGAGTCATTGTGAAAGGGAAATCCTATTTAATAAATTTAGTAGCATTCTTTGAGGTTATAACTAGCGGAGTTGATAAAGGGAAACCAGTGGGTATAGTGTATTTTGATTTCCAGGAGGTATTCTCAAGGAAATTGTCATGCAAAATATTATTGTACAAGAACCTCATGGTATTGGGGATAAGGTATTAGCATGGATAGTAGATTATTTAATAAATACTTTGTGTCGGTCTTCACAGTGGAAGACATGAATAATTTCCCAACAATTAAGAGAGTCAAGGGGCAGAATTGAGTATGGTAGCCTGTACAAAAGAGAAAGTGCTAGAAAAGCTAAAAAGTCTAAACCTTGATAAATCTCCTAGCCCCGATGGGCTACATCCTAGGGGTCTGAGGAAGGTGGCTGAAGAAATCCCCCATGGAGGCATTGCTTGTAATCATTAAAAATCACCGGAGTCAGGGAAAGACCCAGATGTTTGGAAAATCACTGTTGTAACTCACTTGTTCAAGAAAGGATCAAGACAAGAGATGGAAAATTATAGGCTGATTAGCCTAATTTCAGTTGTAGGTAAAGTTCTAGAATCCATCGTTAAGGATGAGATTTCTAAATTCTTGGAAGTGCAGGGTCAGATTAGAACAAGTCAGCATGGATTTAGTAAGGGGAGGTTGTGCCTGTCAAACCTGTTAGAATTATTTGAAGAGGTAACATGTAGGATAGACCAGGGAATCCTGGTGGATGTTATCTACCTAGACTTCCAAAAGGCCTTTTGATAAGGTGTCTGACGGGAGGCTGCTGACTAAAGTGAAGGCCCATGGTATTCGAGGTGAGCTACTGGCACGGATTGAGCATTGGCTGTCTGACAGAAGGCAGAGAGTTGGGATAAAAGTTTATTTTTCGAATGGCAGCTAGTGACAAGGATTCAGTGTTGGGGCTGCCGCTGTTCACTTTATATATTAATGATTTGGATGAAGGGACTGGGGGCATTCTGGCGAAGTTTGCCAATGATATGAAGTTAGGCGGACAGGCACGTAGTTCTGAGGAGGTGGGGAGGCTGCAGAAAGATTTAGACAGTTTTTAGGAGAGTGGTCCAAGAAATGGCTGATGAAATTCAATGTGAGCAAATGAGAGGTCTTGCACTTCGGGGAAAAAGAATGCAGGGACAGACTATTTTCTAAACGGTAAGAAAATTCCTAAAGCCAAAGTACAAAGGGATCTGGGGGTGCTGGTCCAGGATTCTTTAAAGGTTGGCTTGCAGGTTGACTCCGTGGTTAAGAAAGCAAATGTAATGTTGTCATTTATCTCAAGAGGGTTGGAATGTAAAAGCAACGATGTGCTACTGAGACTTTATAAAGCTCTGGTTAGGCCCCATTTAGAATACTGTGTCCAGTTTTGGTCCCCCCACCTCAGAGAGGACATACTGGCACTCTAACAAGTCCAGCAGAGATTCACATGGATGATCCCTGGAATGGTAGGCCTAACATATGAACGGCTGAGAGTCCTCGAATTGTATTCATTAGATTTTAGAAAGTTGAGGGGAGATCTAATAGAAACTTGCAAGATAATGCATGGCTTATAAAGGGTGGAAGCTGGGAATTTGTTTCAATCAGGCAGGGATACTAGGACCTATGGGCACAGCCTTAGAATTAGAGGTGGTCAATGTAGAATGGAAATGAGACATTTCTTCAGCCAGAGAGTGGTGGGCCTGTGGAATTCATTGTCACAGAGTGCAGTAGGGCTAAGACATTAAATGTCTTCAAGGCAGAGGTTATACATTCTTAATCTTGCAAGGAATTGAGGGATACGGGGAGAGTGCAGATAAGTGGCGTTGAAATGTGCATCAGCCATGATTGAATGGCGGAGTGGACTCGATGGGCCGAATAGCCTTACTTCCACTCGTATGTCTTATCGTCTTAAGGTTTATTAAGACAGACTGTTGGGATTAATAGGTCTTTTTCAGATGGAAAGATGTAACTAGTGGAATGCCACAAGGTCTACTCCTATGGTCCCAATTATTTGTTATCTACATTCATGACGCGGAGGAGGAGAGAGGGTATAAATATCCAAATTTGGTGCTGGTGCAAAATAGGTGGCATGGCATGTTATGATGAGGTCATAAGGAATCTGCAAGGGGATGCAGAATGCTTGAATGAGTGGTCTTAAACATAGCAGATGGAGTTTAATGTAGGAAGGTGTGAGGACATGCGTTTTGGTAAGAAGAATCAAAAGAATCCTAAGAATCCTACAGTAAGTAGCTTACCTCCTGACTGCCCAGATTCTGTCTGCTATCTATAAGGCACAAATTAGGAGTGTGATGCTATACTCTGCACTTTCCTGGGTGAGCACAACTCCAACAACACTAAGAAGCTTGACACCTTCCAAAGCAAAAGAGTCCACTTTCACAACTTTCACTCCCGTAGATGCACAGTAGAAGACAGTGTGCACCAACTACCAAGATGCAGTGCAAAAATTACCAAAGGTCCTTAGATAGCACCTTTTAAAAAACACTGTTCCTACCATCTAGAGAGAAGGAGCAGGACAGCTGATGAGCCTGCAAGTCCCTCTCCAAGCCACTCTTCATCCTCCTGTCACTGTGTGTCAGAATCTGGAACTCTGCCCTAATAGTATAATGAATGTACCTGCACCAAATAGACCTCAGCAGCTCATGGAGGCTGCTTATTATCACCTTTTCAATGGTAATAGGGATGAGTAATAAATTGTGCTGAGCCAACATAGCCCACTGTGAATTATTAACATAAATCGTGTATTTCTTGAATAATGACAAATATTAGTTGAAAAGTATGGCACTGGAAAAGCACAGCAGATTAGGCAGTATCCAAGGAGCAGGAGAACTGAGGTTTCGGGCATAAGACTTTCATCAAGAATCAACATTCCTGATGAAGATCTTATGTTCGAAACATTGATTGCCCTGTTCCTCGGATGCTGCCTGACCAGCTGTACTTTTCCAGTGCCATACTTTTCAACTAGTATTTGTCATTATTCAAGAAATACACAATTTATGTTAATTGCCTGACCTGCTGTGCTTTCCCAGCACAACACTTTTTGACTCTGATCTCCAGCATATGTCATGCTTACTTTCTCCCAATGACAAATGTGATCTGGCAAACCTTAATCCTAAAGCAATACAAACATGAAGGGAAGAAACAGTAGAGCACGTGGGTAAACACATAAAGGACTGTCGAAAGAACTACTGTTGTATAGAATAAAGAAGAGAAAGCAGAGCCAGAAAGGGGAACCCTGAATTTGCTTGATATGAAGATGGCAAAGCCGCCATGAAAAAGTCAGTTTTTTGTTTGCTCGTACTAAACTGTAGAATTCCAGAGGCTGTGGTGGAACCAGGCATTGTTGGTTGGTTGGCCAGTTGAAAAGGAGGTCTTAAAGGCTACACCGCTGGCAAGAAAGAGAGGGGATTCTTGGGCATGTATGTTGTCAGCGTTAACCATATCCTCTGGGACCTTGGATAGAACATGGCTGGCAGTGAATGTGACTTAAGGGTCAAAGCAGTCGAATGAGAATGTGAGAGTGTTCGACACTAAAAGCTGATTTAGACAGCTTTGGAATTGTATGTAATGAGGGAATGATGCAGGTGCTTATAGTTGTTAAATCACATCTCTTGTACTGACTATTCAAAAGTAAATTTTGTCTTTAATTTGAAGTGTTAGTTCCCTGTTATTTCATGTTTAATTCACATTGATTCCGACTCATGTTCGGTGAAATGTTGTTAGTAACTTCATTTGGGAGTCATTTGGCAATTCTGGTTATTTCTGTTGATTTCTGATTTTCACTTTCTCAGAATCAAAGGGTACCTGCTGACATGATTTTCCTCCGAACATCAGACAAAAGTGGTAAGTATAACACTCAGCAATTTATGTAAAATCTAAAGAGGTTCCCTAGCAACTGCTTTCTGAAGTTTGTAGGCATGGGCTGGTTTGTCACACAGTCTGATGTGGGTGGTCAAAGGGACATGTTGGATACGTGTCAAATACCACAAATACTGGAAATCTGGAATAAAAGTGGAAAAAGCTGGTGAAACTCAGCAGGTCTAGCAGCGTCTGTGGAGAGAGGTGCTTCGAGTCCAATATGATTCTCCTTCAGAACTGAAAGGAGGTGGAAGATTGTGAAAAATCTGTTCCTCTCTCCACAGATGTTGCCAGACCTGTTGAGCTTCTCCAGCATTTTCCCTTTTCATTTGCTTGATGGGATCTGTCAGTTGTTGTGACATAGACTTCCCACTACAATGACGCACTATTCATTTGTATGGTAGGCAAAATTTCTCTTTGGCTTGATGGCAGCCTCTGAATTGTGGAGCAAGCCACTCATGAGTCTCGTTTTGCCTGTCACATGGATTTCTGAGGCAGCGTCCCACTCCAGGGTAATCAGAGGTACACTGGCTACCTTCAGTTCCACATACGGTGGTCACAGGCCCTTTTCATGAGTTTACCCAATATACAGCAATTGATTATTTATCCAATTCTGCATGATAATGGCTACATAATTTTTAAATGTCCTTTCTAGGCACCAAATTTGGTGAGCAGATGGCTTGGGCCCTATTCACTTGGCTGCCAATAAGGTTGATATGGTGTGCAAAACTAAAAATGCCAACTTGTGTACTGACCAGTGAAAATAAGCGCAGGAGATTATAGAAGAGAACCTATTAATAGATGGCAGTACTGATACATGGGTGGAAAGGATCATATTTATTTGCTCCAGTTCATTTATAACTGCAACTCAGGATGAAATTTTGCAACTGTTTGCAATTAGGTGCATAGCATTCAAACTGTCCCATTTCTGGAAAAATTCACAATTCTTGGTGTTTGCAGGAATTATATTTTTAATGCGTTTTAAGCTTTTATCATTGTGTGATGTGCCTGTGTAATTCTGAATGGTACAGTTTACAGAACATTATAACAACCTTATAGAGATGAATAGGATAAATAGATAAAGTCTTTTCCCTGGGGTGGGGGAATCGAGAACTAGAGGGCATAGGTTTAGGGTGAGAGGGGAAAGATATAAAAGAGACCAGAGGAAGTGGTGGAGGTTAGTACAATTGTAACATTTAAAAGGCATCTGGATGGTTATATAAATAAGAAGGGTTTAGGGATATGGGCCTAGTGCTGGCAAGTGGGACTAGATTGGGTTGGGATATCTGGTCAGCGTGGACCGAAGGGTCTGTTTCCATGCTGTACATCTCTATGACTCTATAAGTGAACAGTGACCAGAGAGAGCAGTTTTGAAAGAGCTTTAAAAAAGCAGGAGTGAACTCTTGCCTCTAGCCCAGCAGTAGGTCATTGAGTTTATTCAAAATATTTGAGCCATCGTGACCCAGGGAGGTGCCAGAACCTTGAGTTCTTAGGAATTTTTCTTCACTCTTAAAGTCATAGTCATAAGAGATGTGCAGTATGGAAACAGACCCTTCAGTCCAACTTGTCCATGCCGATCAGATATCTCAACCTAATCTAGTCCCACCTGCCAGCACCTGGCCCATATCCCTCCAAACCCTTCCTATTCATATACCCATCCAAATACCTTTTAAATGTTGCAAACTAGGTTAGCCTCCTCCACTTCCTCTGACAGCTCATTCCATACATTTACCACCCTCTGCGTGAAAAGATTGCCCCTTAGGTCTCTCTTAATCTTTCCCCTCTCACCCTAAACCTATGCCCTCCAGTTCTGGACTCCCTGACCCCAGGGAAGAGATTTTGTCTATTTACCTATCCATGTCCCTCATGATTTTACAAACCTCTATAAGGTCACCCCTCAGCCTCCGATGGTCCAGGGAAAACCACCCTAGTGTATTCAATGTCTCCCTATAGCTCCAATCCTCCAACCCTGGCAACATCCTCGTAAATCCTATCTGAACCCTTTCAAGTTTCACAATATCCGTCTGATAGGAAGGATACCAGAATTGCACGCAATATTCCAAAAGTGGCCTAATCAATGTCCTGTACAGCTGCAACATGACCTCCCAACTCCTGTACTCAATATTCTGACCAATAAAAGAAAGCATACCAAACACCTTCTTCACTATCCTATCTACCTGCTTTCTACTTTCAAGGAGCTATGAACCTGCACTCCAAAGTCTCTGTTCAGCAACCTTCCTGAAGACCTTACTATTTAAGTGTGTAAATCCTGCTAAGATTTGCTTTTCCAAAATGCAACACCTCACATTTATCCATCTGATCAAGATCCCGTTGTAATCTGAGGTATCCTTCTTCGCTGTCCACGACATCTCCAATTTTGCTGTCATCTGCAAACTTACTCACTATGCCTTTTATGTTCACATTCAAATCATTTATATAAATCACAAAAAATAGTGGACCCAGCACCGATCCTTGTGGCACTCCACTGGTATCATCTTCATTGTTCAACTCAAATGGTCAAGATCAGCTGTCGAGGTAACAAGTAAACATTTTTCTGATTTGTTCATTCATACCAGTGTCAGTGACTCCAAGTCTTGGCCCTACAACAGACCCAGAATAATAAGGGAAATACGTTCCATGTCAGCCAGGACTGTATCCCTGCTTGCCTACATACATATTACCATGCACGCGTGCGCATGCACACACACAAAAACACACACACACACATACCAACACACACCACACACCCAACTGTGGAGGTGAGTGCCAGAAACAGCATCTACTGAACTCCAGTGATTCTGGCAGCAGACCTCATGGCACTGATCTCAATTTAACTTGCCCTTTCAGAGTCATGAGGAAAACAACAGTTTAAATGCACTGCTGTGTCACTGATTGGAGTGCCCAATAAGCAATAGGTAGCGCAGTTAGTGCAGAATTATTTGCTTTTATTACCATCTTGGTGATCTGAAAAATAACATGACTACTACTGCTGTTGTCCTGCTGTCTAGTGTTGTGAACTAGCTGTGCTAATTGACCTCCGGAATGGACCTAACTGCAGCAAACCAGTTCTAAATTAGGTTTTCTAAAAAATCCTGGACTCTTCTGTAGCGTCTCCAATGGCAAGGAGGAGGTGGAGGAAAGTATTGACTAATCGGTGGGAAGGGTGACATTTAGTTTTAATGTTAACTGTACACTCATGTAAATTCTGTGCCTTGGGTGGGTCTGTGTGACATTCACACAAAAATTCTGAATGTTTCTGACTCAAATTTAAAAGTGAAATTAAAAACTCAGTTATTTGGGTAAGTTTATTTGAAAATTGATTTGGAAAATAAGAAGCATTCTGGTTGGTCCCCACTAATTAAAGCTGTGTAGTTTCAACTTGTTTTTGTGAACTTGGATGACGGTGAGAGCGATTTGATAAACTTCCTATTACCTTTGTGGTGGCATTAATGCATCAGTATTATTCTCCTATGTTTCGTACATGAGTTGCCTCCCTTCTTTTCCAGGCTCCTGTTTTATTCGTACAGACCAGCTAGACGGTGAGACTGATTGGAAGATGCGTTTGCCTGTTGGCTGTACTCAGAGATTACCCATAGCAGCTGTAAGTATTGTAGAAACAACCAGGACTGTTCTGCCTTCCCTTCACCAGCAATTTCTCCACAGAGGTGGTTGACAGAATTCAGCTTTTATCTCCTAATGCCTTCTTGCCTTCTTCTGCCCTGCCTCAAATACAAATGACATGTCAGCAGCAGTGCTTTGCTCTTTCATTGAACGTTGCTGTTATTTCGCTACCAGTGCTTCCCTGAATGTGTTTTTGTTTTTGTTTTTGTTTTTCACCAAACTATATGGCTAGATGTTGGAACAAGTAAGAATACGTCAAGAAGATCACCTTCTATATTGTCATCCATTAGCAGCAACACAACTAATCTTTATCTAAAGATCCTTTTATAATTTGGCCATCTTTAAAACTTTTAAAAATATTTTTGCCTACACATCAGGAAGACTTGCAGTTTCTGCTGTAAAAAAATTAACTGACTGCCCCCACTCCCTTTCATATAGCAATCGTGAATGGTTCACTTTACATAACTACAAGGTGATCATCTGCCTGTACGTGATAAACTGGCCTGAGCAGGCACTGTTTGTAATGATGCCACCATTAGCTTGAGTGCCTCTGAGTCTTTAATGGTGGCCAGTGACCTTTGCTTGAATCGTACGTGAGGATGAACATCACTGGGCTTATCTGTGGTTGCTGCCCAGAGTTGTCACTCTCTCTATGTCAAAACTGATGCTTTGAGGAGGAATTGGTGTGTGATCAGTGCTCATTGAGCCCCATCAGAGCTTGGGAGATCTCTGTCCCTTGAATAACTGCAATAATAATGATAAGCCAAATACAGGGGAACCTCGATCATCCAAATGAGATAGGCGGGCACTATTTCATACAGATAATTGATTATTTGGTTAATTGATTAAATGCCTTCCCTTTGGGGCTCAGAGTTTTTTAAAGTCTGCTCCCCATTCAGGAGACTGCAGCAGTACACAGTGTGCGAGACCCTGCCCCCAACACTGCCCCTGCCCTGTGCAACACCGTCCCCAGCTCGCAAAGCCGCCCCCGCCCCCAATCCTGTGCAACACCACCCCCTCACCCCACCCCATGCAACACGTCCCCCTAGCCCCAAACCCCATCCAATGCTGCCCCCCTTCTTCCTCTCCGGGCAGCTAGATTGAACACCAACAACAAGACTGCTGCAGTTGCCTTTGTGGGGTGAGTCTCCAAATAGTGTGCGCACACGCACACACAGACACACGCGCGCGCGCACACACACAGTCACAGTCTCACAAACAACTTTTTACTGCAACTTTTTGACAGGTTGCACCTTTGCCCTGGACAGGACAATGTTGGAGAGATTATGTGGGCAAGGGGGGTTTAGAGTATACCCCTGTATAGAACTCCAGGGAAAGTGTGGGGGAAAGAGAGAGGGCGGGCAGTCAGTCATTTGGAGACGCTGCCTATTTAATCACTGTAAACAAAAGACGCAATCGCAGTTGGAAATGTCTTTGATGTAATGTTTCCATTGGGATCTTGAGATCTCCTTCGGATAATCGATTTTTGGATAATTGAGGTTGCTCTGTAATGGCACATAAAGAGGATGGTTAAAAACCTAGGTTGGTTGGTTATTAAAAGGAGATTAAGGCCATTAGAAACAAAATTCCAGAGTCTCATTTTGACAACTGAAATACTGCAGGGATGAAGGGAGGATGGATCAGAGTTAATAATCAGAGAGAAATCTGGAGGACTGTCATAGTAAATGGGATAAGGACTAGCCTGTGGCCGGATTTAAACATGATATACAATTTGATGTTGAAACAAAGAAACCAAAATATGTCAGCAAAAATAGAAGTGATGGGTGAGTGAGTTGGTGTTGAGTAGTATGTAGGTAGTAGAATTTTGAATGGGCTAACACTAACAAAACTTAGCCTAGAGAGAGAGTCGAGTCTCAAAGTGGTAAGGTGTCAATGAGAGTTTCAACAATAAATTGAGACATTTCATAATGTTTAGATTAGATTACAGTGTGGAAACAGGCCCTTCGGCCCAACAAGTCCACACCGACCCGCCGAAGCGAAACCCACCAATACCCCTACATTTACCCCTTACCTAACACTACGGGCAATTTAGTATGGCCAATTCACCTGACCCTGCACATCTTTGGACTGTGGGAGGAAACCGGAGCACCCGGAGGAAACCCACGCAGACACGGGGAGAACGTGCAAACTCCACACAGTCAGTCGCCTGAGGCGGGAATTGAACCCGGGTCTCTGGCGCTGTGAGGCGCCAGAGACCCGGGTTCAATCTGGGACAAAATGAAGTACAAGCATTTCAAAATGAATGTGGATGGTGTGAGTAGGATAAATACAAAGTTTGCGAGTGGGTCAGGAAGCAATGGCTTTGATCTTTTTCAATATTTATCTAGTTGAACTTCCAGTTGGACTAAGTCTTGATGTCAGGCAAATGTGGGTGGAGAGAGGAAATGGAGAGTTCAAGCATTGCAAATGTGAATGCTGATCTTCTGGGCACAGTTTTAACTTAAAAAATAATGGTTTGGTTCCTTCAAAAGTTCAAGCGCAAAGCTTTTGAAGCTGAAACTCAACCCACTTTGAACCTAACTACTTCTGATTGCAACAGAGGCAGGACGATGGGCAAGAACCAACCTGTTTGTGAGAAATAAGTTCATGGATTAAATAGTAAAATTAGAATGCATGTTTATATTTTACTGGGGCTTCTGGTTTTAGCCTTCTATGACTGACTTTCACAGACCATGGGAAACTCAGCAGCTTAAACAACAGGCGAGAGCCTGAATCTATAAGCATACGCGGGTTCAGAACTACTTGTGGATCAGGAGGAGTAGGGCTATTTCCTACATACCCATCAAGATAACATGTAAGCATCCCCCACCCCCACTCCAGTATCTGATTCCCAGCCTGCACAAACCATGTCTGGACTCCAACCTGTCGTTTTCACATTCCCACCTGCCTAGTTTTGTAGGTTTTCATCCTGTTAAGCAGGAGGACCTCAAACCGATAATGGACGGAAACCCCCACATTAAGGATCCCTACAATTAATTTCTACAGGTCAATTGAGTTTTTTCCATGTTTCCCAGCTCGTCAAAAGCATAGAATTTGACCAAAGGCTGGCAATGAATGATGTCTCTAAGGGACACTGCACAGATATACAGTAAAAATTTGAAAACCGTGCTTTTGACATTGTGAACCTCTACTAGTGTGGTATTCTGCTAAAACATCAGTTCAAATATGAAAGAGGCTTAGATTAGATTTGGCTGCCTACAGCGTGGAAACAGGCCCTTCAGCCCAAACCAACCCTCCGAAGAGTAACCCGCCCAGACCCATTTCCCTCTGACTAATGTACCTAACACTATGGACAATTCATCTGACCTGCTCATCTTTTGGACTGTGGGAGGAAACCTACACAGAGAGAACACGCAAACTCCACACAGACAGTCTGCCTGTCCGAGGCTGGAATTGAACCTGGGACCCTGGTGCTGTGAGGCAGCAGTGCTAACCACTGAGCCACCATGCCGCTGAGTAAATGAACGATCTTTGCTGCATTCCAATGCTTCTCCTCTGAACTAAGCCTGAACATTTATTCCCAAGCTCAGTTAGGAACCTAGTGAGGGAAAGACCAAAGAGAAAGCATTGGGAAAATAAAGGAGAGTGAATGTATACAGAAAATGGGAAGCTGGGGTGGGGGGTGGTTGAGACACAGACAGCCTGAGCCCAGGGCAACAAAGTAGGGAGAGGCAGTGGCACAGAGCAGCATGCTGAGAGTACTGGAGGTGCATTGGGAGGGCATGAGTTTAAGGAGAGAAGAGCACATTTCTGACCGATGACAGCTCACTTTCTCATGAACGTGGGAGCCGTCCATCTGTAAGACCAAACCTGTTTTAAGGTTCATGTGGAAAGTCAATATGAAGCCTCAAAAAAACCATTATTCAATTTGTATGAAGCGAGTTGGAATTGTATTATTGCTTCCCTAGTTAGTGCTTTCCTCTAAATGATTAATACAGAGTGCCTCAACTGAAACATATAAAGGTGTCAATTTATCAGCAGGAGATTATCTGTGGTTATTTGAGCTGTAATACAGCAGCACATAGAATATACAAAAGGCAGGCATTCTGGCTTCATGTGCTTACTGCATATCAGGAGATTCCCAAAGTGCTCAACCTACATTTTTCTTCCAACAAACAACCATAAATCTTTTGAGCTCATAAAAAAACTAAATCATGAGTAAATAGACACGGCATTGAACAGAATCTATAAAGTCAATGAAAATAAATCTGTGCTTATTTCCCATGAGTGAAACTATTTCAGTTTATCTTCATATGGCACCTGTCAGATTATGGTGCTTTTTTTTTGTCGATGCTAACAACTACCAACTTGTATTTGGGGTACTTTGTTGCCATCGCATGAATCTTAGCCAGAAGAGGTTCTTTTCTTAAACAAGGTGCAGTTTATTGCACGATACCAATCAGGTACATGCACTCAGCAAGTTTGGCACTGTTAGTAAGATCATGAGGAGACTGAGGATATAGGTCTTCACTGTATTTTCTGCCTTTTTTTCCCCCCCCCACTCAAACTGGTATGACGTAATCAGATTGAGTACCCCAAGCTTTAGTGCATCCTTTAGCATGTCGTCCTGGATTTTGGAATGAGCCAGTCTGCAGCACTCAGTCAAAGTCAACTCCATGCTCTGGAAGACCAACATGTTTCAAGCAGACCAAAGAGCGTCTTTCACCAAATTGATGGTACTCCAGGCACAGTCCGTGCTTGGGGCAGGTGCCACCGAGGTCCAGTGTGTAAAGACCACAGTCTAATGTCTTTCTGCTGAAGTTAATTGAGGGTCCATTCAGCTGTTGGGCCCCTCAGTATCTCAAATATATATAAATAGAGTCTAGTACAAGTAAGAAATTGTGTTTGTTGGATAGAGTCAAACTCAAATGTTTGTTTCTTTCTCCATATGCTACTGTACAGAACAAAACTGCTTCAGTGACTGTGTATATTTTTATGAAAAAGTATGTTTTTAAAATAAAAAATTACCAGATTGAGTGCCGCTCAGTGCAGGCTCTTGCAATATCTCTATCAGGACCATAACCTAATATAACAGCACACAGATATTGTCCTTACTCAATTTCATTTTAATCCACAGGATCTGTTACAAATACGATCTTATGTTTATGCAGAAGAACCAAACATTGATATTCACAGTTTTATTGGGACTTTCACTCGGGTGAGTTAGTAAGAATTCAGCATTGCCCTATGTTATAGTAGATCAAATATTATCACCATTCCATTTCAGAATGATTCTACAGGTCGTTCTGCTGTAATGCGACAGTTGTGTTCCTCTGCAACCCTGTGCTGTAGAAAATCGCAATATAGAAATTCATGCTCTACAAGACCTCAATAGATCTCTTGTTATCTGAACAGCATCCACAATTCATCGAATGCATTATAGTCAATTTGTGTTAATGAAACACATGTTACACCAGAACGACCTGGATCGAAAGGGTCTTTTCAATTTGTTTTATTGTTCATGAATATATAGGTGTATCTGTTTTGCATTATTACTATTTTTTTTAACGTCAATATCTTCTCCCATTGTCTCTTCCAGAGATTGGCTCCTCCCTGTGGCACAGTTCCATTCGGATGGGTCAGTCTCTGAAACCTTATCCAAGTGACTATTATTCATGAGAGTGCCTGAAGTAAATGTATCCTGCTTATTCCACTATGGATTGTAACTGCAGTGAGTGCTCTTCTCTCCCAGTATTGCAATTCATGCAGTTTGAACAAGGATCACTGGACCCAGACCAAAAGTGGAAAGCTTTCTCAGTTTTGCCCCTTTCCTAATCAAAGGGGCTGCTGATGGTTAACGTGGCCACGGCACCATCCTATTGCGAACAAGTAATTTGGCACACTGAGGATCAAACACATCTTGGTTCAGAGACTTCAGAGAACTGGGGGATACTCCATTCACTTGGTGATTCTGGCTGGACTATAGTAAAAATAGTAACTTGATGAGAAACCAGGTGTATTGTCCAACTCGGTATATTCAAACTGAAAAATATATGGTTTTAGTCTTCAGGTTGATTTAATAATACTTAGAGTTTTGTTTGGCAATTAGGGAACAGTGATCATTCAATATGTTGCATCTATTGAAATTGAAAGAATAATTCTTCATTTTGTGTTTTAGGAGGATAGTGACCCACCAATTAATGAGAGTTTGAGCATAGAGAATACATTATGGGCCAGTACTGTCATTGCTTCTGGTAAGGTGATTTTCATCTACCCTTGTGGAACAGATAAGAAATCTATGACTTTCTTGTTTAACAATTTGCTGAAACCACCTGATGTGCCTACCGTCAACTAGGTCTTGCTGCGTAGTGAATGGGTATTTCAGGAGAAGTTCCCTTTATGACAACATTAGCATGGGCTTTTATTATGTGTTTACTAGTACATGATGTGAACGAATGAAGTATAAACATGGCATTGTATACAAGGTGTACATTTGTTTTCTTTTACAAACAAGCAGCCGTTTGCCAAATGGTTTCAGGACGATCATGGTTGTGTTGTTCATTTTTGTAAAATGGCTTTTGGCAGCACTGTGAAGGTCTACCTGGATTTCACAGGTTAGGCTCCTCCTCTAGTCCATGCAGAGTCCAAGAGAGGAACACACACAGGCATGTCCTTTATATAAGCTGAAACCTGTTGATTTGCTGCCAGCATGGCATCTCTCAGGCTAACCAGCTGAAGTGATTCCAGAATGCTAAGTTTGTGTGAGGTGAGACCCATGCAATGCTGGTGGTGTTCGTAATGAAAATAGCAGCATGACTTAAGAGCAGGAGTAGGCCACTTGGCCCCTGGACCCTGTTCAGCCATTCAATAAGATCATAGTTGATCTGATTATTCGAAATTCCCCAAGTATCCCTTCACATCTTTGCCTATCACATCTGCCTTAAAAATATTCAGACTTTTCTTTGTTTTGCTCCCTTCTGAGAGAGAGAGTTCCAAAGACTCATGGCCGGCTGTGAGAAAACAGAACTCCTCATCTCTGCCTTAAGTGGGAGATCTCTTATTTTTAAACTTCATGCCTTAGTTGTAGTTTGGAGTCCAGTCACCCTTCCTCAGAAGAAGGATCATTGGACCCAAAATGTTAATTCTGCTTTCTCTCCACTGATGCTGCCAGACCTGCTGAGTTTCTCCAGCTCTTACTGTTTTTGTTTCAGATTTCCCACATCAACAGTTCTTTGTTTTGTTTTACCCTTCATTCTGTATTCTTCTGCTATTCTTCCTTTCCACATCCACCCTGTCAAAACCCCTCACAACCCTGGATGTTTCAGAGAAATTGCTCCTATTTTTTTCTGAACTCTAGTGGAAGAGGTTTGAGAGGAGACTTAATTGAGACATACATGATGATCAGAGGTTTGGATAGGATGGACAGTGAAAGCCTTTTTTCCTCTGTTGGTGATGACTAGTATGACAGGACCTAGCTTTAGATTGAGGGGTGTCAAAGGTAGTTTCTTTACTCAGAGTAATAGGGGTATGGGACACACTGCCTGCAACAGGATTAGACTTGCCAACTTTAAGGACATTTAAATGATCATTGGATAAACATGTGGATGAAAATGGAATAGTGTAGGATAGATGGGCTTCAGATTGATTCCACAGGTCGGCATAACATTGAGGGCCGAAGGACCTGTACTGCGTTGTAATGTTTTATGTTCTATGATATAACCAAAGGCTGTCTGATATTTCAGCTTAAGATAGCCTATCTGATCCAGGTACTGGTCTAGTAAACCTTCTTTGAACTGAAGCAGCGAGGTGGGTCCCTTACAGAGAGTGTTGTTGCATTCTCCCAGATAAAGTGTGAATCAGTTATCCTGTGCCTTTTGCAAACAGATGAAAGTATACAAAGATGGAAAGTTGAGTTGCAGCATTCTGACCAGTGAAAGTATCATCTCAGCAATTCCTGTGGACAGAGCCCACTGCACTACTGTCCCAGTCTCTCCCTCCAACCAAAACATTTTTTTTTGTTGGTATGTGTGTACATGTTATGGGGAAACTTTATAAGTGGGTTAGCGTCTTAACTAGTAGAGTTATATATCATAATTGTTGATCTGTAGTTAGAATCACTTTATTTGTCATAAATAGTATGTTTATTTCATACATAAACCTGGTCCATACGTTATTTCAACCTGAGTCTGAAAGACTAGTAAATTGTGAATTTTATATACTTTTATGCAATCTTTAATTTTTGTGATGACTCTGGGAGTAGAGGGACTGGTTTTCAGCTTGCTCCCTAGTGAGGTATTACATCATCAGCAGCTTACTCATTGAGTTAGATAACAGGATGAGGTTGAACTGAGAGTTGAGAAGAAGCATAAATCAGGAAAATGTTGTCATCCTTGATATTTTCAGTGACTCATCCCATGGGCTCTGCTGCAGCTAGCTATTGTATTTGTAAATTCATTTCATACTACTGTGCTGTGGTGTTTCATCAGTGGCACAAGCAGTTTAACTTCAACATAACCTGAAACTTTTCAGTTTATATGTATTTAAATTAATATTTTATTAATTTAGCTACTGGATATCACTTTTACCTTAATACTTGCCGTACATCTTTGCCCAGTATGTTTTGTATATACTGCTTTCTGACATATTGTGTTCAATGGGAAATACCATTTTTTTAAGCGATACTGTTTGCTTTTCGCTGTGTATATTTTGTGGCCCATGGAGAGAGCTTTTTGCTGGACCCCTCAAGCAGCCATTGTACATGCCTCTCCCACAACTTGCCCAGCATGTATTCCAGTTAATAATCATCCCACCAATATTTTGTAAACTATATGGTGTATAGCCCTAAAATAATATAATACAGCCCAGTGTCAAAACTGTGTTAACAAAATGTCAAAGTTTGGCTCTTAATAATGACCTTCTATTCTCTTGAAGCGTGACTGTGTTGAAAAACAATGCTGGCTGTATATTTCCCCAATACATAGTTGTTAAGTTGTAAGGTCAAATGTGATCGAGCAATTGGGTAATTACTCCATTCTGATTTACAAATGCTGAAATGCCTCTTTGTTCAAATTGCCATGTGTGGATTGCTGGTGCAGTGAAGTCTGTAGGACTTTCCTTTTCTGAAGCAAACTGAGAATCCCTGGGATTGGAATTTTGTGAAAGTAATGCTGATCTGTTTTATCCACTCCAAGTTCCCCTTTCCCTTGCTGTATATTTTCATCTTTGTTCCCCCATCCTGCCTCTCCCTTTTATACTTTCTTGCCATCTTTTTACCTTTTTCCAATCTCAGGATCTTTATAGCCAACTGAAACATCTTTACTGCTGTCAGCTGAAACCAGTTTACTTCACAAAGGTCGTTGATCGACACTAAGTCTTTTGTAAAAACAAATAAATCAGATGTTGGAGATCGGAAATAAAATAGAAAGTAATGGAAATACACAGCAATATCTCCAGAATGCGATATGGAGCTAACATTTTGAGCATAAAATCCTTGAGACATTTCTATCTTGCCTAATATTGTACAATGTGAATGTTCACATGCACTTATGAAAAGCAAAATACATCATGTTAGCCATTATAGTATCTACTGAACCTGTGGAACAGACTGATTTTAATCAGTTCTTTAGAACAAAATGTATTTCTGGCTCTCGCTTACTTGTGTTTTATTGATGTAATCTGTTTCCCAGGTACTGCAGTGGGTGTTGTTATCTACACTGGCAAAGAGATGAGAAGTGTTATGAATACCTCTCACCCAAAAAGCAAGGTACGGTTTGAAAATCTTGGTGTAGAACAAATTTAGCAACAAGTCCCATGTTTGTTTCTCCTTGTAAATCTCCATCCATTGCAAATTACTGGGAGAATTTTTTAATGTTCATATTTTCTGTGAAATTGTATTTCATGTATATTTTAGATTTCCCTAACAACTAGAACAGGGAGCCATTTCTCATTTGTTTTTGATGATTTCTAAACACCAGTATTTAGAAAAGGTTTCACAGTATTTATGCAAAGTTTTAATGATTTTATTTTTGTTGATTTGATAGAATGTGTAAATACTGAAAGATAAAATTAAGCCATCAGAGGTATACTCTGTAATGATGTCAGTGACATTTTAAAATAAAACCATGAGCTGAAAGCTAGGTGACTTCTCAGCTGCCAGAGATATTCCCATTTCTCAAGAAGCCAAGGACTGGATTGGCAGGAATACCAACCCATTAAAATGTCATGGGCTTTATCTACTGGCTGTACAGCTTTCGAAAAGATATCTGTGTAGTCTCGATGGGAAATGCATGCCAATATATAAAGTTTACTGTGGATTGGGATAGATGAGAATTTGTGGACTCATGTTCAAATTCAGCTTAGAGTTTCTATGTCTGCTAGTGGGAAGGTCCTGTTGGGGAAATGAATTGTGAGCAGCTTAAAACCGCTCCTAATGGGGAAAGGTGCATCCAAACCCAGATTGTTCATTTCACTTACACAAGGTACAGGATGTCAGACATTGCTACTGTTCAGGATTCTGTTCAGAGGTTTGGGCTAAGGTGCATTGCAGAAATTGGATAGAGGGACTTTCACTTTGCGTAGATGTCTTATGTTTAATATTGGGCATTCTGCGTTAAGATGGAGTTCTTGAAACCATTCAGGTTCCACTGTTCAGTAATAATTACCTCTAACTTGGTGAGCACAGAATTTTAAACAAATCTCACCAAACAATTGCTTGGTAGTACAGAACTTAAACATTGCTAACAAGAAACATGAAGTCAAAGTTTTCATCTTGCACTCATTAGGAGTGATATTTCCAGAAAACCAACTTCAGTAAGAATTTATATAGCTTGAGAAAAGATTGATGACTTGTTGGACTATGAATGGCATGGAGATACAACCAGGCAAGTTGGCTGTGATTGTTCATGGCATTTCCATTGGAACATATTTGGGTTTAGCACTCTGCATTGCCTTGTACTCAGTTAAAAAGGTACATTTCATCGACTTGTTCCTTTTGCACTGCCCACACATTACAATGAAATTGATTTCAATCATAGAGCTGTACTGCACAGCATGGAAACAGACCCTTCTGTTGACCAGATATCCTACATAAACTGTCTATGCTGACCAGGTATCCTACACTAATCTAGCCCCATATCCCTCTATGCCCTTCTTATTCATATAACCATCCAGATGCCTTTTAAATGCTGCAATTGTACCAGCCTCCACCACTTTCTCCAGCAGCTCATTCCATACACGCATCATCCTCTGCGTAAAAAAAAAAAGAAGCCCCTTAGGTCCCTTTTAAATCTTTCCCCTCTCACCTTAAACCTATGCCCTCTGGTTCTGGAGTCTCCCACCCCCGGGAAAAGATTTTGTCTACTCATAGTATCCATGCTCCTTATGATTTTATAAACCTCTGTAAAGTCACGCCTCAGCCTCCAACACTCCAGGGAAAATAGCCCCAACCTAATCAGCTTCTCCCTCTAGCTCAAACCCTCTGACCCCGGCAACATCCTTGTGAATCGTTTCTGAACCCTTCCAAGTTTCACAACGTTCTTCCTATAGGAGGGAGATCAGAATTGCACTCAGTATTCCAAAAGTGGCCTAACCAATGGCTGTACAGCCACGACATGACCTCCCAACTCCTATACTCAATGCACTGACCAATAAAGGCAACTGTAACAAATGCCTTCTTCACTATCCTATCTACCTGCGACTCCACTTTCAAGGAGCTATGAACCTGAACTCCAAGATCTCTTTGTTCAGCAACACTCCCTAGGGCCTTACCATTAAGTGTATAAGTCCTGCTAAGATTTGCTTTCCCAAAATGCAGCACCTCGTATTTACCTAAATTAAACTCCATCTGCCACCCCTTAGCCTTTGGCCCATCTGATCAAGATCCTGTTGTAATCTTCTTCGCTGTCCACAACATCTCCAATTTTGATGCCATCTACGAACTTACTAACTATACCTTTTATGTTCACATCCACAGTGGTTAGCACTGCTGCCTCACAGCGTCAGAGACTCTGGTTCAATTCCTGCCTCAGGCGGCTGACTCTGTGGAGTTTGCACATTCTCCCCGTGTCTGCGTGGGTTTCCTCCGGGTGCTCCGGTTTCCTCCCACAGTCCAAAGATGTGCAGGTCAGGTGAATTGGGCATACTAAATTGCCCATAGTGTTAGGTGAAGGGTTAAATGTAGGGACATGGGTGGGTTGTGCTTCGGCGGGTCGGTGTGGGCTTGTTGGGCCGAAGGGCCTGTTTCCACACTGCAAGTAATCTAATCTAAATCTTAAAAAAAAAAAGCAGTGGAGCCAACAATGATCCATGTGACACACCACTGATCACAGGCCTCCAGTCTGAAAAGCACCCCTCCACCACCACCTTCTGTCTTCTACCTTCGAGTCAGTTCTGTATCCAACTGGCTAGTTCTCCCTGTATTCCATGTGATCTAACCTTGATAACTAGTCTACTACATGCAATCTTGTCAAATGCTTTACTGAAGTCCACATAGATCATGTCCACCACTCTGCCCTCCTCAGTCCTCTTTGTTACTACTTCAAGAAACTCAATCAAGTTTGTGAGACATGATTTCCCACAACAAAACCTTATTGATTATCCCTAATCAGCCTTTGCCTTTCCAAATACACGTACATCCTGTCCCTCAGGATTCAGTCCATAACTTGCCCACGGTAATAAAGTGAGGAAATGCTGTGGAAACCCAGCAGTTCTGGCATCATCTGCAGAGAGAGAAACCGAGTTAATGTTTTGAGTCCAGTTTGATTCTTCTTTATATTGAAAGGGATTGGCAAAGCATTCGGTTTATGCTGCAGAAATAGTTTAAAATATAGCTGACGTCGCTGTGAATAGCACACAACATTTCTGATCCATGTGTTTTAAATAGACATGATATCCCATCATACAAGCTAAAAATAACTAATGTTAAGCAACTTTTCCTGCTACTGAATCTCTTTAAAAGAGTTTATTCCTCATGTAGGGAGGAGCACCAGTTAACTTTGGCCTAATGCCTTTTCTCATATATTCACCACAAGGTGGCAGCAGGAAGAGCACCAAATCTGCTACTCTGCATGGGACTGAAACCAGGATTAGGTCAGTGATATCTATCATTTTTTGGATTGGTGGTGCTGGAAGAGCACAGCAGTTCAGGCAGCATCCGAGGAGCAGCAAAATTGACGTTTCGGGCAAAAGCCCTTCATCAGGAATAAAAATGAAGGGCTTTTGCCCGAAACGTCGATTTTGCTGCTCCTCGGATGCTGCCTGAACTGCTGTGCTCTTCCAGCACCACCAATCCAAAATCTGGTTTCCAGCATCTGCAGTCATTGTTTTTACCTAGTTGGTTTTAACCAGTGATATCTATCAGTCTAACTCAGAACCAGGAATTAGTCAACAAAGAAATTACACCAAAACATGGACACTTTGGTGTCTCTTGTTGGTTGGCAACTTTGCCTATTGTAGCCATATCTCTGAAAAAAAATTCTTGATCACAGGCAAGATAGCTGCCACTTCTCAAGAGATAAAAACAGTGAATGCATGTCACATTTTTCACATCAAAATATTTTTCTGGAGAAAATGGGCTGGAGAGCTAAATTTATGAATCTACATGCAAAGCAGAACTTTTGTTGATTTTAATTTTTCTTCTTCTAGATGGGACGGTTTGACCTGGAGGTGAACTGTTTGATGAAGATTTTGTTTGTTGCTTTGGTGGTGTTATCGCTTGTCATGGTTTCCCTGCAGCACTTCCGGGGTCGCTGGTATCTCCACTTGTTTCGCTTCTTCCTTCTGTTCTCCCAAATTGTTCCAATCAGGTAAAATGTGGTCTGTTTCTTACTGCCAAAATCAACCTTTTTAAAGGTTTTTGGTTTCCAGTTTCCTTTTCTGTGTCCACTGTCCCATCAGTTTACACTTTACATATATGCTCCAATTTAGTATTACAGAGCATCCTCCGATTATCCGGCATTCGACTAACTGAATATCGGATTATCCAGCAAGATCGCAATGTCCCGATGCTCGGCTAAACTATATTATCCGGAATTCGATTAACCGAATGAAATACTCCCCGCCCGTGTCCTTCGGATAATCGAGGTTCCTCTGTATTGCAAATTTTGAATTGTTTTGCTAATTTCTGAATCATGGATGCACATGGTAAACAATAATGTCAGCGCCAAGCCCTTCAGAACACCATTCCCATTACATCATATCTGAACAGAAGCAATGCAGTGAATGTGGAATATTCGATCTTTCAGAAGGTCTTTAGTGTGCGCACATTTATGACACAACTGTGTGACACAATTGACTCTAGGCAGCTGACAAAATAATTTGCAAAATGGCTATAAAGTAGAAAGTCCGAGATAAGAGTTATTTCACAGGATAACAGATTGAATGATTGATGTAGAGCTGAGGTCTGAGTGGGCTGTGTTGAAATTTGAAGATGATACCAAGTTGGAGGAAATAACTGGAGTTTGGAAGACCAACCCAAAAAAGATGATAAGACACAAACAGCTTTGCAACATGGATAGATAATTGGAAAACAAAATTAATTATGGTGAAAGAAAAGGAATGATGCAATCTGGTAGGAGAAATGTAAAGCTCCTCATTATTTGGAAGGTGTACTGAATCCAATTGAACAAAGAGATTTGGGAATATATTTATGCAAATCATTACTATAGGCAACACAACTTGGTTAAGGTTAAAAGTGTCCAGACAAGATAGTGGAATTAGTTTCTGGTGGAAAAGAATACAAAATCAAGTAGGTTATGTTAAATTTGTAGTTGAAACTTTATTGCTGGAACAGCACAGCAGGTCAGGCAGCATCCAGGGAACAGGAGATTCGACGTTTCGGGCACAGGCCCTTCTTCAGGAAGGGCCTGTGCCCGAAACGTCGAATCTCCTGTTCCCTGGATGCTGCCTGACCTGCTGTGCTGTTCCAGCAATAAAGTTTCAACTTTGATCTCCAGCATCTGCAGACCTCACTTTCTCCTCCATGTTAAATTTGTAGAAAACCTTTTGTTGCAGTGAACTGGAAGTGTTCTTATCTCTCTACCCTAAGGGGTATGTAGGAAAGCAAGAGATTTCCTGAGTAGTTCAGTTTGCACTCCTGTATTTTTTTAACCTATTTGAGAATGTTGCATGTTTTGTTTTGAGGATTTATTCAGTGCTGACAATAAAAAAGCCTTGAAACATTGACGACAGTGCAGAAAATATTTACAAAGTTGTTGTAGAAATGAGAGAGCACAATTGCCACCAAAATAAATAATGATGACATTGGACCCAAGTATTTTGATGATTTCTGCAAAAGAGAAAACCTGAGTGAGGGCTTCCCTGGTTATGGAAGTGTTTCATCGGGTAGATGTGGATAATCCTAGAAAAAGGAGGCACAAGTATAAAGAAAGTACTAACAGCACAAGTAACAAATTTAGACATTCTTCCGACCCAGAATGTGGATACGTGGGGTGGTTGAAGCAGAAAGTATCAGTGCATTTATGTTCATTCAACACAATACTCCACTGTCAGTGCTCTGCTGCAAATGCTATGTGCACTTTTTTTGGGTGGTTGATTTTTACAAAAGTGGAACAAAATGTTCTCTTCATTGTCATTGCTTATTTCAGTATGCTTAAAAACAAGCACCCTAAGCATTAAATCTTCTATTTAGATCTGCATTTCTTTTTCTTGCAGTATTCTCCCATTCCTTTCATGAAGGAGTTAACCCTGGGAATGATTACCTCCCAGGGCCTTGCCCAGTCCAGTTTATCTAAATACACCTATCAAAACATTTAATAACATCTGCAGTAACATTTGTATATGTACTAATTTTAAAGTTCTGTCAGTAGTACTTTCCTGCAATCTTGCATCTCCCAGCTGAAATCTCCAAATATTTGCCTGAGAGATATTTTATTAGCTTACAACAGCCTCACTGGCAAGATTTGTATAAAGAACAAAAGCTGTGGCGTTTTATTTAGCTACTCTTACCGGCAGGAAGCAGTAAGGCATGGGAAATGTGGAAGTTCAGAATCTCAACTCTAGAGTTTGAATTCAATCGTGCGTTTGTGCTTGAAAACTTAGACGCCATTCTGATTGCTGGGTTGGGCTTTCAGTTTATCGGGAAGTAGTAGAGTGAAGGTCACTGGAGAAGGATGATCTGATGTGTGGGGCAGTAGGAGCAAGGCATGATGTTTGGAGAGGGAGGGAGTTTGATGTCATTATCACAAGGGTGATTAAGGATTCTGGGGAGACCAGCAGGCTTGTAGGGGAGGTTGGAGTAGGGGGTGAGGAGGAGATATTAACAATAATTGGGTGTGGAGTTGCTGAGAGCTTGATTGTGGGAGGTTTTCCTTTATCCAAAAAGGTTGTGAGAAAAGCACTCCCCACCTGTATTTGACAGCCTGTCATTGAATTCAATAGAGGAATGCCAATGAGACTTGTAACCGCATCATAAAGCTTCATGTCCTAACCTGCCCAATCAATGCAGCCTGGTTGTCCACACACCATCTGACTTCCAGTAAAACCATAGGACATAGAGTGGATGTAGACCATTTGCCCACTGAGTCTGCACTTCCATTCAATGGGCTCATGGCTAATTTGATATCTTGAACTCCACTTTTCTGCCTTATACCTATAAACCTTGATTCCCTTATGGACTTGAAATCTGTTTGTCTCAGCCTTGACTATAGTTAATGACCAAAAATCGAAAGCCCTCTGTGGTTTAAAAAAAAAGTTGATAGATTGACTGCTGTCTGAGAAAAAAATCTTATGTTTCTTTATCTTAAACGGGTGACTCTCCTTCCACTCAAGTCTCCTCTGGCTCTAGACTCTTCCCACAGGGAAACAACCTCTCTGCATCTACCATGCCAAGCCTATAAGGATCTTGTACATTTCAACAAGGTCTCCTCTCATTCTTCTGAGCTGTAGTGAGTGCAAGCCCAACCTCCTCAGGCTTTCCTCACAAGAAAGTCCCTCAGACCCAACATCAACCTAATGAACACTCTTTGAGCTGCCT
Organism: Chiloscyllium plagiosum; assembly: GCF_037043375.1. Taxonomy (NCBI): domain Eukaryota; kingdom Metazoa; phylum Chordata; class Chondrichthyes; order Orectolobiformes; family Hemiscylliidae; genus Chiloscyllium; species Chiloscyllium plagiosum. The sequence goes on along the minus strand of NW_028270153.1, from coordinate 47,097,734 downwards.
TCAATGCCAGTATATCTTTTCTTCCATAAGGGAACCAAAATAGTATTCTAGATATTGTCTGTCGAATGCCTTGTATAGTTTAGCAAGAGCTCCTTATTATAGTTCTAATATTTTATATTGGTATCTAAATGTTTTAAAACCTAAGGTGCATAGGTTGGAGGACAGTTTGGGTCAAGATGAAGTTTCAAAACTCTAACTTCCCACATAGTGTAAACTCATCAGATTTCCTTTTGAAGTAATGGTTCTATTGACTCTCCAGGAAGGACTTAGACTGAATCATCTCAGCTGTGTTGCGATAGATAATCCTTACAAGAGTAAAATTCAAGGTGCTGTAACACATCTTAATATTAGTAGATTGAAGAGGCGGCGGGGGAGGGGGGTGTCAAAATTGAGCCGGATTTCTAACCTTGTCAAAGTTTGACAATCCTTATCCTGGATATTTTGAACAAGGGAGGAATTGAACAGAAACCGAAATTGCTGGGAAAACTCAGCAGGTCAGATAGCATCTGTGGGGTGAAAGTGGAATTAATGTTTCGGGTTCAGTGACCCTTCAGAACAGTGAGAATGTGATCTGGCTTGAGCTGTAATTTTCCATAGAGTTTGGGTAGTTGTTTGAAGCTTACTGGATTAAGGCTTGTGCATGTTTGGGTGAAGCACTGTATAGTTACTAGAGGGTTCCTGAAATCCATTTTAACATGGGTTTACATGTCTTTGAGATGCAGAAGGGAGAAAAGAAAAAGAAATGTTCTGTGGTTATATCATTTCCACTGAAGCGTATCTGATTTGTTAATTATAAATTGGAAACCACACCAAATATGTTCTACCACATTTGCATTTGTAGCCCAAAACTAATTGGTCACACCTTCTTCTGTATTTACATAAACGTTCATATATTTAGTACACTCACCAGTACCTGGATGTTTATGTGACAAGATATATTGTGATCTGTTTTGTTATCAGAATTTATTCTTTCTGATCTCTGTAGTATACGTGTTAACCTGGACATGGGAAAGATGGTCTACAGCTTGATGATTAGGAAAGACTCTAAAATTCCTGGCACATTGGTACGGGCCAGTACCATTCCAGAGCAGCTTGGGAGAATATCTTATGTACTCACAGACAAGACAGGTAATGGCTATCTTTTTGGGATTGTACTCACGCACTTGCCATGGAGAGGCTGAAAAGAGGGTTCAATAATATGATGCGAAGGAGAGCAGTGTTTAGTTGGGAATTGAAAAGCTGGGGCTCTTCATCAAAGCACAAAACTTGATGCTCAAGACTAAGAGGCTTTGAAAAAAAGTTTGGACCAGCTTCTATTTCCATTACTCAGTGAGTCAATAATTAATGGCCATAAAGTTAAGATCATCTTCAAAAGAATAGATTAAAAAAAAATACTCAGAGGTAGGACATGAAATTTTGTATCAGCAGCAGAGAAAGCAGGATCTGTAAAAATGCAAGAAACTTTGAGACCAAAGACATAAAAGGGACATGAAGGATTAGGTTATGTTAAAAAGCCTTTCAGAGCACTAGTACGGGCACTTCAGACTGAATGGCCTCCTCTGTGCTGTACAATTGTGTGACTTAGATTCATTCTTAGCTTTCATGTTATAAGTCGTAGCATCCTGTACCACCCCAGCAACTTTCTAATAATAAGCTGTCTGCCTCAGAAGAAGTATTGAATAAAATCTGAGACAAAATAAACATAGATGACAGAGCAATTCCCAAAGGAAGTGATATACTTCATTTCTTCTTTCTGTTGATTATCCTGAAATCACCCTCTTCCCTTCTTCCTTTGGATAGTTTTTTAGTTTGTGATCACTAGACCAAAATATTATTTCAGGCTCGAATGTTGTTGTTTTAAAGACAGACAGACAGAATTTCCCTTTTATGTTCTAGGGTGCTGTATATCCTTCCATAGTAAACTAATGAAGTTACTCTTCAATGACTAGATCACAATTTTAAACATTTTGAGCTTAGAGAAGCCAAAGTGAGTGACGAAAGGATGATGGTGTTCTATACTTTCCCATCTTGAGGGGAAGTAGTCAAAAAAAACCTGCTGCTTCTCAATTCTTCTGGCAAATAAGGAGAGGAAATATGCTCTGAATGGTAAAGCATTAACAGAAGAAGAAGCATAAACACCTTTAGAGATTCAGATTTACTGATCTTTTAATGGAGGGAATAAGTTGATGAGACTGAAAAAATGGATATAGTCCATTTGATGTTAGAAACAAATCATTGGAAGTCTAAGACAGAAAAACATCTTCAATTCGGGCTACATTCAATTCTAAAAAGATGTCAACGTACCAGAGAGGAAATACACTAAGGTGGTACTAGGGATAAGGTTTTTCTGACATAACTGTGTTCTGGGGCTGGATTTTCAATACAGGGTTGGAGACCTGTTGCCTCAATGACATTCCATCACCCAATGTGGTGGTGCTTATTGTAGAATTCCCTAATTGGGCCAGTGGCAACGTCAGCAGCCAATCAGTGCTGATAGTATCTGGACCTTGAGTACAATCTAAAAGGCAGAAAGCAATCATAACTCCGCTTGCTGTTGCCTTACAGATTGAAGTGAACAGGAGAGCAGAAGGCCCACTGTGTATACAAGTGGCTCATGTGATTAATTCTTAATAGCCCTGTGGACATTTAGGGATGAGCAATAAATGCTGGCCAAATGAGCAATGCCCACATCCTCATAGAATTATATTACCAATCCCCTGACATATATCCCACCCAGATCACTCCCACTACCCCATCCCTGCATTTCCAATGGCTAACCCACCTAGCCTGCACATTCTAGGACACTATGGGCAATTTAGCATGGCCAATTCACCTAACCTGCACATCTTTGGACTGTGGGAGGAAACTGGAGCACCCAGAGGAAACCTGCGCAGACCGGGAGAGAACATGCAAACTCCACATAGCCAGTCGCCCGAGGGTGGAATCAAACCTGAGTCCCTGGCGCTGTGAGGTAGCAATGCTAACCACTTTTTGAAAAAAAAATGTGTATAATGGCAGAGGCTGGCATTCCCTTTGTCTTCCTGCTACTGTCACAAGGTGGTGGACAGTCATCCAACCCTCTGACCAATTAGGCCGTTAATGCAGGCCCCCTCCCCTCAGCATCTGGGAGTTTTGCCACACGAAGAGACTATCAGATCGGTTTGGGAGGGGCTGAAATCCTGAATGCAAATGCAGGGGATATAATCCTGTTTTCCAATCAGGTGAGCACAGTATCATATGAAATGGTGTTAATTCCTCACCCTGCCCTCCTCCCATAGATAAATAATCTGCAAATGATAGTTTAGGTTCACACGTGAAATCAGTTGGGCAAATTTGCTGGCACTGTGTCACTAAGTGGATAAACAATGAGGTAGAGAAACATGACTTTCTATACAGTCCTTAAGGTCGGAGCACCATGGGATCACAGAATTGTCACATGCAGAAGGTGGCCATTTGGCCCATTGTATCTGCACTTGCTCTCTAAAGAGCATTATGCCTTAAGACAGGAACTAAGCTGCCATTCCATAAATTTCAAAATCTCTATCTTATTTTGGTCTTTCTCTCCATTTTACAGGAACTCTTACAAAGAATGAGATGCAGTTCAGACGTCTTCACCTGGGAACGGTATCTTATGGGTTGGATTCTATGGATGAAGTAGAAAGCCACGTTTTTAGTGCATATACACAGGTAATCCATGTCCAAGTGACTAGTTGTTACTCGTACCACTTTCTACTCAGACTAATAATTTAATATAAGCTCCGATTTCCATCACTTAGTCTAGGAACAATGCAATTCTAAATTCCTTTCAGTGATTAAGTTATTAAGTCCAAGGTCTCATTGAGTTTAATACAATCCTTTGTATTTTTTGCATGATTACTTAGACAGATTATCATGATGTTTCATTTCTGAATTCATATATTATCAAAAAGAATCCCTTATTCAAATGTCATCACAAATAAATAATTCATTTATAGTTATTTGACTGTATTTTACAGCCTGAGAAGATTGCACTTCTGTGCAGCACATCGACAAGGTAGATTTTGCTTGAAACATACCAGAAGTGTGTTTATCTGCTTGTTTGTGATATATAGAGTTTGTTGTAGAGAGCAGGAGAAGCTCATATCTGCTGAATTGTCCAAAATAGCAGATTGGATCCTGCTTTAGCAACATGTTCCAGATACTTAGTGTGGAAACAGGCCCTTCGGACCAACAAGTCCACACTGACCCGCCGAAGCGCAACCCACCCAGACCCACCTAACACTACGGGCAGTTTAGCATGGCCAATTCACCTAACCTGCACATTTTTGGACTGTGGGAGGAAACCAGAGCACCCGGAGGAAACCCACACAGACACTGGGAGAATGTGCAAACTCCACACAGACAGTTGCCTGAGAGGGAATTGAACCCGGGTCTCTGGCGCTGTGAGGCAGCAGTGCTAACCACTATGCCACTGTGCCGCTCGGGATTGTGGGTGATGGTATCAGGAATATGATTGGACACTGCTATGATTCATAGCCATTTGTTTAGCCTGATTTTATCAGAAATTGGTAAAGGGTTATTTTCAGTGAGTTTTATGGAAGGTTTTTCTCTATGACCCTGGTGGATTTTCTGATGCTACTTCCCAAACATGCCACAGCATCAATGTTCCTTGCCCCTACACCGCCCTGCTCATCTTATTCTCCCACTTGCAACACCATGCTGTACATTGCCAGGACATCCTGGGATTCCTGGCACCATGCCATATTTAAAGGCCAGACATGTACTCAGTCTTGTGCCAACAGTCTATAGCTGTCTCACACTGTTCTTGTCCATTGCCCTAGATGAATGGGATAGCAAGAAATTGGAACTCTACTTTGCTGACGGAGACCTGGACATTCTGCTTGATAGGCAGTGTAAGCAGTGACTGCTCATTGAGCATGCCCTGAGATGCCAGTGACTAGTGTCCATGATGGAGGGCTGGAGGAGTTAGTGGCAAGCTGGTTACTGCTCTGATTATTATGCTGGGAATTTTCATGCAGTGAGTGGGAGAACGGGAAGCTGCATGTCAATGAGGTGGGACAACATCATAATGTGGATGATAGTGCATGTAAGTAAGCCTCTCTCGTGAGAATCTGAGCTCATTGTTCAAAATTTGATTGGAAGATGGGGCTTTCTGCTCCCGACATCAGGAACCTTCTTGCTGCTGATCTGCAGTGACTCTCCCAACCTCTTGCTTTTCCCCACATCATTCAGTGGCTGAGAAGACTCTGCCTCATGCTTTGTTTAGATTCATACATCAAGCAAAGGCAAAATTCCAGAACGTGCTTGACATTGGTACCTGTGAAGCTATATCCAGCCATGAATGAATTCTTTGAAACGGAACAGAAGAGAAAGGAAGTGCAATTTATTGGCAAGGCAAATACAAATGTGGAACCATCTGACTCGTGGATCAACCTTCAGCCCTTAGAGCAACTTTCACTCCATAATGTCCCATTGCCAGTGGGTTCTATTCCAGTTTTTGTACATTATCCAAACCTTTGCTTTATCATTTTAATTCCAGCTCATTTTAACTTATTGCATTTGCTATATAATACGTTTAAGCCCTTTCTAAAAGCATCTATATTTTTGTGAAGTCAATTTGTTGCTGCACCTATTGTGAAGTCTTCAGGCAATTAAAGCGAAACTTTGATAATTTAATCTGGTTGTCATTCACTCATGTTAGTCTCTCCTTCCTAAAAAAAAAAAAATCTTTTGATCTTAAAATAGATTGTTCCCAGAGTCAGACTACCCAGGGTGAGTCATTTGATGATGCCCCATTTATCTCTCCACTCTGGAGGCTTCCTGCCTCTATTCCTGATGAAGGGCTTTTGCCCGAAACATCAATTATCCTGCTCCTCGGATGCTGCCTGACCTGCTGTGCTTTTCTAGCACCACTCTGATCTAAACTCACATTTCAATACTGGTTCTTTAAGCTATGCAACAGAACCTTTTATTCTCATAAGATAACACTCCTATCCAATATTTTTGTTAGCAACCTTTACTTCTTTCGTCCCATTAACCTTTCCCTGTTCACTTTTGCTAGAAACATTTGTTCCAGACTAGTATGTGTATTCAGGGACATATGTCACTCTGCAGTGCCTTACTGGATTAGTCTTTATTGAAGTGTTGAGCCCTTGTGGTGATTGTTGGCTGTTTATTTGGCTGCAGAGTCATCACAGCCAGCCAGATTGTGACTTCCTCTAAATCTCACAAATGCTCAACATTTGAGTTTGCTGGATGCTGGTCAAAGGCTAGTTTTCATCTTTCTTGGCACATTCAGGTCACATGTCAAAGCATGACACTGCACCCAAAATGCTATGCTTTAGCACATTTAGTAAATCATCGACCCTTTTCGATCATTCCACTGTAGCTTGCTGAGCTGTGGTGAGAGCCACTTCTTGCTTTTCACAGTAGTGAAAAAAAATTATTTCAAACGTTCAGATTTTGGGCTGCATCACTCTTGGTGATTCAAGTATTGGGAATTTAGAAAATGTCTACCTAATGTTCACCTGTGGCAACTTTATTATAACATTAAATGGATTCGAATCATAAAACACTATCCAGTTTCCCTGAACAACGAGGGACCACTGAGGAGTTTTATCCTTCTAACTAATTAAGCTGGCAATGTATTTTCCACTTCATTCATATAAAATGCACCGGAGCTGCAAATGTTTGCTGCTGTCTGGCTGGCTGAGATTTTAATAGGATCATGCATCTTCCATTAATCTTGCAACAAACAAAAACTATCAAGACTACTGTCAGACTGAACTATTCTAAAATATGAGCTATAATTGATCAAAGTTCAACATGTTTTGTTTAGAGCTGTAGGCACAAGTATTTGAATTCAAGTTTGCTCTTGGTACCAATGACGACAAGTAGATCATGGACAGACCTCTGTACCTTTTAAAACACTTAACCAATCTTCAGTCTCCTGCTTCTTCTCAAGAATTTTCAGAAACCATTTTTTTGATCTGCCGGGCTGTGGATAACATTGGCACTAAGGATGTTGGGTCACGTCAATGGGAACTGAGTGATTAACTCGATCAAGTGAGAATGGTCGGTTTACCTTCCCTGAAGAACAGTCGGACATTAATGGTTACTTTGTCACTGTTACCTTCCCTGATCGAAAATAAGTTAAATTCTATACCCTTTGATGATCCTTTTGGAGCTGAAGATGAGGTGTTCCATCCTATTAACTGTGATGACAACATGTAGTACTCAACTGTTTTAAAAGAGGAGGTTGAGCAATTCATCAACTTCACCAACACATTCCACCCTGACCTTAAATTTACCTGGACCATCTCTGACTCCTCCCTTCTCTTCTGGACCTCTCCATCTCCATTAGTGACGACCAACTTGACACTGACATTTTTTACAAACACACCGACTCCCACAGCTACCTGGATTACACCTCTTCCCATTCTATCTCTTGCAAAAATGCCATCCCGTATTCCCGATTCCTCCGCCTCCGCCGTATCTGCTCCCAGGAGGACCAGTTCCACCATAGAACACACCAGATGGCCGCCTTCTTTAGAGACCGCAATTTCCCTTCCCACGTGGTTAAAGATACCCTCCAACGCATCTCGTCCACATCCCGCACCTCCGCCCTCAGACCCCACCCCTCCAACCGTAACAAGGACAGAACGCCCCTGGTGCTCACCTTCCACCCTACAAACCTCCGCATAAACCAAATCATCCGCCGACATTTCCGCCACCTCCAAAAAGACCCCACCACCAGGGATATATTTCCTTCCCCACCCCTTTCCGCCTTCCGCAAAGACCGTTCCCTCCGTGACTACCTGGTCAGGTCCACGCCCCCCTACGACCCACCCTCCCATCCTGGCACTTTCCACCGCCACTGCAGGAACTGTAAAACCTGTGCCCACACCTCCTCCCTCACCTCTATCCAAGGCCCTAAAGGAGCCTTCCACATCCATCAAAGTTTTACCTGCACATCCACCAATATCATTTATTGTATCAGTTGCTCCCGATGCGGTCGCCTCTACATTGGGGAGACTGGGCGCCTCCTAGCAGAGCACTTTAGGGAACATCTCCGAGACACCCGCACCAATCAACCAAACTGCCCCGTGGCCCAACATTTCAACTCCCCCTCCCACTCTGCCGAGGACATGGAAGTCCTGGGCCTCCTTCACCGCCACTCCCTCACCACCAGACGCCTGGAGGAAGAATGCCTCATCTTCCGCCTCGGAACACTTCAACCCCAGGGCATCAATGTGGATGTCAACAGCTTCCTCATTTCCCCTTCCCCCACCTCATCCTAGTTTCAAATTTCCAGCTTCACACTGTCCCCTTGACTTGTCCAGACTTGTCCGACCTGCCTGCTCCTTTTCCACCTATCCACTCCACCCTCTCCTCCCTGACCTATCACCTTCATCTCCTCCCCCACTCACCCATTGTACTCTATGCTACTCTCTCCCCACCCCCACCCTCCCCTAGCTTATCTCTCCACGCTTCAGGCTCTCTGCCTTTATTCCTGATGAAGGGCTTTCGCCCGAAACGTCGATTTCGCTGCTCGTTGGATGCTGCCTGAATTACTGTGCTCTTCCAGCACCACTGATCCAGAATCTGGTTTCCAGCATCTGCAGTTATTGTTTTTACCTGTTTTAAAAGAAGTCAGGATTTATAGCTCAGTATTTGAAGATAAGTTTTATTTCCATTAATGCACTTCATATAACTGGAAAGCAATCTAATGTTGGTCTAAAGAATGATACTTACTGTAAAATGTGGGTTATGGTTGTGTTTGATTTTAGATTACCAGTATGCTTTATTAAGTTTGTAGATAGCTAGCAAAGTTGGAATTAAAAAGCTGTGTAAGACCCAACCAAAGTTGTCATTATACCCACTAGATATTGCTTACAAAAACAAATTTGATGTCACTTGAAAAATTGGCTAAAAATTAGACACACAGCCAACTTTACTAGTGTATTTGTTCACCACCGAATTTCTGCCAACATGTTTTCTTTAATTATTTGCTTCGTTAAGCTACAGTGACGTTTCTATTCTCCATTAAATAAATCCCTTGCTTGGATTGTGCTTTGTTATTTAGAAAACACTTTTGTAGTCGGTAGTTCTGTGTTTTGATAACAAGAGACCTTTTGTGCAGTTATATTTCATTATGCAGATTAAGAGAGTCAGAGTACAGATAAATCAGGCAGAATAACAAATGTAAAGGTGCTCACTTTTTTTTTTATGATTAGTATAATAATGGTTAATGTAATCTCGGGACAAATTGCAAATCCAGATCAATCTAACTTGTAGATGATAGCTTTTTGCTATTTTCAAATAGCAAAGCTCTTGCAGTGTGTTTTCATTATTCTTTGCCCCATCTCAACAATGGTGAATTCAAAGCATATATCAAATTCAACTGGGATTATTTTCTTTTCTAGCCAGTGGTTTCACAAGATAAGCCCCCTTCAACAGCTCCTAAGATACGTAAAACTGTCAGTGTCCGTGTCCATGAAGCAGTGAAAGCGATCGCATTGTGCCATAACGTTACACCCGTCTACGAGTCTCATGGGCCTGACTCAACTGATCAAGCTGAAGCTGAGCAAAACTATGAGGACGCATGTCGGATTTACCAAGCAGCCAGTCCAGATGAGGTTAGTCCCTTCTCATTTATTAATGTGCATGATATCAAAGTCCATTTGCTAAGAGTTATGCTTTGCATTCATTTTTCATTAGTAATATTCTTCATATGTTCAGAGGCTCAGCTTGTTACTTCTGAAACTGATGCTTTGCGTGATTTTTGTTAATCGCTAAATGGTATAAAATGGAAGGCCACAACCCTGTAGGCCTGAATAGATACATGTTTCACATTCTCCATGGGATGCATTTCTAGATGCTGCTTTTTAATTTCTTTTCATCAGGGACACTGACAATCTGAACCTGATTGCATTATGGTGTCTGAGAGCCGTTTCAAGTTGCTGCTGCTTTTTTCCTCCTCCAGGTTTGTTCAAGATTGCAGTGCTCACTTTTTTTGATAAGAATAGTGATAAGTCTGTTGATAAATGGAATAACTTGTGTTGCTGGTGTCAGAAGTTGAGATTGTGGCATATTTGACAGTGTTGAGGGGTTGCTCCTTAATGGGGACAGTATGAGCCATGACTAGCTGCTGAGATTTCACAATGGATTTCCTTCTCAGGACAGATATCTGATTACTTTATGCTGAAGTTGCACTTGTCCAGTTTCAGGCAAATATTCCATGTCGTGCGATGAATTTATAATTCACATCTGTCTAACGATTCTTTTGGCATTAAAATTGCTTTGAAAAATGATAATTTTGAACTCTGGTAGATTGTTGTAACTGTCCAAGCATTTTGTTTGAATTAAAGATTTATGTTGGGATTTCAGTACTATAATGTAATTTGCATATTTTAAATGAGAATTTGTTTTTCCAAAGCTAGAGCTAAATCTTGATTCCATTTAAGTAACAATTCTATCCGTTACTGTCCTTAATGATACTATGGTTTTTAATTAAATGCACTTCATGGTTGGCTACTTATTTGGTTTTAGAATGCATGCAGTACAAATGTTATTTTATGAAAAGTCTTCGTAAAATTTACAATTTCAGCTTTAATAGAGTCATCGAGATGTACAGCATGGCAACAGACTTTTCGGTCCAACTTGTCCATGCCGACCAGATATCCCAACTCAATCCAGTCCCACCTGCCACCACGCGGCCCATATCCCTCCAAACCCTTCCTATTCATATACCCATCCAAATGCCTCTTAAATGTTGCAATTGTACTAGTCTTCACCACTTCCTGTGGTAGCTGAATGTTATGAGTAAACCAAACTGTGTTGCTACCCAAAAAATAAAAGCTGTAGAAACTCTATATAACTCCTATTCGTAATCAGTGGTACTAAAATTCAGCTCATTATGCATTTCATTGATAGTATACAAGAGAGAAATAACAAACATAATGTGTTGTGGGCTTAAGATTCCATGGTGATCTTATTTTTAATGCATATGCTTCAAATAATAATTTGTTGCACTTGGGGTACATACAAAAATGATTTTGAAAAATAGTGCCCAATTTGCAGACAGAACACTGGGAAGAAATTTACTACTACTAACTTGCAATAAATGGAATCTTGATAAGATATCAATAGGAAAAGTTACATAGCTTTTATTATGTGTAACTAATTGATCAGGAGGTGATGATAATGCTTTAGTCTCCATCAGGATCAAGAGCCAGTTTCCTCTCTTCCCTCCCTAAGACTACATGACAATGTCAGATTGGGTAAAGCTTAATATGGTCTCCAAAATTAAACCTTTCAGAATCATAATGTTATTCAGTAATATCTTGTTTAATTAGTTTTCAGATGCTGAAAACTGGTGCACCAATCATTGTGTGCCCAAATTAGGAAGTTGGAAATTTAACAAACAGAAAACTGAATCTCAAACATCATTTTCATGATTGTAGCAATGTTTTCCTGTGGCCAGCATTAATATTAGTTGTTTGCCTGATTATCAGCAGTTTGCTTGTTAAGTCCTAGGAAGGACAGAAGAAATGTAAAGGGAATATTTGAGGGATAGAAGCAGTCATTGAAAATGAAGGACCATCATTATGCATAAAATCCCTGCAGTGTAGAAGCAAGCCACTTATATATTTTATTAAGTTAAAAATCACACAACACCAGGTTATAGTCCAACAGGTTTAATTGGAAGCAGACTAGCTTTCGGAGCGACGCTCCTTCATCAGATGAATCCAGTTGCTTCGTTCAGGTGAAATGCATGTGATTTTATATTGTGCTTGTACAACTGAGACTCAGAGTCTTCTCACCAACTCATCTGAGCATTTCCTGGCAGTTTTACAGTTTACTTCTAGCTGGTTATGGAAATAACTCTTTTGTGCTAAGATAGGTATATCACATGACACCAGTGTTACCTTTCTGGTTTCTCAGACTCTGATGTTCACTGAACAAACTCTGGGCATCAACATAGGATGCGTTCTTCCTTCTAACTCCGAACATTAAAACTAGCTGTAAGAATATATAATTTCATGGAAATATTATTAAAATATATAAGACAAAGTTCTTTGTAGTTAGAAGGAAGGGAATCATTTGATTTGATTTGAATATTTAAAAAGTCATGTGGAAATGAGTCATCTAATGCCCTGTAATGTCTGCGATGGTGAGAAGAACCTGCCTCAGCATCTGATCTATTCCGATGATTCAGAATGCACTTGCTGGTTTAGCACTGCTTGTCCAAAGGGATTACTTTAATATAGGGCCTTTCAGCTCAGAGGGCAGCTGTGACTTCTTCTTCCTCCTTGCTTTTATTCTGTGTAAATTAAATCAACTCTGAAGCCAGAGGGAAGTTGGTGACAAGGTCATACTTTGAGAGAGGTAAAAGTACCCTTGGACATTTGAATGTTTGTAGATGCAATTCTGTATCGTAGACCACAACATACAAGTTAACCCAGTCTGTATCTTTTCAGTTTTTTGGTCCCAAAACTTATATATTATCTGTAATTGAGTATAACTTGTTCATATTCAACCATGACATAGCTATACTTGCATTTGTAGTCAACCTCAACTTTTCACCCCTACCTAAACGGATGTTTTACTCACCAGTACCATATAACTGGATGCAAGGGATCAATCAGGCGATAGACTTGCACACGTCTTTGCAATGCATTCTAAGACGTGGCCACACAGAGCAGACATGTGGCAAATGACAAATATAGTGACCACCCACACCCAGGCTGGCGGTTCACGTTTTATATGTAATGTATAAATTGATTCCTGTTTTTGGAGAGAATCTTTGAGGCTTTAAAGGTCAACTTACACATCAGTATCTTCAGTATTTATTTTTTGTTTTAATGTACTGTCAGTAAAGTACCAGATACAAATATTATGTGATTGGTAGTAAAAAAACAGAAGATTTCTCAATGCACTGAGCCTTCTCTTTAAAGTTGGATATAAATCAGTACAGGAAAAGTATTTGTCAATTCAGGAACACCCAGAAGAGCTTGTTGTTCACATTCTAGGACGGACAAGTGGTGATGAATACCAAACTGCTTTTTTTTTCCTTCTGCTAAGCCATCTAGCAGTGACAGGTCAGGAATATGATATCTCCTTAGTGTTCCAACTAAATTACAGTGAAATCATAATAGTGCCATTCCTGCTTGACGCCAGCTTGCATTTAGCAAGAGAGCTTCAATGCTCTGATTTCAGTGATGGATGACAAGACAGGAAGGAGTTGTGTTAGTGGTCTGAGGAGTGCAAAGGTCAGGAACTGGATTGTAAAAGTTCATTGAGTGTTAGGTGCCCTTTCAAATCTTCGGCACCGCTGGGTCAAAGGTGAGAGACTGGGTTTGATCTTTACGATAATTTATTGGAGAAGGTGGCCATTTTCTGTATTAAAGGAAAACTGCTATCAAGGACATTAAAAAGGATTGTACAAGAATGTGATTTGTTTGATAGTCATTATTTGTGCCCCCTTTATTACAGCTGCTTTATTAAAGCAGTTAACTGAATGTGGATATCCAAGGCATGTTTAAAAGTATCTGTTCAATTCAATAGTTTCTCACACACAAGGTATTTTCTGCTCTCCTTTAATATTTTTTTGATAGCATTGTCATGTACATAACTGTTACACTAGTGTGAGTGTAATTGACAACCATCTACCTGGTTTCTACGGTGATGTTCGGAAGCTACTCATTGGGTCCTGTTTGGGGGGACAGTCTTGAATAATATTTCCCCAACTGCTTCTCCTCCTTCCAGTGAGGATGTTCTTTGTGTTTAAGTAGTGACCCATAAGTCAATAGCACAAGTTACAACTTATTCTCTGGCGCTGTTTATTTCAGGAAGTCTGAAGTGAATGGACGACTGAATGGACCCATTTTTGTTAGAAATGTTTCAAAAATATGACTTAAATAATCATTTCTCACGACTATTCTCTGCTCCTTTCCCTATCTCCTCTGAAGGTGTTGGCTTATTTCCTAGGTAATTGTCACCCTCCTGTATTTTGCTCAGTTAATCATTCCATACATATGAATAATGGGATTGAGTAAAAGCAGATGATTTTATCATTGGGAGCATCACAGCCAAAGTTGATTCCATTCACGTTTATCATCAGCCCAGCCCTCACTGGCATGTGAAATAATGAGAAATTTGGGAGAATGTGGTAGGAACAATTTAATTCTCAACATTTGAGGAAACTATCATTGTCCCCCTAAAGGTTTCAATGACAAGATGCAAATTCCACCTCATTTCTGTGCAGTGATTTTCCCAGATACTGACATCGATTCCGAACTTGAAATTCTGATCAGATAACTAATGGCTAGAGGTGATGGTGTTTTCTGGGCCTCTGTCATTCCCAATTATCTTATGCTTTAGTTGGCTGGTTTGTGATGCAAAATCACACCAACAGCTTGGATTCAATTCCTGCACTAGCTGAGGTTACTGCAAAAGATTTCTTCTCCTCCAACGCTCCCCTTGCCAGAGATGTGGTGACCCTCATACCCTTGCTGCCAGTCACCCTCTCTCTATTGAGAGAGCAGTCGAATAGTTTAGTAAGACAACAGCTTTTATGTGCTTCTAGCATGGTTCAGGATTGCTTGTATCCTGCGTCCATGGGGGTTGCCAGCATTGGTGATGGGGATGAAGTTCAGCATATCACTATTTACTTGGTTGCCTGGACATGAAGATGTCGGTCTCTCCAATTGAGCGGACTTAAACCTCCTAATGTGAAATTCTTCTCATATGTCTGTAAGTCGATTTTCCTGCTCCTCGGATGCTGCCTGACCTGCTGTGCTTTTCCAGCACCACTTTGATCTAAAAACTGTATGTAAGTTATGGCAGGTGGAGACAAATGTCAGCCTGTCCTTGCCATTTCCAAACTATTCTGAGACTCTTGTTTCTCCTGCTACAAGATGACTGGAAGGATTGAGTGAGATAAAACTGTCTGGAAGAAGAGGAGCAGGATGGGTGGTGAGATGATCTGAGTGAGTAGAAGTGGAGAGGACAGGCAGGCTTAGTGGTGCAGTGCCAGAGTTAGAATAAGAATGGGATAGTCGAGACAGGTTGTTGGCACTATACCTTGCAAAGCACATTGCAGCACCCCTTTGACACTGCACTGATCTGGGTGGCTCTTTCTGACTGAGATTAGATTTAGATTAGATTCCCTACAGTGTGGAAACAGGCCATTCGGCCCAACCAGTCCACACCGACCCTCCGAAGAGTAACCCACCCAGACCCATTTCCCTCTGACTTATGCACCTAGCACTATGGGCAATTTAGCATGGGTAATTTAGCATGGCCAATTCATCCGAGTTGCACATCTTTGGACTGTGGGAGGAAACCGGAGCACCCGGAGAAAACCCACGCAGACACTGGGAGAATGTGCAAACTCCACACAGACAGTCGCCCAAGGCTGGAATCGAACCTGGGACCCTGGTGCTGTGAGGCAGCAGTACTAACCACTGAGCCACCGTGCTGCCCAAAAGCAGCAAGTTTTGATGCAGTGGGTTCCCTCTGGCGGTCTTCTTCAGTGAAGAAGATGGTTGTCCTCTGTACAACTTCATCCAGCAGGGCCTTCAGGTCTCTGATGGCTAAGTGGAATGCCAACTTGCCTTTCTCTGCTATCTCTTTCCAAAATGTCATATTGCAACACATTTGGCTCACAGCGTTATATTGGTGCACGGTTGGGGCTTAAATATGATGCCCAGAATATCTATACTGGAAAGCCCTGGCAGCAGTGAACACTTTCACCTCTGAATGCACAATTCCAAAGGATGCATGCAGTGGGAGCTGTTGGATAATTCCAAATGTGAACAGAAAAGACTACATGAGAAATGTTGCAATGGGGCATGGTGGGAAACTCTATGAAATTTCCTGAGGCTGACACTTATCCTTTGTTCTTGATGATTTCTTCTTGTGTGCTTAAACAAAACACAATCATCTTCCCAAAGGATTCTTCGCCTATAAGCAGCTTCACAGCCAAAGATTTGCTGTTTCCATTATTGGCCATGGCTTGTATCACTGAGTGTGGACCCTTACTTGGGCCCAGAACAACTTACAAAAGGATAGGGATTGACAGTCCTCAGCCTGTTTAGCCTGGTCCTGTTTTCTAATGAAACATTAGATGCGCCCGGTGCTGATTAGAAGCTCAGGCAGTGACCATTCCTGTAACCCAGGTCTACATGTGCCTAAAGTTGATCTTAAATGAGCCCAATGCACCTAAAAGTTCAAGGAACTGGGCAAAGCAGGAGCATTTGTCTAAATCCCAGTTTAAAAACTTGGGTCACTATCAGCATTTTTCTGTGCTGTTACCATTCTATTATTCTGTAAATTCAACTCTCTGGCATCAACATTTGTGACAAGTGTCAAGTCTCATTTCTTCAAGAATTTTATTAACTTTAGGAAGCTTTTAAAATGATGAATTTTAAGTTACTTCTTTCCCTGACTGTGTCTCTCTCGATCCAATCTATCCTAACATTTTATCTCTCTTCAATAATTAATTTGTGGTCCCTTCTTTGTTCATCATCCAAACAATAAATTTAGAATAGCGGAGATACCTATTGGTTCAAAAGTAAAACAATGCACGTGCTGAAATTCTGAAATAAGAAAGACTGCAGAAACCCAGTAGGTGGCTGATGTTGGTGTGGCCAATCAGGTTCCATACGCATATTTTGAGCTAAAGAATACAGGGGTAAATCTAACTCTTAGCAGAGACTACAAGATGTTCTATGACAGCAAGTTCTGGTCCAATATCTGATGAGATTGCTTATCGAGTCAGAGATGTAAAGCACAGAGGCCTTTTGGTCCAACTCATCCATGCTAACAAGATTTGCCAAAGTAATCAACTTCCATTTACCAGCATTTGGTCGATATCCCTCTAAACTCTTCCTGTGCATGTACCCATCTGGATGCCTTTTAAGCATTGTTATTGTACCAGCCTCCACCACCTTCTCTGGTAACTCATTCCACATGCACCTTTCTCTGCATGAAAAGGTTGCCCCTGAGGTCCCTTTAACATCTTTCCCTTCTCACTTTACACCTATGTACTCTAGGTTTGGGTGATGAAAAAAAGATGTTCAGCAAAAGTATTTCACCTTCAGTACAAACAAGTATTTTTTTATTTGATAGTGGTAAAGATACCTGATTCAGGTTTTATACTGGATTTTATCTGGTCAGATATATAAATATAGAACTCTCAAAGTCTTCCAAATTGTTCAATGCTTATTCTAAAGGAAAGTGTTTTCACACATATGTACTTATCCTTCTTTGGAAAATTTAAGTTTATTTTTTCCTTCCTCTCTCATCATAAACATTTGCCAACCTTTGCTATAAAATCTGACCTACATGCTAGTGCTTCAAAGAGCTTCAGTTGTTTAGGATATGCAAACAGATTCCTGTTATTTTATCACTCTGGTCCTTGGAGATTACCACAACTACCTTGCTTTCTTCCATAAACTTTATTTTTCAGAATTAGTAATTACAAGTCTTTTTGTTCAGTTATATGAAAGGTCAGGCAGAAGTTCCATCTAAGTGGTGTTATTGAGGTGGCTCATTGAATGACAAACTGCCTGACAGTATCTGGAAATTTATTGTTCTAAAGTCACACTTCCAGCAAGCAACTGAATCTGTCAGCACACCCATTCACTACTGCTTTTGTTGACTTGACATGATATTGTTGTACCTTGGAGTTGGAAACTGTCAGGTTGTAGGCTAAGGGTCAAAGATTTAAGCAAAGTAGACTAATGTTATTTATTAACAAAAGTCACCATGACCTGTAACTGGACCCAGTTTGTTCTTTCGAGTAAAGGGAGCTTTAGGAGTTTCAGTAGTGATGCCTATTCCACCATCTGAATGCTAATGGCTGATGTGGGGACTTTTGAAAAGAGGCTAAGTTAAATACACCTTTTAATCTTCTCAAATTCTAAAAATGTTTAAATGGAGTGTTTGTGTGAATTTTATGATATGATTGATCATTGGAACTGAGATTATAATAGAATATCTTTTTGAATATCTTCTGCCGTTCTAAACCCCACCTTTCTTTTACCCACATCAGTCTCTTCTCTGTTTCTCCTGCAAAGTGGATAGTGCTGCAGGTATCTTGATGCAGGTCACGTTGCCATGCATTCAGTCATTTGGTGCAATGAGTTTTATTTATTGTTTTGGCAATTTAACATTTCTATTAAAAAGTGATTCACTCAGTTGGCAATATGTAGGTCTGTTGGTTAACTGTTTACAATCTTTCCACCATTTCAAGCATGTCTTCCTGCAACATGTGACAGAAACAGAAACCAGTAGCATAAACTGAGTTGCAGATCCAAGCCTTAACTAACAACTGCTGCCTTCTGCAATAGGTTCCATTTGAACTGTCTCTGCAAGCGAGGAAACGGGAGACTGAAGTGGAAGAGCAGACAGCTGTTTGATTTTAGAGACCGTACCAAATCTCCAAGGCCAGACAGACTAAGTAGATGCCACTGAGGAAAACTGCGGTTCTGGGAAAATCCTGGGTGCTCTTACTCCAGCTTCAATGTCATGGTTGCTTTCAAATGCTGACTTGCAGTGTGGAGTCCTCATGGAGACTTACAAATCTTGGTACATTCTTAGGGTCACAGTCGTCATTTGGAATAGTGTTAAATACCCAAAATAAAATTTTCTTCTCATTGAAGAAAATATTTTCAACAAATTATTACAAAAGAAATAAATATAAAAATCTGATAGATGCAGTGAAAGTTGATTTCACAGGGCCTGTGGGTCATATGTTCCCTTGTTTAAGTGTTTTATCCAGTGAGTCTCGCTGACTGGCCTGTTTTTGCTTCCTATCAAAATAAACCAGCTCATTTTCATGTAGCACAGCCTCTCTTAATGGCTTATTTAGTGTCCCTAATTGTAAGGTATGGGAGTTTCAAGCAGACCTGGGATGGGATACAGCTCGTAATTAGTGCAATAATGTTTGCAAACTTGGATGTACCTCTTATCTTGACATTTTCTTTAGACCATGACTGTATTTTTTTAAATCAACATCAACTTCCATAAAAAGAAATTGTAACACAACACAGTAGAAATTTAGAAACTCTATTCTGGGAGACCGTCATTCCCCTCAGGACAGAGCCTTCTGATTGGGTCAGTGAACAGGCTCAGGAGGGTGTTAGCAGGTAGTGGGTTAGCCAGGTAAAGGGGATCTGAGTGAGTGCTGCAGGGGGAAGGAGCTAACTGGCTGGGTGGTGGGAGTAAGAAGTGGGTCAGTAAAGATGAATGTATAATAAAAGATCACTTTCTGAATTATTTGCAGAGTGGATAATTGAGCATTGTGACCATTGCAATGGGTGTTATCAGTAGTATTAACATTGGTGTTTGAAAAGCTAATTTCAAAATTTTAGTTGTGCAGGTTAGTTGAGATTTTGTTGTTTTGATTCTTTTCGACTGTGGATGAATTCCAGCATTTGGGGGGAGAGGTGGTCCTTTTGTTGTCTTGTTTTCTGGTGTCTGGCTTGTTAGCTAGCTGCACTCAGATACAGAGAATGTGCCCTTTACCTGTAACACAGGAGTTTCTAGGGGGTAGTTCTTTGGCTGTGACTTTATTAGCATGCTAATGCCGAAAACCAGGCTGGTGCACATCGGAACCTTAGCCCACTCAGTTCCACTTGCACACTCCACTAGAAGTGAGACTAGCTTGTATATCCACTATTGTTGGGTATTTTTTTTAAAGGGAATGTTTAAAAAAAAAAACAATATGTAGGGACTAGCTTGCTATTGGCCAGAGAATCTTCAGACCCTTGTTACTGAAGTAGCCTCTTTGGTCTCTCTCATATCTTTCCCCTGTCACCCTAAATCTGCGCCCTCTAGTTCTGGACTCTCCCATCCCACTGAAAAGATCTCTATTATCCTATCCATGCCCCCTCATGATTTTATCAACCTCTATAAGGTCAGCTCTCAGCCTCCAACACGCCAAGAAAAACAGCCCCAGTCTGATCAGCCTCTCCCTGTAACTCAGATCCTCTAACCCTGGCAACATCCTTGTAAATCTTTTCTGAACCCTTTCAAGTTTCACAACATTTTTCCGATAGGAAGGAGACCAGAATTGCACACAATATTCCAAGAGTGACCTAACCAATGTCCTGTACAGCCGCAACATGACCTCCCAACTCCTGTACTCAATACTCTGACCAATAAAGGAAAGCATACCAAACGCCGCCTTCACTATCCTATCTACCTGCGACTTCACTTTCAAGGAGCTATGAACCTGCACTCCAAGGTCTCTTTGTTCAGCAACACTCCTTAGGACCTTACCGTTAAGTGTATAAGTCCTGCTAAGATTTGCTTTCCCAAAATGCAGCACCTCGCATTTATCTGAATTACTACTTCAAAGAACTCAATCAAGTTTGTGAGACACGATTTCCCATGCACAAAGCCATGTTGACTTTCCCTAATCAATCCTTGCCTTTCCAAATACATGATAACCTGTCCCTCAAGATTCCCTCCAACAACTTACCTGCCACCGATGTCAGGCTTGTTAATCTGACTTTTCCTTAGAACCTTTCTTAAATCATAATAGCCAACCTCCAGTCTTCCAGCAGCTCACCTTACTATTGATGATATAAATATCTCAGCAAATGGCCCAGCAATCACTTCCCTAGCTTCCCACCGAGTTCTAGGTCCTGGGGATTTATTGACTTTTATGTATTTCAAGACATCCAGTGCCACCTCTTCTGTAATATGGAAATTTTTCAAGATGTCACCATCTATTTCCCCAGATTCTATATTTTCCATGTCCTTCTCCGCAGTAAATATTGATGCAAAATACTCATTTAGTATCTATCCCATCTCCTGCATGAGCTGCCTTGCTGGTCTTTGAAGGGTCCTATTCTCTCCCGAGCTACCCTCTTGTCCTTAATGAATTTATAAAATCCCTTTGGATTCTACTTAATTCTGTTTGCTATCTCATGTCCCCTTTCTGTCCTCCTGCTTTCCCTCTTAAGTATGCTCCCATTGCCTTTATACTCTATTGATGATTCATTTGATCTATCCTGTCTCTACCTGACATATGCTTCCTTCTTTTTCTTAACCAAACCTCAGTTTCTGTAGTCATCCAGCTTTCCCTGTACCTAACAGCCTTTCCTTTCACCCTAACAGGAATGTACTGTCTCTGGACTCTTGATACCTCATTTTTGAAGGCATCTCATTTTCCAGCCATCCCTTTACCTATAAATATTTGCCCCCAATCAGCTTTTGAAAGTTCTTGCCTAATACCATCAAAATTAGCCTTCCTCCAAATTAGAACTTCAACTTTTAGATCTGGTCTATCCTTTTCCATCACTATTTTAAAGCTAATAAAATTGTGGTCGCTGGCCCTAATGTGCTCCCTCACTGACACCTCAGTTACCTGCCCGGCCCTATTTCCCAAGAGGAGGTCAAGTTTTGCACCTTCTCTAGTAGGTATATCCACATACTGAATCAAACATTTTCTCGTATGCACTTAACAAATTCCTGTCCATCAAAACCTTAACACTATGACAGTCCAAGTCTATGGTCGGAAAGTTAAAATCCCCTACCATAACCACCCTATTATTCTTACAGATAACTGAAATCTCTTTAACAAGTTTGCTTCTCAGTTTCCCTCTGACTATTGGGGGTCTATAATACAATCCCAATAAGGTGATCATCCCTTTCTTATTTCTCAGTTCCACCCAAATAACTTCCCTGGATGTATTTCCAGGAATATCCTCCCTAATACAGCCGTAATGCAAAAGCATTATCAAAAGCACCACACCCCCTCATCTCTTGCCTCCCTTTCTATCCTTCCTATAGTATTTATATCCTGGAACATTAAGCTGCCAGTCCTGCCCATCCCTGAGCCACATTTCTGTAATTTCTATGATATCCCAGTCCCATATTCCTAACCATGCCCTAAGTTCATCTTACCCCAGTGAGTTATTTAATTGTCCACCACAATTCATGACTGGGTATGCTATAACTTCAGAGCTTAGATCTGATCTACTGATAGTGGAATTGCTTGTCTGTTGCCCACTGCTTATGCTGTTTGTTATGCAAGTAACCAGTATTGTAGCCTCATCAGTTTGACACCTCAATTTTAGATTTGCCTGGTGCTGCTCCTGGCATGCCCTCCTGCACCCTCCACTGAACCAGGGTTGATCCTATGGCTTGGGAGTGATAGAGTGCCAGGCCGAAGTTTACAGATTGTATTTGAGCACAGTTAGAATAGAATAGTTATTTATTGTCATTTGTGTTTTTTTAACAAAAAATACAGTGAAATGTGTTTAAGTCACCATATTATGGTGAAAGTGAGGACTGCAGATGCTGGAGACCAGAGTTGAAAAATGTGTTGCTGGAAAAACACATTTTCCAGCAGGCCAGGCAGCATCCGAGGAGCAGGAGAATCAACTTTTCGGGCATAAGCCCTTCTTCAGGAATGAGGCTGGTGTGCCAAGCAGGCTGAGATAAAGGGTAGGGGAGAGGGAATTTGGGGGAGGAGCGCTGGGAATACGATAGGTGGAAGGAGATGAGAGTGAGGGTGAGGGTGATAGGCCGGAGAGGGGGTGGGGGCGGAGAGGTCGGGAAGAAGATTGCAGGTCAAGAGGGCGGTGCTGAATCCGGGGGTTGGGACTGAGATAAGGTGGGGGGGAGGGGAAATGTGGAAGCTGGAGAAATCTACATTCATCCCGTGTGGTTGGAGGGTTCCTAGCTGGAAGATGAGGCGCTCTTCCTCCAGGCATCGTGTGGTCAGGGTCAGGCGATGGGGTCAGGGTCATGTCCTTGGCGGAGTGGAAGGGGGAGTTAAAGTGTTCAGCCACAGGGCGGTTGGGTTGGTTGGTGCAGGTGTCCCAGAGGTGTTCTCTGAAACGTTCCGCAAGTAGGCGGCCTGTCTCCCCAATGTAGAGGAGATCACATCGGGTGCAACAGATACAGTAAATGATGTGTGTGGAAATTCATCTGCCCCTCGGATGTTGCCTGGCCTGCTGTGTTTATCCAGCACCACATTTTTCAACCATACTATGGCACCTATCTTAATAACAGAAGGCATAGATAAGCAAAACATTTTAAAATTAAGACAAAGTCCATCTTCTTTCAATTCACGGCTCCTGGGTTCTAGATAGTACTAATGCAGAAATCCGTCGCTGAAGAAGACGACCTCCACCATAATACAACGCCGAAAGTCGCTGCCAAAGCAATCCATCCAAGCCACTCACTGGAATCTCAGGCCGCAAGATTCCACAGAATCCACAAGCCTCACCGATTCCAGGCCAGAAGACATAGTAGGAGCTGCCTGAAGGGATGCTGGGCCAAAACCACCCCATCGCCGAACTGCCGCTAACCTGAAACAATGAAATCCTGGGCCGTGCCACCGAACATGTCAAAGTAGACTAATATCTGACGTGGCCACAATGGCAATGAGTAACCGCTATTGCAACCACAGCAGCTGCATGAAACATCCCTCTTCCACCAAAGCCACGGCTGACGGCCCACAGAATCATGAACTTTCAATCTTAAGTTACGAGATCTGTTTGAAATCCATCCTGTTTAGCACAATAGTATTGCCATACAGCATGATGGAGTGCATCCTCAGTATGAACTGAGGAATTTATCTCCACATGGATTGTGGCAGTGGCTGCTCCTACTAATATTGTGGGCAGCTGCATCAGTCTCAGACCAATTGGTGAGGATGAGGTCAAGTATGTCTTACCCTCTTGTTCTCTACCCACCTGCCACAGAGCCAGTCTAGCAGCTATATCCTTTAGGACATGACCAGCTCAGTTCGTAGTGTTGCTGCTGAGGCACTCTTGGTAATGGACATTGAAGTCTCCCACCCAGAAGCATTTTGCACTCTTTTTCAGTGATTCCTCCAAGTTCTATTTGATGTGGAAGAGTACAGATTTATCAGATGACCGGTAGGGGTAATTAGCAAGAGATGCCTTGCCCATGTTTAATCTCATACCATGAGGCTTCTTCAATTTTGAGGACTCTCCGGGCAACTCTCACCCAACTATGTTCCATAGTGCCATCACTTCTGGACAGGACATGTACAGGGATAGTGATGCTGGTGTCTGAGACATGGTCTGATAAGTATGATTTTGTGAGTGTATCTATGTCAGCCTGTTGTTTGGTCTGTTAAACTGCTCTGTGAATGTTGGTGCTAGCCTGTAGATGTTAGTAAGGAGAACTTTGCAAGGTGAACAGGGCTGAGTTAGCCATTGTCATTTCCAGTACCAGTTAGTCCAGTCAGTTTGATTTCTTTTAAGATCTTATGCTGGTTTGATATAACTGGGTGACTTGCTCGGGCCATTTCAAAGGCAGTTAACACACACACACATTTTGTGTGTCTGGAATCACATGCCCAGACAAGGTAAGATTGTCTCTCCTAAAAGACCGGTGCATATTTAATGACCATTGATAATGACCATCATTTGAACTTTTCATTCCCGAATTCTTTAGAATTAAAAATCCACCATCTTCACTGGTAGGATTAAAACTTGGCTCCTCAAAGCATTACCTGGTTCTCTGGATTACTATTTCTGTGTCAATACGTTGCCCCATTGTCTCTGCCAGAACGTTTCCTCATCACGGTGGTACAGTGGTTAGCACTGCTGCCTCACAGCGCCAGGGACCCGGGTTCAATTCCCGCCTCAGGCTACTGTCTGTGTGGAGTTTGCACATTCTCCCCATGTCTGTGTGGGTTTCCTCCTGGGTGCTTCGGTTTCCTCCCACAGTCCAAAGATATGCAGGTTAGGTGAATTGACCATGATAAATTGCCCGTAGTGTTAGATGAAGGGATAAATGTAGGGGAATGGGTCTGGGTGGGTTGCTCTTCGGAGGGTCGGTGTGGACTTGTTGGGCCGAAGGGCCTGTTTCCATACTGTAAGTAATTAATCTAATCATTAAGGTAGTTGGATTTGAAGCATGATGCAGCTTGATGAACAGGTAGTTCATTTTGGTCAGTAGGTAGGAAGCTCCTCCAAGTCACTAATGTCAGTGCTGCCATTTTTCAAGGAGAGTTTGAGAATTCTTTAATTATTTTCTTTGTTCTCCTCCTAACAATTGAGAAAACAAAACTTAGCAGAAGAAATGTTTTCAGCCATCCTGACTATGTCTGGTCATTCCAGTTGGTTCTTGCAGGAGTTGTGCCTGAGTGCTTTTACAGTCGATGTCGAACAGTGCGCTAGCGTTTGTTCAGTGGACCTGCTGTTGAAGTTGGAGAATGTGGCAGACGTGTTGTGGGTAGAATATTTCTAGCTCGACTGGATGTTGCTGATGTAACATCCATACACACAAGGTAGGGAGCAAATCTTAGTTGATTCTCCTGTCCTTTTAATCTGGGGCATTGAGGTCAGATGTTAACTTCACCCTGATTGTCACTACTAATTAAAACTTTTTAACCTTAACCCTCATTTGGAAAGTAACAGTGAGTTTTTAAAATTTCAAACCTGTAGTTATTGACAAGTCTGATGCTTCAACATTCCATCTTTGTTGGGGAACAGACAACCTAATCGTGTTCTTCTGTTCCTCCCTGTATTTGAAGTGTTTAAGGCATTGTGCTTTCCCCATCAGTTTGCTTGAAAAAGCACTGGATGAGTAATTGAAGACCAATTCTTCAGAACTGTCATCTTTCCCCCCCCCCCCCCCCCCCCCCCTGAACTCCGGCCCTTTCCTGAAGTGACTCAATCGTTGGAAAATGTGAAGGAAGACCAAGTATACCCAACTACAAAGAACAGGAAACATTTAACTTGACTGTTCACAGCCTTATCAGCCTCCATTAACTCATCAGTTAACTGACTGATAGAATCATAAACAGTGCCATCATCAATATCTGCTCCCCAAACACGTCTTTGCTGACAAGTGGGATATTCCCTGTGGAAAATCATCGTCTCTCCATTCCTTCGCTCCTTTCCTCCTCCTCCCTGAGAATAAATGACTGGAGTGCTAAAATACGGCCTTATCCTGCTGGCCCACCAGCAGTAGTTACTTTAAGTAACTCAGTAGAACAAACTACAATAATTGTCAATCAGTAATGCAAACTTCTCCTCACGATCAGTAAGGTAACTAGAACAGATAAACCAATCGATCTTGCTGATTCTGAGCATGACATTAGGTGGTGACATTTAACCTCCCAGTTTTCAGCAGAAGAAAAATGTGTAAAATCTGACAGAATAATTAGTACATCGAAATGCTGTCAGAGTGAATTAAGTGATGATTAACCTTAATGGCAATGAATGTCAGCTGAAGCCCCCAAATGCCAGCCTCAAATTCCTGTCCCATTATTCAGAAGGTGTATGGCAGAGAGTTTTATTTTATTAGTCTATTTCTGATTCTTGAAATTAGATGGATGGTTTGGAGAATTTCATTGTCTCTGCCTCCTCATAACTGATTCTGAACTTTTGCCGTGCCACAGCTGAATGTTGAATGTAGTCCTGTCAATAATCAGTACATGTCAAAACATTATTGTGATTATCTCTCTCTGTGTATATCACTTTGAATTGTTGCAAGTACAGTGTTATGTTTTGTGAATGGTTGGGGGTTGGGATGGTCGTAGGCTGTTTTACAAGGAAGAAGGTGCTACATATTCATGCCTGTAGACAAATAGCAGGAGCAGTTGGGAAGACTGTGGGGAGACTATTACTCTGTAATTCATGGAGTGTTATATAAAGTGTTACATATTACACTGTTTAATTCCAAGATGGAATAGAGTTATTGATCTAGAAGATAGCTAATTAGCAATTTTACATAGACACAAGGCCCATTTGATTCATTTTGGCATGGAGATTGGCTTTGAGAGAGAAAGTCCTCGGAAAGCCATTGTACCTTCAGGTGACACAGTTCCCAGGTGGGTCTGCAGTCAATGGAGAGGCACAGAACAGGATTAGAAGAAGCTGGTCCGGCAAATGAAGTGAAGAAATTGCTCACACTTGGTCACAGTGCCAAATACTCGTGGGAGCTTGCGTGTGCTCAGCAGAATACGAAACGGACTGTAAGAGAAGCTGAGGCGAGAGGGAAGGAGTCTCCAGTGTGATCTTCACAGTGAAAGTCAGTTATGGCATAGGGAGTTACTTGTTTGGAAAAAGAAAAGAAAGGAAGCAAGCCATTGGGAACTGACACAGCTTCAGAATGGTTCCTCGAGGATGAAATGTTCACTTAAGAGACAGTTTGATATATAAACCATAGAGTAGGATTATCAGACATGTTAAAAGTCACAAGGAATTTCTTTCATCCAGTTTAAAGTAACAATGACCTCCTAAATAGTGTTAAGGTAACGTTTTGTTTTCTTTTAGTATACCACTTGTTTTACATTTTACAATCTTGTGTGATCCTTTGACAGTCACTGGAAAGTCATCAGTCTTTGCAGAGATTGAAACATAATTTCTAAGGGATTGTTGCTACAACTAATCTGAACTGATGTTAATTACTGTGCTTAAACTCCCTCAGGAAATTAGAGCATTAACAGGCATTTGTCTACCTTACAACGTCGCCTTGCTGAAACGGTACTGTTACCTGGACCTGACAGTTGATTAGTTTTCTTTGACTAACTATCCCTCCCCCATCATTCTTCAATGCAGTGACCTTTAAACTCTGGATTCCAGCAGCTTGGGTGACGTTCCATCCTTGTTGTGTTTCAGGTGTCTTTGGTACAGTGGACAGAGTGTGTAGGACTAACTCTCGTTGGCCGGGACCAATCCTCTATGCAGCTGAGGACACCTGGAGGACATATTCTGAACTTCAGCATCTTGCAAGTGTTTCCATTTACCTATGAGAGCAAGCGCATGGGAATCATTGTCAGAGTAAGTGGTGGAAAAGGACATGGAAATAAATGGTTATGTGTTATCTTGTGCCATTCTTTTGCTTTTTTTTGTCTTTATGCTTTCCATTTTCCCTATCACTCTTGCCTACGAGGTTCAGCTTTTGTTCCACAGGTTCATATAGTTTGTCAGTATGTCACCCAAGCGGCCCTTATTCAGTAATACATAAGACAAAGTACTCCAGAAATTGGACATTTGTAATACAAGCAGGAAAATGTGAAAACGCTGAGGAGGTTAGCCATCTGTTTGCAGCTGCAATCTTGTCATGCTGGGTATTTTCAGTGTTAACTGCTCATACCAGTCATCATTCATGCCATTTTGTGTCAGCTAGCTATTCGACTGCAGGGAGCATTCCAATCCAGCTGATCCTTTCCTTATTTGACATTGACATATGGATGCATTCAGCTTGGGTTGCTGACTAGGGATCATGCGCAGAAACTCTAACTGAGTTAGAGTTACCCCTCCTTAGTCCAAGGTCGCAAAAACCAACTACAGACTGAAATCAGATAACAGAACAAAGTCAGGAAAACTAACACTGGCGCACCTTCCAGCTGTGCTGGGTGAGATCCTTTATTGCACAAATTCACAGAAACAAGCTTTTGCATTTTTATCCCAAGCTGTTTTCTCCCCTCGTAAAGATATAAATTTTTAAAGCATGGGTGAGATCAGCAATATCAATGCAAACAGGGAATGCTTGAAGACTTTTTGCCATTTAAGGCAAAAAGTATAACAGTTGTGAAACCATGGTATTTTAGCAACACAAATAAATTGCAATATTTATCATCTGTTTTGACCATGTTAATATTTTTAGCTACAGTCATTTCCTGTACTGTGTGGTAAAATACATAAATGCTGATCTGTTTAATCTCTCAAACGTTTGTCTAAACAAAAACTGTTTATAGTTTAACTGTTATTTGATCAAGCTTTTGATAAATGATGACCTGAACTTATTCTTGACTTCTCTTTAATTATTGAGCCAGTAGTTACCTGCAGTTTGTTTCAAACTCAACAGGCTATCTTATAATTTTTTTTTCCCTAAATGAGGATGACATTTCCAGTAAAAGTACAAGCTGCAGGTATTGCAGCTAAAATACACACATTCATACAAGTTAGCTAGGAGCTTCCTATTAAATTCTATCACCCAGCAGTCATTGATAAACACTGCCTGATACTTTATGGTTAAAAGCTGAGTATGGGCATGTGGTTTAAATGCCAGGAGATGCTTGAGCTCAGGAAAAGACCAAACATTACTAAGCATGTTCCTTGAAGTATTTAATCCAATTATTGTTCCTGAAAAATAAATGATTATGTTAAGGTATGTTTAAAGGTTGATGACCAGTGGAGGGGTTGTTCAATGTCGTGTGATTTGCCACAGTCCATTACTTGCTGAAATCAATGACTATGCATATGCACAAGTTACAAAGGTTGTTAACCCAGACCTGCTGATCGAAGCCTCATATTCGTTGGACACCAACAAATTTTGTGTTAGCTGATGAACAGAGGAGCACAGTGACATTTTGAAGGCAAACACAGAAAATGCTGGCAAAACTCAACGGGTCTGGCAGCATCTGTGGAGACAGAACTGAAGATTCATGCTGGATTGGAATCATGAACTTTGTTTCTCTCTCCACAGATACTGTCAAACCCGCTGAGCTTTTCTAGCATTATCTGTGTTTTTATTTTTCAGATTTCCAGCATCTGCAGTATTTTTGCTTTTATCTGACACTTCTAAGGCGTATCCTCAGTTGAACGGGAAGGAATAATTACCGCAAACTTAGCAAATGAGGAGGCTGATGTTTTGGTTCTGGGGATTTGCATGCCCTAACTAAAATGTAATGAGGGTTGCCAATGGAGGAATTTTCTGATGCTGAGAATTAAAAAAGAAAAATAAGGTACAATTCTTGCCCTTTTGTTTTCCTTTTTACTTTGCATTTGCTCTCTGTGCTCTGGTCCAGTTTTGTTACTGTGTTGAATCTTTGCTGGAATATGATTCATTGTGTGCCACTGGACTCCTGGTACTCATCTGTTTAACCATTGTTCATACATGGTGGTAAGAAGGACAGGTTGATGGGTGGACAGAAACTGTAAGCAGAGTTTTTGATGATTGACAATGTGATACCAAAGGTGGGTGAGCCCAGGAACTTGTGCTACTTGCCAGCACATTATTTGTTGGCATCATCACTCCTCCAGGCTGTTTTTGTGCAGATTGAGTCGGGGTGGAATGGCTACTTATTTGCAAATGGCAGGTAGCCAGTTGTGGTAATTAAGCAAACAACTGCAGACAATGAAGATCTGAAACAAGCCAGAACAGAGAGAGTTCAGCAGAGAAACTCAGTAGGTCTGACACTATCTGTGGAAAGAAAATGGAGTTAACATTTCGAGTTCTGCTTGTGTTCTAAAGAAGGGTCACGAGATTTAACGTTAATTGTTTCCCCTACACAGATGCTACCAGATCTGTTGAGTTTTTCCAGCGATTTCTGTATTTGTTTTGTTTGTGGTCATTAAGTAATTTGGTACAGTCTCTGTGTCATGCCAACTGGATGTTTCCGGTAGCATGTGTGACTGAGAGGTTGAAAAGATGGCCTTCAGACAGAAAAAGGATTAAGTGTGGTTGTTGTCCATCCTAGTGGAGATCCATTGTTACAGTATACAAACAATCCGTTAGTTCCACGCATGCTGTTTCTTGTTGGATTCATTGCTTTTCCTGCACTCAACCCCTTGGAGAGACACAAAAAAACTATAGACACAAACCTCAGCCAATTCAGGAATCAGCAAAAGATTTCTGGATGATTGCTCCATGGTTATCAAACACGTGGTGCAAAACTCTAAACCTTGTAGGTTGCTGCTTGTAAAAAATGATCTCCCTTGATCCAAGATGATCTCATTACAAAATGCTTCTGGTTATGCTGACCCATCACCTCAAATGATGTATTTATCGATGTGTCAATAATGCTCGTAATAGTTTTAACCACTTAAATCTGTGGTCCTCGCTAATTCTATATCTCTTTGATGAATCCAAAGCACAGATATGAAGTCTATTTCCGTGGCTCTGAGTTTGTGCTTGTCCAGACTGCTCTGGAGGTAGTCATCTGTGGTGTTCATAACTGAAATACAGAGAATGAAACAGAGCAGCAGCAGATGTGCCTGCCACTACTTTTGCAGCAGTGGCTATTGGGGCATCTACCTCAGTAGGTAGATGTGGTGTTTATTGATATAACTTTTGCCCAGGTCCAACAGCTCAATTTCAAGTCTAATCTGGAGTTAACTATTGCTTCACTAGCTTGTTGAATTCAAGGAAGCTAGATGGTGAAAGGGAGTTGGCAGTTGTCTGCTGCCCAATGTAAGGGATTCTTTCAACATTCATTATGGAGCAGGGGCAGCTGAATCTAACCCTCTTCCCTAGCCCTTCAAGAAAGCCTTTGACATTTGCAGCATAGATCGTCAATGCCTCAGACCCCAGCCCTCCTATTTGCCAGCCTCCTCCCGAATGTTGGGGCCAACTTCAGTGTTCCCTAGCTACAGGTTCCTGCCACCAGGCTTCCTTTCACCTGCTAGGAGACCTTTTGGCCAGCAACTCTTGGATAGGCACATGGAAAATTAGAACAATGAAGGGCGTGTAGGTTAGTCTGATCTTAGAGTAGGACAAAAGGTTGGTACAACATTGAGTGTTGAAGGGCCTGTACTATGCTGTACTGTTCAATGTTCTAAAAGTTAAAGTCAAAACAAATTAAGTTTGCGATCGCTGTAGTCACAATAGATCAGAGGAGTTGACTGCTCTGCTCCCCCAGCCCTTCGGCAGAAAACTGTCTCCTGTTCATCAAGACACAAATTGCAGTTGTTTTGTGATACTTTTCCAGAAATATACAGATCGAGTGTTCAATCCATGGTCTGGGCATAATAGTGGACTAGTGTGCAATGAAGTCCTCAGCTTGTGGAGAGCAATTGAGCACAGCTGCACTGCAGGTAAAAAGCAAAAGATAATCTCTTGCTCCAAATGCAGCAAGCCTATCGAAAGGAAACTTAAGAAAAAATTAGCAGTGAACCTACAAATCCCAGAATCTCAATCAACTGCTCACCTACCAACAGCAGTATTATTAATTATCAACCAATATAACAGCCTATTGTCTATTTTTGTGAACTCTGAGACTAATCCATGCATATATTTTAACTTTTCTTTGGACTCCCTTTTATTTTTAATCTGTGCATATGTATATTATATTATTATTTCTTTCACTTTTGGTATTGCATAAATTAATTATTTCTGTAACTCAAGAAATGCTGGTAATATTAACTCCTTTTAAAATATAAGTTAATTTGGTCAGGAAGGAAGGCATCAATTTTAGGGACCTTTTTCAAATTACCCTGTTGTAACTACCTGAGGGGGTGAGTAAATTAAGAAGGAGAGCCACTTCAGTCCTCATTGTCTGAGAACTTGATAATGAGTATCTGTCTGAAACTGTAATAAATTGTGGAACCTCACTGCAGGACTGGTCATAATAATTGCTAATAGAAATATTGGGGGAAAAAAAAGAAACTGGCTGCTTTGGATGAGGCTTGTTGGCGGTCACATGATGAAACCTCCAGGAACAGATCCAATCAAATTTAGCAACCCTCTTGTATATTGACTAGAGCAATATCATTCCATTTTATTCCCCAACAGGATGGGCTTTCACCATCTTGGCCTTTTGAGTATTGACGATGACAGTTTTCATCTTTAAATGTTACGTTTGGACAATTTGCGATGTAGGAGCATATTAGTGATGGGAGAAATTACATGTGTTGATTGTCACCCTCCATTTTCCTTTTTGTTTTCTTTTTTGATCAGTGAACCAACTTGTTATACTGCTTTCACACTTGACTTTATCAAATGCTTGCTATATTTTGTTCATAATTGTAGAAGAGATAGAAATTGCAGGATTAGTAATTAACGTAAATAGAAAGAAACAAAAATGCTATGTTAATGAATGTACAATTTCTGAAACTGTACAGCTACCAAGTAGTTCATTTGCAGTTGTTAAAAATGTGAAGAAGGCACTTGGTACACTTGCCTTTACTACTCAATGCATTGAGTGCAGGAGTTGGGATGTCGGCGTGTACAGGCGTTGGTTTGGCTTTTGGAATACTCTGTACAGTTCTGGTCTCCCTGCTGTTTTAAAAAAAAAATATTGTGAAACCTGAAAAGGTTCAGAAAATATTTACAAAGATGTTGCTGAGGTTGGAAGGTTTGAGCTTTAGGGAGAGGCTGAACACCCTGGGTCTTTTTTCCCTGGAGCATTAGGGGCTGTGAGATGATGTTACAGAGATTTATAAGATCATGAAGGGCATGGATAGAGTGAATAGCCAAGATCTTCATCCCAGGATAGAGGAGTCCAAAACTGGAGGGCATAAGTTTAAGGTGAGAGGGGAAAGATCTAAAAGGGATTTGGAGGCAACTTTTTCAGGCAGAGGATGATCTTATGGAATAAGCTGCCAGAGGAAGTGGTGGAGACTGGTAAAATTACGACTTTAAAAGGTTTCTGGATGTGTATGTGAATAAGAAAGGTTTTAGAGGGATATGACCCAAATATGGCAAAAGGGACTAGATTAATTTAGGAGATCTGGTCGGCATGGACCAGTTGAACTGACTCTCTGCTTTCGTGCTGCATATCTCTATGAATCCAGCAACTCACTTGTTTAGCCACAGCTTTATCCTTCCTATTAGTGATTTTGGATTTGTCTTTGTTTTTAAATGACCAATAAATAGAGTCATAGAGGTGTAAAGCATGGAAACAGACCCTTCGGTCCAACCTGTCCATGCCGACCAGATATCCCAACCTAATCTAGTCCCACCTGCCAGCGCCCGGCCCATATCCCTCCAAACCCTTCCTATTCATATACTCATCCAAATGCCTCTTGAATGTTGCAATTGATGATGGACTGTTCGTCGGATCCTTCCATATCTGTCACAAATTCACCTGCACCTCCACATACATCATTTACTGCATCCGCTGCACCCGATGTGGCCGCCTCTACATTGGGGAGACAGGCCGCCTACTTGCGGAATGTTTCAGAGAACACCTCTGGGACACCCGGACCAACCAACCCAACCACCCCGTGGCTCAACACTTCAACTCCCCCTCCCACTCTGCCAAGGACATGCAGGCCCTTGGCCGCCTCCATCGCCAGACCATGGCAACACGACGCCTGGAGGAAGAATGCCTCATCTTCCGCCTAGGAACCCTCCAACCACAAGGGATGAATGCAGATTTCTCCAGCTTCCTCATTTCCCCTCCCCCCACCTTATTCTCAGTTCCAACCCTCGGACTCAGCACCGTCTTCTTGACCTGCAATCTTCTTCCCGACCTCTCCGGCCTATCACCCTCACCTTAACTTCCTTCCACCTATCGCATTCCCAATGCCCATCCCCCAAGTCCCTCCTCCCTACCTTTTATCTTAGCCTGCTTGGCACACCCTCCTCATTCCTGAAGAAGGGCTGATGCCCAAAATGTCGATTCTCCTGTTCCTTGGATGCTGCCTGACCTGCTGTGCTTTTCCAGCAACACATTTTTCAGTTCTGATCTCCAGCATCTGCAGTCCTCACTTTCTCCTAGTTGATCTTTGAGGGGCTGTATTCTCTCCCTAGTTACCCTTTTGTCCTTAATATATTTGTAAAAATCTCCTTAATTCTATTTGCCAAAGCTATCTCATATCCCCGTTTTGTCCTCCTGATTTCCCTCTTAAGTATACTCCTACTTCCTTTATACTCTTCTAAGGATTCACTTGATTTATTCTGTCTATACCTGACATATATACTTCCTTTTTTTTCTTAACCAAACCCTCAATTTCTTTAGTCATCCAGCATTCCCTATACCTACCAGCCTTCCCTTTCACCCTGACAGGAATATACTTTCTCTGGATTCTTCTTATCTCATTTCTGAAGGCTTCCCATTTTCCAGCAGTCCCTTTACCTGCAAACATCTGCCTCCAATCAGCTTTTGAAAGTTCTTGCCTAATACCGTCAAAATTGGCCTTTCTCCAATTTAGAACTTCAACTTTTAGATCTGGTTTATCCTTTTCCATCACTATTTTAAAACAAATAGAATTATGGTTGCTGGCCCCAAAGTGCTCCCGCACTGACACCTCAGTCACCTGCGCTGCCTTATTTCCCAAGAGTAGGTCAAGTTTCGCATCTTCTGTAGTAGGTACATCCACATACTGAATCACAAGATTTTCTTGTACGCACTTAAGAAATTCCTCTCCATCTAAACCTTTAACACTATGGCAGTCCCAGTCGATGTTTGGAAAGTTAAAATCCCCTTCCATAACTACCCTATTATTCTTACAGATAGCTGAGATCTCAGTTTGTTTCTCAATTTCCCTCTGACTATTGGGGGGTCTATAACCCCAATAAGGTGATCATCCCTTTCTTATTTCTCAGTTCCACCCAAATAACTTCCCCGGATGTATTTCGGGAATATCCTCCCTCAGCACAGCTGTAATGCTATCCCTTATCTAAAATGCCACTCCCCCTCCTGTCTTGCCTCCCTTTCTGTCCTTCCTGTAGCATTTGTATCCTGGAACATTCAGCTGCCAGTCCTGCCTATCCCTGAGCCATGTTTCTGTAATTGCTATGATATCCCAGTCCCATGTTCCTCACCATGCCATGAGTTCATCTGTCTTCCCTGTTAGGCCCCTTGCATTGAAATAAATGCAGTTTAATTTATTAATCCTACCTTGTCCCTGCCTGCCCTTTCTGTTTGACTCACTTCTGTTCTCAGCTGTACCCGTCTCAGATCGATCTCTTTCCTCACTATCTCCCTGGGTTTAATCAAGAGACTCATCTCCAAAAACATATAATCAAGAAAGAACCCACCGTACTCACTAATACAGCCTTTCTCTTGGATAGACTTAAAACAACAATTAACTTTACTGATTCCGTGTTGTGAA